>NC_141875.1:643052691-643356965 GCF_056163025.1 Triticum urartu
GAGGCGACTCGACTTCTTCTTCGTCGCTTGAGTCTTCACTTTCTCCATCCTCTTCACCATCAGAAGTCCACTCACCACTGTCGCCGCCGCTCGCCTCGCCTTCCAAGTCTTGCCCTTGCTCTCCATTGGGCATCGAGTACATTTCAATGAGGGCCTGAAAAAATAACAACAAAAAGACATTCAGTCGACCGCAAATGGGACATCACATGGAGAGTCGGAAAGTTACTTACAGAAACATACCTGCTCCGGCTGACGCGAGTTGTCGAATGGAGTCAGCCTCCTGGATCCCCGAGGGTTGTCTTTGTTGCCAGTGATTCCTATCAACCAGCTCTCCAAGGTATCCTCACTGACCTCCTCCGGGTGGATCCGAGTGGTATCTTTGAGCCCAGAATACATCGGATGATCGCGCGCCTGAAGGGGTTGGATGCGTCGACCGAGAAAGACCTCCAGCAGATCCATCCCGGTCACTCCGTCACGGACGAGCTGGACTACCCGTTCAACCAGCTCCTTGACCTGCGCCTTCTCTTCTGGAACTATCTTCAGGGGAGTAGGCTTCTCCACTCGAGCCAAGGAGAAAGGAGGAAGCCCAGTCGACTGGCCAAGGGTCGGCTGATCCTTGCAGTAAAACCAAGTCGACTGCTAGCCCCGGACCGAGTCAGGAAGGATCATCGCTGGGAAAGTACTTTTGCTCCTCATCTGGATCCCCAGACCACCGCACATCTGGATCACCCGAGTCCTCTCGTCACTCGACTTGGTCTTTTTGACCGACTGGGAACGACAAGTGAAGATATGTTTGAAGAGCCCCCAGTGCGGTCGACAGCCCAAGAAGTTTTCGCACATAGACACGAAAGCGGCCTGATAGACTATGGTATTCGGAGTAAAATGGTGGAGCTGAGCCCCAAAGAAGTTCAAAAAACCCCGGAAGAAAGGGTGGGGAGGCAGCGAGAACCCACGATCTATGTGAGTTGCTAAGAGGACGCACTCACCCTCTCTGGGTTGCGGCTCAGTTTCGTCTCCCGGGAGCCGAGCTGACTTGTGGGGGATAAATCCCCCTTCCACCAGGTCGTCGAGGTCGTCCTGCGTGATTGCCGAGCGGATCTAGTCGCCCTGTATCCAGCCCGACGGCAAGCCGGACCTCGACGAGGATCCGCCCCGGTTGGTCCGCTTGCCCTTTGCCTTCGCGGTTGCCTTCTTCGCGCGTTCCAGCGCCGCCGCCTTGTCCTTCCCATGGTGGCAGTTCGAGCTCGAGCGGAGATCCGGCGATGAGACGGGAGCAAGGGTGGCGGAGAAATTGGGAGAAAACAGAGAGAGAATGGTGGCGTGCAGAACAGAGCCCCGGCCCAACGCCTTATATGAGGCTGCTTCCGAGTGGCTGACTGGTAGGCCCGGGCGGCCCTGTCAAATCCCGTGGCGATCGCGCGTGCGATACGTGGCGAAAAAGGTGGCGCGGGGATCGAGGCGGCTCTGCGCTATCCCATCCGTTTACTGTGGCCTCTCCCATCCCACGCGCTTCCCAAAATCTGGATCCCACGAAATCCGCGGGCAGCAGAACAACTCGTCAGACCGAAGATCTCCTCCGCACCGTCACTCAGAACTCTTCAAGTATAAGAACTCACTCGACAAAACCTAAGAATGGATCAAGGCGACTGGAAAGAAAGTTGTTGTCATCACTCTGGTCCATTGATCCGAAACAAGGTATGCTCACGACATGAAAAATGAGTCGGAGATGTGCTCAAACCCTTTCCCACTCAAACCTCGATCCATTCAGGGGCTAATGATGAAGCTATGTACCTAGGGTAGGGTCATGGACCTGTCCAAACTGACCTACCCAAGGACACCTCCAGAAGAAATCACATTTCAATCGACTTGGCGGTGTTTCACTCGATGGACTCGAAGACACTCGACCAAGAAGCAACCACTCGACCAAGATCCAACCACCCGACGGCCAGGAGACCTAAAGTCACTACGCACGCTAACGGTCGGTCATTAAGTAGCTTTTATGGTCGTCATAGCACTTTATTAGGGGCGTTACCAGTAACGCCCGACCTTAATGTACTTAAAACCCTGCATAACTGAGGGCCGGAGGGGTCTGGCGGACTCTATATAAGCCACCCCCCTCCTCAGTGTAAAGGGTTCGCACCCCTGTAATTCATACTCTCATAATCCAGTCGACCGCCTCCGGGCTCCGAGACGTAGGGCTATTACTTCCTCCGAGAAGGGCCTGAACTCGTAAACCTTGCATTCTTACAACTTCTCCATAGCTAAGATCTTGCCTCTCCATACTTACCCCCCTACACTACTGTCAGACTTGGAACCACGACACTAAGCGAAAAAGGAAATAACTTCAATTTAATGACATCATTATCGACATCCTTTTTCTTTTGCATATCACATAAATCAACGAAGCTATTCAGATGAGTAGTGGCATCTTCACTAGGAAGGCCGGCGAATTGATCTTTCATAACAAGATTCAACAAAGCAGTATTGATTTCACAAGATTCAGTATTGGAAAGAGGAACAATCGGGGTGCTAAGGAAATCATTATTATTGGTATTGGTGAAGTCACACAATTTGGTAGTATCTTGAGCCATCGCGACAAACAAGCAATCTAACACACGAGCAAACAAAAGGCAAGCTGGCAAAAAGAGGCAAATAGATAGGGAGGATAGAGAGAGAGAGGGTGAATAAAACGGCAAGGGTGAAGTGGGGGAGAGGAAAACGTGAGGCAAATGGCACACAATGTAATGCGAGGGATAGGGATTGTGATGGGTACTTGGTATGTTGACTTTTTGCGTAGACTCCCCAGCAACGGCGCCAGAAATCCTTCTTGCTACCTCTTGAGCTTGCGTTGGATTTCGCCGAAGAGGAAGGGATGATGCAGCTGAGTAGCGTAAGTATTTCCCTCAGTTTTTGAGAACCAAGGTATCAATCCAGTAGGAGGCCATGCTCAAGTCCCTCGTACCTGCACAAAACGATAGCTACTCGCAACCAACGCGATTAGGGGTTGTCAATCCCTTCAGGGTCACTTACGAGAGTGAGATCTGATAGATATAATATTTTTGGTATTTTTGGTATAGAGATGCAAAGTGAAAAGTAAAAGGCAAAGTAAAAAGCAAAGTAAGATTAAAGTGATAGAGATTGATATGATGAGAATAGACCCAGGGGCCATAGGTTTCACTAGTGGCTTCTCTCAAGAGCATAAGTATTCTATGGTGGGTGAACAAATTACTGTTGAGCAATTGACAGAATTGAGCATAGTTATGAGAATATCAAGGCATGATCATGTATATAGGCATCACGTCTGTGACAAGTAGACCGAAACGATTCTTCATCTACTACTATTACTACACTCATCGACCGCTATCCATCATGCATCTAGAGTATTAAGTTAAAAACAGAGTAACGCTTTAAGCAAGATGACATGATGTAGAGAGATAAATTCATGCAATATGAAATAAACCCCATCTTCTTATCCTCGATGGCAACAATGCAATACGTGCCTTGCTTCCCCTTCTGTCACTGGGAAAGGAGACCGCAAGATCGAACCCAAAGCTAAGCACTTCTCCCGTGGCAAGAACTACCAATCTAGTTGGCCAAACCAAACGGATAATTCGAACAGACTTGCAAAGATAACCAATCATACATAAAAGAATTCAGAGAAGGTTCAAATATTATTCTTAGATAGACTTGATCATAAACCCACAATTCATCGGTCTCAACAAACACACCGCAAAAAGAAGATTACATCTAATAGATCTCCACAAGAGAGGGGGAGAACTTTGTATTGAGATCCAAAAAATAGAAGAAGCCATTTAGCTACTAACTATGGACCCGAAGGTCTGAGGTAAACTACGCACACTTCATCGGAGAGGCTATGATGATGTAGAAGCCCTCCGTGATGATGGCCCTCTCCAGCGGAGCTCCGGAACAGGCCCCAAGATGGGATCTCGTGGATACAGTAAGTTGCGGCGGTGGAATTAGGTTTTTGGCTCCTCTTCTGTTCATTTGGGGGTACGTAGGTATATATAGGAGGAAGGAGTACATCGGTGGAGCAACGAGGGGCCCACGAGGCAGGGGGGGCGCTCGGGCGCGCCCCCACCCTCGTGACCGCCTCTCTGATGCCTTGGCGTAGGGTCCAAGTCTCCTGGATCACGTTCGGTGAGAAAATCACGTTCCCAAAGGTTTCATTCCGTTTGGACTCCGATTGATATTCCGTTTGTTCGAAACACTGAAATAGGCAAAAACAGCAATTCTAGGCTGGGCCTCCGGTTAATAGGTTAGTCCCAAAAATAATATAAAAGTGGAAAATAAAGCCCAATATAGTCCAAAACAGTAGATAATATAGCATGGAGCAATCAAAAATTATAGATACGTTGGAGACGTATCAGCCACCGGAGAGGGATTCCCCCTCCGGCAGGGTGCCGGAACGGGTCTAGATTGGTTTTCGGTGGCTACGGAGGCTTCTGGCGGCGGAACTCCCGATCTATTCTCCTCCGTGATGTTTTTGGGTATATGGACATATATAGGCGAAAGAAGCCGGTCAGGGGAGCCACGAGAGTCCCACGAGGGTGGGGGCGCGCCTCCCTGCCTCGTGGCTTCCTCGAAGCTTCCATGACGTCTACTTCAAGTCTCCTGGATTGCTTCCATTCCAAAAATAACTCTCCTGAAGGTTTCATTCCGTTTGGACTCTGTTTGATATTCCTTTTCTTTGAAACACTGAAATAGGCAAGAAAACATCAATTTGGGCTAGGCCTCCGGTTAATAGGTTAGTCCCAAAAATAATATAAAATTGTTTTGTAAAGCCCATAAACATCCAAAACAGATAATATAATAGCATGAAACAATCAAAAAATATAGATACGTTGGAGACGTATCACTGTTCTTCCCCATGTACTATTCATCGCCAGCCCAAGATGCAATCCACCACCACCACACTGGAGTAGGGTATTACACCACAACGGTGGGCCGAACTAGTATAAATCTTGTGTCCCTTGTGTTGCGATTTTGTCGAGTTAGCCTTAGAGATCCTGGTGATCTTGAGGGCGTGAGTTGGTAGGGGGAGATCTTCGTGCGCACCCCAATGTTCGAACCTTAAGGGTTTTGCTGGAACCCAAAATCCGACAGCAACCGTGAGTACTCATCCAAAGTACTCGCAAGCAAGGATCTACACTAAATATGCATTGGTATCAATGAAATGTGTAGTATCGGTGGACTGAACTGCAGAATGCCAGAATAAGAGGGGGATAGCTAGTCCTATCAAAGACTACGCTTCTGACGGCCTCCATCTTGAAGCATATAGAAGAGAGTAGATGGTAAGTTAACCAAGTAGCATCGCATAGCATAATCCTACCCGGCGATCCTGTCCTCGTCGCCCTGTTAGAGAATGATCACCGAGTTGTATCTGGCACTTAAAAGGGTGTGTTTTATGAAGTATCCGGTTCTAGTTGTCATAAGGTCAAGGTAAAACTACGGATCGTCCTTTTACCGAGGGACACGGCTATTCGAATAGATAAACTTCCCTGCAGGGGTGCACCACATAACCCAACACGCTCGATCCCTCTAGCCGGGCACACTTTCCTGGGTCATGCCCGGCCTCGGAAGATCAACACGTCGCAGCCCCACCTAGACACAACAGAGAGCTTAGCACACCGGTCTAAATCCTATGGCACAGGGCTCTAGGCCGATCGCCCATTGCACATCTGCACGTTGCGATGACGGCCGGAAGCAGACCTAGCCTCCCTAATACAAGAGCAGGCGTTCTAGTCCAATCCGGCGCGATCCGCTCAGTCGCTGACGTCAAGAAGGCTTTGGCTGATACCACGACGTCGAGTGCCCATAACTGTACCCGCATAGTTGGTTAGTGCGTATAGGCCAATGGCCAGACTCGGATCAAATACAAAGATCTCGTTAAGCATGTTATTTTGAAGTAACCGCAGATGCCGACCAGGACTAGGCCCACCTCTCACCTAGGTGGTCTCAACCTGCCTTGTCGCTCGACCACAAAGTAACAGTCGGGGGCCGTCGGGAACCCTGGCCCACCACTACCTGGATGGAACCACCTGCCCCTTTAGCCCCCACATCGGAATCACTTGCGGGTACTCTACAAGCCGACCCGACTTTAGTCACCACCTGTATCACATATTATGATATAAGTATATACCCATGATCACCTCTCGAGTGATCACGGCCCGGTAGTATAGCTTGGCAGAAGTATAAGAATGTAGGGCCACTGATGGAATACTAGCATCCTATACTAAGAATTTAGGATTGCTGCTACCTCTTGAGCACTGCGTTGGATTTCCCCGAAGAGGAAGGGATGATGCAGCAAAGTAGCGTAAGTATTTCCCTCAGTTTTTGAGAACCAAGGTATCAATCCAGTAGGAGGTTGCGCGCGCGTCCCCTAGTACCTGCACAAAGCAAATAACTCCTCGCACCCAACGCGATAAGGGGTTGTCAATCCCTTCACAGTCACTTACGAGAGTGAGATCTGATAGATATGATAAGATAATATTTTGGTATTTTTATGATAAAGATGCAAAGTAAAATAAAGGCAAAGTAAAAAGCAAAGGAAATAACTAAGTATTGGAAGATTAATATGATAAAGATAGACCCGGGGGCCATAGGTTTTACTAGTGGCTTCTTTCAAGAGCATAAGTATTCTACGATGGGTGAATGAATTACTGTTGAGCAATTAACATAATTGAGCATAGTTATGAGAATATCTAGGTATGATCATGTATATAGGCATCACGTTCGAGACAAGTAGACCGACTCTTGCCTGTATCTACTACTATTACTCCACTCATCAACCGCTATCCAACATGCATCTAGAGTATTAAGTTAGTGAAAACAGAGTAACGCCTTAAGCAAGATGACATGATGTAGAGGGATAAATTCATACAATATGATAAAAAAAACCATCTTGTTATCCTCGATGGCAACAATACAATACGTGCCTTGCTGCCCCTACTATCACTGGGAAAGGACACCGCATGATTGAACCCAAAGCTAAGCACTTCTCCCATTGCAAGAAAGATCAATCTAGTAGGCCAAACCAAACTGATAATTCGAAGAGACTTGCAAAGATAACCAGTCATACATAAAAGAATTCAGAGAAGATTCAAATATTGTTCATAGATAGACTTGATCATAAACCCACAATTCATCGATCTCAACAAACACATCGCAAAAAGAAGATTACATCGAATAGTTCTCCACAAGAGAGGGGAGAACATTGTATTGAGATCCGTAAAGAGAGAAGAAGCCATCTAGCTAATAACTATGGACCCGAAGGTCTGAGGTAAACTACTCACACTTCATCGGAGAGGCTATGGTGTTGATGTAGAAGCCCTCCGGTGATGGATACCCCCTTCGGCGGAGCTCCGGAACAGGCCCCAAGATGGGATCTCCTGGGTACAGGAAGTTACGGTAGTGGAATTAGGGTTTTGGCTCCGTATCTGATTGTTTGGGGGTAGGTATATATAGGAGGAAGGAGTACGTCGGTGGAGCAACAGGGGGCCCACGAGGGTGGAGGGCGCGCCTTGGGGGGGGGGGTAGGTGCGCGCCCCTACCTCATGGCCTCCTCCTTTGTTTCTTGACGTAGGGTCCAAGTCTCCTGGATCATGTTCGGTGAGAAAATCATGTTTCCGAAGGTTTCATTTTGTTTGGACTCCGTTTGATATTCCTTTTCTTCGAAACCCTAAAATAGGAAAAAACAACAATTCTGGGATGGGCCTCCGGTTAATAGGTTAGTCCAAAAAATAATATAAAAGTGGATAATAAAGCCCAATAATGTCCAAAACAGTAGATAATATAGCATGGAGCAATCAAAAATTATAGATACGTTGGAGACGTATCAAGCATGCCCAAGCTTAATTCCTGCTCGTCCTCGAGTAGGTAAATGATAAAAACAGAATTTTTGATGTGGAATGCTACTTGGCATAATTTTAATGTAATTCTTCTTAATTGTGGTATGAATATTCAGATCCAAAAGATTCAAGATAAAAATTCATATTGACATAAAAATAATAATACTTCAAGCATACTAATAAAGCAATCATCTCTTCTCAAAATAACATGGCCAAAGAAAGTTATCCCTACAAAATCATATAGTCTGGCTATGCTCTATCTTCACCACACAAAGTATTTAAATCATGCACAACCCCGATGGCAAGCCAAGCAATTGTTTCATATTTTTGACATTCTCAAAACTTTTTCAATCTTCACGCAATACATGAGCGTGAGCCATGGATATAGCACTATAGGTGAAATAGAATGGTGGTTGTGGAGAAGACAAAAAGGGAGAAGGTAGTCTCACATCAACTAGGCATATCAACGGGCTATGGAGATGCCCATCAATAGATATCAATGTGAGTGAGTAGGGATTGCCATGCAACGGATGCACAAGAGCTATAAGTATATGAAAGCTCAACAAAAGACACTAAGTGGGCGTGCATCCAACTTGCTTGCTCACGAAGACCTAGGGCAATTTGAGGAAGCCCATCATTGGAATATACAAGCCAAGTTCTATAATGAAAAATTCCCACTGGTATATTAACGTGACGAAATTAGAGACTCTCTAATATGAATATCATGGTGCTACTTTGAAGCACAAGTGTGGTAAAAGGATAGTAGCATTGTCCCTTCTCTCCTTTTCTCTCATTTTTTTATTTGGGGCTTTTCCCTTTGTTTTATGGCCTCTTTTTTTTGTCCGGAGTCTCATCCCGACTTGTGGGGGAATCATAGTCTCCATCATCCTTCCCTCACTTGGGACAATGCTCTAAAAATGATGATCATCACACTTTTATTTTGTTACAACTCAACAATTACAACTCGATACTTAGAACAAAATATGACTCTATATGAATGCCTCCGGTGGTGTTCTAGGATATGCAATGACTCATGAGTGACATGTATGAAAGAATTATGAACGGTGGCTTTGCCACAAATACGATGTCAACTACATGATCATGCTGAGCAATATGACAATGATGGAGTGTGTCATAATAAACGGAACGGTGGAAAGTTGCATGGCAATATATCTCGGAATGGCTATGGAAATGCCATAATAGGTAGGTATGGTGGCTGTTTTGAGGAACGTATATGGTGGGTGTATGATACCGGCGAAAGGTGCGCGGTATTAGAGAGGCTAGCAATGGTGGAAGGGTGAGAGTGCGTATAATCCATAGACTCACCATTAGTCATAAAGAACTCATATACTTATTGCAAAAATCTACAAATTATCAAAGCAAAGTATTACGCGCATGCTCCTAGGGGAATAGATTGGTAGGAAAAGACCATCACTCGTCCCCAACCGCCACTCATAAGGAAGACAATCAATAAATAAATCAATCTCCGACTTCATCACATAACGGTTCACCATACGTGCATGCTACGCAAAACACAGACTTTAACAAAAGTATTTCTCAAATTAACAACTACTCAAATAGCACAACTTTAATATCGCCATCTTCATATCTCAAAACAATTATCAAGCATCAAACTTCTCATAGTATTCAACACACTCATAAGAAAGTTTTATTATTCTTGAATACGAAGCATATTAGGATTATTTAAGCAAATTACCATGCTATTTAAGACTCTCAAAATAATCTAAGTGAAGCATGAGAGATCAATAGTTTCTATAAAACAAATCCACCACCGTGCTCTAAAAGATATAATTGAAGTACTAGAGCAAAACTATACAACTCAAAAGATATAAGCGAAGCACATAGAGTATTCTAACAAATTCCAAATCATGTATGGCTCTCTCAAAAGGTGTGTACAGCAAGGATAATTTTGGTAAATTAACAAATAAAGACTCAAATAATACAAGTCGCTCCAAGCAAAACACATATCATGTGGTGAATAAAAATATAGCTACAAGTAAAGTTACCGATAGAAGTAGACGAAAGAGGGGATGCCTTCCGGGGCATCCCCAAGCTTTGGCTTTTAGGTGTCCTTATATTATCTTGGGGGTGCCATGGGCATCCCCAAGCTTAGGCTCTTGCAACTCCTTGTTCCATAATCCATCAAATCTTTACCCAAAACTTGAAAACTTCACAACACAAAACTTCAAGTAGAAAGTCTCGTGAGCTCCGTTAGCGAAAGAAAACAAAAGACCACTTCAAGGTACTGTAATTAACTAATTATTTATTTATATTGGTGTTAAACCTACTGTATTCCAACATATCTATGGTTTATAAACTATTTTACTAGCCATAGATTCATCAAAATAAGCAAACAACACACGAAAAACAGAATCTGTCAAAAACAGAACAGTCTGTAGTAATCTGTAGCTAGCGCAAGATCTGGAAACCCAAAAATTCTAAAATAAATTTCTTGAAGTTGTCGTGAGCGCTAAAAATGGCAGCAGTTGTCGTCAGCGCTAAAGTTTCTGTTTTTTATAGCAAGATATCAAGACTTTCCCCAAGTCTTCCCAACGGTTCTAGTTGGAACAAACACTAATTAAACACAAAAAACACAACCAAAATAGAGGCTATATAAATTATTTATTAGCAAACAGGAGCAAAAAGCAATGAATAAAAATAAAATTGGGTTGCCTCCCAACAAGCGCTGTCGTTTAACGCCCCTAGCTAGGCATAAAAAGCAAGGATAGATCTAGGTATTGCCATAACAGTAAGATAGATCATTAAAACTCATTTCATATTCTCTATGTTCGGTAGCAAGTTTTCTTTGAGGCAAGCAAAAATAATCAAAAGGGCTAAATTTAATGGGACAAAAGTCCCTGTCGGTGTCAAAACCTGCGGATCTCGGGTAGGGGGTCCCGAACTTTGCGTCTAGGCGGATGGTAATAGAGACGAGGGACACGATGTTTTTACCCAGGTTCGGGCCCTCTCGATGGAGGTAAAACCCTACTCTTGCTTGATTGATCTTGATGATATGAGTATTACAAGAGTTGATCTAACACAAGATCGAAGAGGCTAAACTCTAGAAGCTAGCCTATGGTATGATTGTTGTTCTTGGTCCTACGGACTAAACCCTCCGGTTTATATAGACATCAGAGGGGGCTAGGGTTACACAGAGTCGGTTACAAGGAAGGAGATCTATATATCCATATTGCCAAGCTTGCCTTCCACGCCAAGGAGAGTCCCATACGGACATAGCATGAAGTCTTCAATCTTGTATCTTCATAGTCCAACAGTCCGACCAAAGGATATAATCCAGCTGTCTGGATACCCCCTAATCCAGGACTCCCTCATTAGCCCCTGAACCAGGCTTCAATGGCGATGAGTCCGGCGCGCAGATTGTCTTCGGCATTGCAAGGCGGGTTCCTCCTCCGAATACTTCATAGAAGATTTTGAACACGAGGATCGTTTCCGACTCTGCAAAAAAAGTTCCACATACAACCATAGAGAGAATAATATTTTCACAAATCTAATCTGCCGACGCATTCCACAGTGTGACATCACACCACATCCAGGTCACCATTCGAATCGTTTTTCACAACCAACCTCAGCGTGTTTCGCGAGGCGGTTTCCTTGGCACGTCTTTTCGAAGCAGAGATCGTGTCCCCATATTACGGGATTCCCATCAATATGGACGTGGGTAACCCAACCGCGCCATCAATTACGGCGCTTGGGGGATAACCGAGTTTTATCAGGCTGGTAGGGGCGCATAGTTTCATCTGCCCTTATAAAGGGATAAGTGTTCACCTTTTTCTACCCACGCCTTCTTCCTCCTTGCTCATCCATTCTCGCGCACTCGAGCTCCAGCGCCCAAGTCCACATCCTTCTCCTCAACCCTCTCCAAACATGTCCGGAGCGGGAGGCAAGTGGATGGTCTCCTCCGTTACGGAGGGAGACATCAAAAAGCTGCGCGGGGCCGGATACTTAGCCGCAGATATTGCGCACCGGCTGCCAGCCGCGGGGAAGATCGTCCCTACCCCGGAACCTTACGAAAGGGTGGTTTTCCTCACCCACTTCATCCGCGGACTGGGGTTTCCCCTCCACCCATTCGTCCACGGACTGGGGTTTCCCCTCCATCCATTCATCTGCGGCCTTATGTTCTATTATGGGCTGGACTTCCATGATCTAGCTCCGAATTTCATCCTCAACATCTCGGCGTTCATCATCGTGTGTGAGGCTTTCCTCCGCATCCGGCCCCACTTCGGCCTGTGGCTGAAGACCTTCAATGTCAAACCGAAGGTAGTAGGCGGCAAACAAGCGGAATGTGGCGGAGCCATGGTGGGCAAAATTCCCAACGTTGCATGGCTCGAGGGCTCCTACATGGAGACCATAAAGGTGTGGCAACCGGGGTGGTTCTACATCACCGAGCCGCGTGACACCAACTGGGTGGCGGCCCCCGAGTTTCGATCCGGAATCTGCACGCAGCTCACTTCATGGAAGGAGAAGGGCCTGTCCTGGGGCTCATCGGTGGAGTAGGACGGACTCCAGAAGTGTATCCGGAACATGATAGGCAAGAAACTCAAGCTTGTCAACAAAGTCCATGTCATGCTATTCCGCCGGATCCTCCTGTGTCAACGACGGGCTTTCAACTTATGGGAGTTCGATCCGGCCCATCACCAGACTCTACACGAGCTCTTCGACACGACACATAAGGTTGTCTGGAAGGTGTTGTTCAAGGGTGCCGAGGTCCCCCCTCCCCTTACCGAGGACCGCGGGATAAGCGCGACGCGCCCTGCGAATCCGGTAAGTTCTGTACACCTCGTAGGGTATTTATTTTCCATAGTTTAACCATGTGCGGGGTCTGAGCTCCCATGCCTTTGACAGGACTGGGTGGAGACATCGGAGTAGGTTGACTGTCCGGCCCCTCTGCCTGAAGACCCTACAGACACTCTCCTGACGGAGATGCGGACTCCGGCTCCTTATGAGGTGCCGGAGAAGAACATCAAGAAGAAGGCCACGGGAACCCGAAAGAGTTCCCGGCGCCAGGCGGTATCGGACTCATCGTCCAATAACTCCGAGACACACTCCTCCCGTGAAAATGAGGAGGAGGAAGATGACGGTTCTCCCCCTCCAGCCGGGGGAGACATGAAAAGGAAGGCCGCCCGGACCGGGGAGGCCGGAGGGTCCAAGAAGGGAAGGACTCTCCTTCCGGACTGTTCCACCACCGCCTCCGACAGCGAAGACAAGTGGTTACTCAGGGCCAAGCCCCTGGCGAAGTCGTAAGTATTCGGATACAAGAGTAACGCATAGCATACTTTTATTGCACTGCTTCTCCTAACGTCGAATATGATCATGCAGTCCGCCCCGAGCCCGCATCGACGTATCCTCATCGGACGGTTCCTTGGACTCGTCGGATATGAATAGCGAGTCACTTCCAACCGCCTCCTCTCCTCGCCCTATGGACAATGTCGAGGTATTGTCACAAGGGGCACCGAACCGAGGGGAGGTAGTCCTGGAGGCGCCTCAAGGCGACCTTCCGGACTCGAGGCGCAAAGGGAGAAAGACTCCCAAGGGCTCCAAGTTCGGCCCTCAGCCGAACACCGCGCCGGAACCTCCAGTTGTTCCGGACTCTGGCAGGCGGCCCCCTACCAAGAGGGGCAAGCCACCCATGCCGGTGACCTCTGTCTATCCAGAGGCACCGGACAACCTACTGGGAGCGCTTCCCGGTGCTTCCATCGACGAAGAGCACCGCACTATTATGAGTGAAGTGATCAAGAAGGTTCAGTCCGCCAAGAGCGGACTGACTGAAGCCTGTGCCAGCCTTCTAACAGGCTTTGAGGTAAGTATTTAAAATATAGGAAAATATTACCGCATAGACAGTAGCCCCTGATGCTCTGTTTGGTGTACACAAAGAAAAGCCAAATAGAGGATCAAATAATATCTGCAGGAGTCTAATACAAGTATGTCTATATGCGTATGCAGGCTTCGCTGCTGACCTCTGCCGCACTGACTGCGGAGTTCGCCGCACTAAAGCAGAACCTCGAGCAGTCCAAGAAAGAACTCGGCCTTGCCAAGAGGCAGCTCGAGGAGAACAAAGGTAAGTAATACCTTGTCTATATATATATAAGATGTGGTTGCAAAATGATAGGATCATCATGGATGTGCCAGGGGCCACGACCGAAGTGGCGACCATGAAGCGAGCGCTGTCCGAGGCCGAAAACAAAGCGGCCGAGGAGCGCACCGAGCGGGAGAAACATGAGGCACGGGTGGGCGAGGTGCAGCAAGAGCTCCAGGCTCTCATGAAGAAGCACGAGACTTTGGATCTTGACTCGAAGACGCGAGACTCCGAGCTTGCCGTGGCCCTCGAGAGCACAAAGCATGCCAAGGCTGAATCCCAAAAGGCCCTCCAGGAAATTGAGGCGATGAGGAAGATAGCGGCGGGTAAGGCATTCATTATGCAAAGCAAGCATGTGAAAGTAAATTACAAGTTACTTACCCGAGTCCGGAGCTCTCCAGGAGCATTCGCAGATTTCCCCGCAGCGTGTCGGATGCCGCAAAGTACTACCAGGCCGAGGAGGGAAGCTCGACGGAGAAGTTGTTTTGGTCTTAGTATACTGGGACTGAACACCTGATGCCTGTGAGCGACCAGCTGAAGCAACTGGTCAAGCTGCACAAGGCGGCCGAACAGGCCATGAGGGGCCTTATAGTCCGCATGTGGCATGGCGACTCCCTTCCCAACAGCTACTTCGGCCTGGTGTGGCGGCTTGTGGATGCCTGCCCACGGCTGGAAGTCATAAAGCGGTCCGTCTGCATCGAAGGTGCACACCGGGCTTTTGCCCGTGCGAATGTGCACTGGGCCAAGATGGATGCCGAGAAGCTCGTGAAGGAGGGGCCGTTGCAGGACAAGGAGCATCGCCACCCTGAAATGTATTACGAGGGTGTCCTGAAGGGTGCCCGTCTTGTGGCGGACGAGTGTGCGAAGGATGTAATATTTGAATGAACTTGCTCGTGTGATCCTGTATTATGAAAACTTGTTCATGTGCGCTATGCAACGCTTGTTTGAATTTAAAATATTACCTTCTGTGCAGTTGTTTATCAAATCTGAGAGATGGCCAGTCATCGGCTTCTGCCCCCATGCCACGAGTGCTGGGGTGTTCGGGATAAATCTGAGCACTCTTTTTCCCATTGTTGGGTCCGTCGAGGGAGGTGCTCACCACAACGAACAAGGCAATTGGACTATAATGCTTTATCACTCTCACTAAGCCATAAAAGTCTACAATTTTAAATTTTGGCGAAGCCCCTAGTATTCAGAAGGCCGAATTTGGGGCGCTATACACGCCTAAGCCGGACAAAGCCAACTCCTCGCCCTAAGCGGCATAAGTCTTTAGGGACTCGAGACCTCTCGAACAGCGATGTCAGGACTGGATTTTCGGGATATTAATTTCCCAAAAGCGGCCCTTGTGCTCACCAGCCCCAGGATTACTGTTAGCTGATGAGACACCAACTTGTTACAGAAACTCCAGGGAAATTACAAAATATGAAGTACAAGACCATTCTGGCCTATGGGTACAAAAATTTGTTTCTAGAGGTTGATGGCGGAAGCGGTTTGCGGATCATCAGCGTCTATGGGACTCCATTTCCCACAGGAACAGCTGACCAGGATAACTCCTATCTTCGCGATGCTGCTATCACCATTACATAGGTTCCGGGGCTTTCATCGCAACACTCCTTTCCACGCAAGAAATCTGGCCAAGACAATAGCCAGGGACAAGCCAGTGAGTACTTTGAATGTACTCGCAAACATTAAGAACACAGGTATAATATAGCCATTGAAAATCATGCTTTAAAATATTCTATGATCACTTTGTCAGTTATGAAATAAGGATCATGATGCACACAAGTAGATCATTCAAATAAATCACGAGTAAACAATCAGGGTGTGAAAATATAAAGCACCGATCGGGTATCTGAAGCGACGCCTCGAAAGGATAATAATATGAAGCATGCCTCAGTCGGGCGTCTGAGCGACACCACAGAAAGGGCTTATATATAAAAGGAATAACAAGCATGCCACAATCGGGCATCGGTACGACACCACATAAAGGGCTTATAAGTAAATGAAATAATGGACATGCCACAGTCGAGCGTCTGTGCGACACCACATAAAGGGCTTATAAGTAAATGAAATAACACGCATGCCACAGTCGGGCGTCTGGGCGACACCACATAAAGGGCTTATATAAGAATAATCACGGTGAATATCCAGGAGGTAGAACCGTCCCAGGGATACTCAATAATTCAAATACATAAATGATTAGTCCATAATAATAATAATCATAATCATCATACGTCACCGGTCATAATCAATGTTCTGGTTTAGTAGTTTCTCCTCCGAAGACCGACACTAAGACCAACGCTTGACCCATCCCAGACTGTAGTCCTTAACCATGGACACAACTATTCGAATAGGTTCAATATCTCTGCAGAGGGTGTACTCTTTACCCCCGAGTAACGGATTTCTTTAGTCCATCGGAACTAATTCCGTCTACAGTCTTTTAGTCGAAACACGCCTGACTTGCACACACCAGCTTAACTTTACTCGTGTATGGAATCACCCAGACACCTGTTAAGCAAAACTCTAAGTGGGGAGGCTACAACCTCACATAGCATGGGATCAAATTTTTATCGCGCGCTCTAAAGGGTGGCCTCCCCTCTCGGTCCCAACCGGAAACACCCATGCCCCCGAACTAGGTGGCATGCCTACCAGCTACAACCGGTATCTTCCACCCACGTCCCCGAGGGCAAGTGGCAGCACGAAACAAGTATGGGGGTTACTGGAACAAGACTCGATCTACGGCCGACTTAGGAGGCTTAAGTGTTTCCTGCATGATTAGCTCAAGGATAATATGTCACCTCCATCAGACACAACCGCCACTCATCATACCTCCCCCTGCCCCACCGGTCATAACCGTCTCGACGAGGGACAAGCTCGTGTCTACCCAAGACAGAGACTTTCCTGGATCCTTCCCGGTAGGCATGACAGGCATATGAGGGTGATTGCTATCACAAGTATGTCCATTTCCAACAGCAAAAATTACCATTTTGCACTCAACGCGTATGATCGTAACGTCACAAAAAAAACTAATGCTTTATGTGGAGGTGGGGTTATAACCGTATCAAACAATCCCCAAAATATATTATGCCAGGGTTCAGAATGCTTGCCTTCAAGGTGTGGAGAGGTGAGGTGCTCTCCAAAACTTTTGAAAGTTTTCTCCTCTCTCCAACAAATCCTATTTTAAATAAATTTGAATTAACACATACTTTAAAAACAGTACAAAAAGGTTGTTTGGAAAATTTTGAAATAAACATGAAAATAAACCAGACAATATTTGAGGAACAACAGAAAATGAATCAAGTCATTTGGATTTATATTTTAAAAGTTATAGCCGGTCAAAGTTTAGTCAATTCTGTTTTTAAAATAAAACAGAAAAGGGAAAACTTTTCGGGCAGAATACGTCTTCGAAGCAGAGGAGATGTACTCGGGGTTTGCGCTTCCACTTACGCCAGCGTGGACTTGATTGGGGTTGCTGATAGTGGGTCCAGGGGGCCCACTGGTCAGGTTTGACCGGTCGCCCCGCCTTCGTCCTCCTCTGGCCGAACAGAGGTGAGGGATCCGGCGATCAACCCCGGCGAACGGCGGCTCCCCACGGGCTCCAGAGGGTTGGGATGGATCCGCAAGACCGGGGCGGTCCTCCCGGTGGTCGTTGGGTCGGCGGGGGTGGAGGGAATCACCGGCGACGAGCTCCGCCGCAGAGGAAGCTTCGGGAGCAACGTGGGTTTGGGCTACCGTGGCTCTGGGTTGCGTTTGAGAGGTTGGGCAGCTCCGCACGGTCAAGGGGAATCGCATGGTTGCACTGGTTGGACGGGAGGGGCTCGGGTTGCTACTGAATGGGCCGGAGGGCGCCGGCGGCTGTACTGGCCGGAGATGGGGAAGAAGACCTTCCCTGGTCGATTGACTGCTACGGGGGTGCTAGGTGGGGTGGCTTGAGGTCGCCTGAGGTTTCGGAGAGGCTCGGGGCTCCTTAAATAGGCGGTCGGGGTCGGTTCCGATGATGGCCGTGGATAAGAACACCGACAACCGTCATTCTGTTGCAGCAGGGGGACGTGGCGGCAACGAGCGCTTGCGGACAAGCTTGTGGATGAGCTCGGGCTGCTGTAGAGGGCAGCTGCCATGCGAGGGTGGCTTGGGCGGCGTCGTCCATGGCAGGGCGCATTGTGGCCGCCCGCTAGCCACCGCTACCGACCTGACGGCGGCGCTGTGGAGCTCCAGGGGCGGCTTTGCGGCGAGGGGAGGGATCGGGGCGTCCACTGGGAGAGCGGAAGGGCCAGAGCGAGCGCGGGGCATCGGCAGCGGGACGCGGCGGCTCGGTGCACGCACGTGCAAAACGCACGCTCTACGCGCGCTAAGAGCGTGCATGCCAAGCGTTCGGCGAAATGCCAGAGCATGCTAGGCGGCGAGGGTGAAGCTAGGGGTTAGGAGGTCTAGGCTAGGGTCCCTTATGAGATTAGCAGACATGCCAGTATGTACAGAGGGCAAGATCACAGTGCAAAACAAAAATCATGCCAAAATTGGACATGCACACCAGGTGTTTGACAGAATGCCTATGGCACCTAGGCCATTCTTGGGGTGTCCCAAATCTCCAGATCAGAGTCTCTTTGGATGAATAAGAGAGTGGTGAGGTTAGTTTGCCAAAAGCTCAAACTTGTTTGTGTATGTTTTGCCAGACTTCAGTTCTGGGCAGAAGGAAAAAGGCATTGTTTCAGGAGCCAAAAATCTTCCAATGGATCCACTCTCCTGGACTCAAGAGTTTGGTATGGTGTACTACAAGCAGGAGAAAGCTCGTGGCCACTAGAGCAAAATTTAATAGGGATGCAGTACAAATCACCAAGCTGGACCAGAATGAAAAAGAGGTGGATTCACTCAAATTTTTCAAAGAACATCAATGGGTTTTTGCATAAAGTTGAATAATATACTCCTATGAACATCCCAAAATTTTGGTGGAGGATAGAAAGAAATATTTAAATGGGTTGCAGTGCAAAATTGCCCACTGGACCAGATTTGAAAAATTGGGGTAGAGCTCAAAATCTTAAATGAATGAAATATATTTTTGCATAAAAGTGATTTAAAAACATCACATGACATCTCCAAATTTTGGTGAAAATTTTAAATAAATATATCAAGTGGTTGTAGTTCAAAAAGAGCTCCAAAACTAATGAAAAATCATTTTAAGGAATAAAGCTCAGAGAGAAATAATTGTGCAAATCAATTCCACTGATAATAGAAATGTTTTCTTGAGAGGTTAAACAAGTCCAATAATATTTTTGGAAAGTTTTTCACTTGAGGTAAAAACTCCACAATAAGGAAAAGGATGGCTCTGAAATCAAAAGAAAATCCAGAAAATTAAAGGTTTAAATTTCCTGGAATTTTTTTAATTAATAAAACAAGGTTAAAATTTTGGGGTGTCACAACACTACCCCCCTTAATAAAAATCCCGTCCTCGAGATTTGCTAAAACCTGCTTTAAGAAAATATAAGCAATAAAATGTGGCTACAGTGAGAGGGCAATAAGTGGTGTAAAACCATAGTGTGGAACACTGGCGCTGCGTGGGAAAATCTACGGTTAGGGGGAAAACGAAAGATTTCTACGTTGGATATAGAATAAATTCTAAATTGAAAATACGTTGGTCGTACCCGAGAGCAAAGTGCTCTCTTTGGCTGACAGGTGGACCCAGGGCCCACTGTCAGTCTCTTCTTCTTCGTCTGGTTCTTTCTTCTTCCACTCTCCCGCGTGCTTTCCCGCGCTTTCGCCGTCGGCGATGTCTAGCGCGTAGGGCATCTAGGCCGTACCTGCGGTAGTGCGCGGCGTGCTAGCTGCCGGTGCAGCATGCACTCACCTCGTGGGCCAGTGTGCTGTCGGCACTGCTTGCGGATTCGCCTCCGAACACCAGCGATCGGGTGACGAGCGGTGCTGGTGGACTTCGCCCACCGTACACCGAGCCTGAGCTATAAAACGGCCGAGGTGCTTCTCTCTACTTCCTCACACCTGGCCTCGCTTCTCCTTCTTCCTCCTCCATTTCCGTTTATACAAGCTAGAGATGAGGTTTTAATGGCGCAGGCGATGCCGGATTGGTACGTGATCCTGATATGCGGAGGGCTAGCGGCATTGTTGGGGCTCTCCGTGCTCCTGTGTGCGATGATCCTCGATGATCGTCGTGATGCTGCCGCTCGAGTGTTGGCTCTCCGTGGTGGCGGTGATCACGAGGAGTAGGTGTGGTGTCGGGTGTTGACTGTTGTCGGTATGCTGGGTAACTTGTACCCGGATGATTACCCACTAATCTCTCTTTCAGAGACTGTGGTGCATTAGGGAGATGATTAGCCAGATGCAACACGGTTACATGGTGTTGCAAGTAGTGTATGTGTTCGAGTGGTTGCGGTTGTGAGTCTGCTGCCGTGGTGCTGTGTGAATAAAATTCCATGTCGTGAGGAGACATATGCTGTAGCAACTCAGGGAAAAGAAATCTCACTCCAGGATTTCTCGCGGGGAAAAAAATAGTTAATCAAAATTTACAGCAGCAAAAATTACTCATTACAATTGAAACCAAATGTTCATCTCATCGCACAAGATTTAGAATAACACGCATGAGTTACAACACTTAACTAAATGCGAGAATAAAAGAACATAGCAGTGACGTCTAGAATGAAAATGGCAACTGGACGGGGTCCCGAGAAAACGTCTCTGGTACTGGGGCGCACTCTTCTTCTATCAGGGGAAGCGGATTGATCAGTCGATGAACGCGCCTCTCCTGGTCGGGCCTCAGTGGTCTGCCGATGGCGATCTGAGGATTCAAATCAGCGAGGCTCTGGAGATAACCCATTACTCGCTGGGTCAAACGCTCTTGAGCGATGACATACTGGACAAGGTTGGCCAGTACTGGGTCTCTCTCAATTCGTCCACCGGGAAAAGAGGTCACTTCCCCGGGTGCTGCACGGCTCGGAAAGTAGTAATACCCTCGTTCGCTGGCATAGGGTACCGTGAATCGAAGGTGAACAAGCGCTTCGTGTGAAGCCGCTTCTATGGCCATCTGTGGAGTCGGCATAGATTTCCCCAGGAAGGAGACTTCCGTTGGGTCTTGGTTTGAGTTTACGGGAGGGATGTGCACTACTGCCCAATATTTCGAGGTGGAAGAGGTGATCCTCGATTTGAGCAGCTCTTACTGGGGTGGCTGGGTAGAACCCATGGTACTGTTGGTAAAGTCCCACAATATTTTAACAAAACTACCCAGGGTTGCATCCGGGGTTCTCAGATAAATGCTAGGGCTCGGCATGGCAAGAAATGGTTGTGAGGGTTGCACACAAGATGAGGGGTACTCGGCAAGGTCACGAGGTGTCCCTTTTATAAAGCAACTGGGCTGGGTTATTTACCGTGGTGAGGGGCAACTGTTTGCTGGTTCTACTCTCATGGGGGTCGGGGTCAAAGCCACAGATACACACATCTCCCAAAAGTGACGTGTTACTATGGGTGCCGTCGGGGTTGGTTTTGGTTGTTACGCCCAGAATTAAAAAATGCAGCCGTACACCAACACACTGAAGCATGGCCACTATTCAAAATAGGGATGCACAAGAAGATAGTATTCCAATATGGCGATACGAGATCACACAATTACAGGGTGTGGATATACTGAGACTCGCTACTACTCGAGTGACTTAGTCCACTTCGTTTATGTCTAAGCGGGCGTGCCTTGTTGATGCCGAGGCTTCTCCATTGGCTTCACCATCGGGGTTAGCTGGCGGGGGTTGAGGAACTGCAGGGCCGGGGTAGTGATGATGACCGTCGTGGGGACTGTTGGCCACAATCCCGTTGGAGTGTGTTCCCAAAAGGCGACGAAGCACTTCTGGGGTCATCAAAGCACCTTGGTTGATGGCTGGGGCTGACCTCAAGGTCTTGATCGGTTGTCCGAACAGCACGATTGGATTTTCGGCGTCGGGCTCATCTTCTCTTCTTGCTGGGGCTCGACGAACCAGTTCTCCACGAGCTGCGATCAGATCAAGGGTGATTTGATCGAACAGTCCCTCTAGTGCACTTACATAGAGCACTAGATGCAATAATGCAGGATTCGTCTCGTGGTCTCCGTTGGTGACTTGGGGTGGTCTACCATACCCGTCACAGCTGGGGTAGTAGTAGAAGGAGCGATAGTTAACTCGGGGCGACAAGTGCCGGAGTTGAACTATAGCTTCTCGAGCAGCTAATTGGATGGCTTGTGGCTCAAAGGAAGTTGTCCTTCCGGTGAACCTGTAGGGGCATTCTGGTGACAAACCCCTACCATAGATGTGCACAGTGGCCCAAAATTGACGGCTCTCACCGCTCATGGACCCTTGGTACACAACATACTCTGGGGGCTCTTCTAACGCGAAGGCACGGCGGGTGAGGTTTGCTAGCACGATCACGAAACCTCCAAGGTTGGTTGCTGTGGTCTCATTGTGAACAATGGGGCCAGGCATTATAACTCGGTTTGGGGTAGAGGTTGTGCTATGCTCGGTTGAGGCTAGCGTGCCCTTTTATAGAAAAAGGGAACGAAGTCTTCCTTCGCACGCTTGCGAGAAAGACTATTTAGGGGCCGGTCACTGGTGTGTGACTGACAGGTTAGGCTGATAGGTTGGGCACCAACTGCCAAAAGGTGTCGGGTCACTGTGAGGCTATCTTACACGAGAAGCTTGGCCGGGGTTTGGTTAAGGTCTGGTGGGTTGGTTTACCTAGGTTTTCGACCTGGCTAAGATAGGATTAGCCTATGGTCGGCCTGGCTCTGATACCAAGTTTGTCAGGACCGGATTTTTGGGATATTAATTTCCCAAAAGCAGCCCTTGTGCTCACCAGCCCCAGGATTACTGTTAGCTGATGAGACACCAACTTGTTACAGAAACTCCAAGCAAAATACAAAATATGAAGTACAAGACCATTCTGGCCTATGGGTACAACAATTTGTTTCTAGAGGTTGATGGCGGAAACGGTTTGCGGATCATCAGCGTCTATGGGACTCCATTTCCCACAGGAACAACTGACCAGGATAACTCCTATCTTCGTGATGCTGCTATCACCAGTACGTAGGTTCCGGGGCTTTCATCACAACGCTCTTTTCCACGCAAGAAATCAGGCCAAGACAATAGCCAGGGACAAGCCAGTGAGTACTTTGAATGTACTCGCAAACATTAAGAACACAGGTATAATATAGCCATTGAAAATCATGCTTTAAAATATTCTATGATCACTTCATCAGTTATGAAATAAGGTTCATGATGCATGCAAGTAGATCATTTAAATAAATCACGAGTAAACAATCAGGGTGTGAAAATATAAAGCACCGATCGGGTATCTGAAGCGACGCCTCGAAAGGATAATAATATGAAGCATGCCTCAGTCGGGCGTCTGAGCGACACCACAGAAAGGGCTTATATATAAAAGGAATAACAAGCATGCCACAATCGGGCGTCGGTGCGACACCACATAAAGGGCTTATAAGTAAATGAAATAACGGACATGCCACAGTCGGGCATCTGTGCGACACCACATAAAGGGCTTATAAGTAAATGAAATAAGACGCATGCCACAGTCGGGCGTCTGGGCGACACCACATAAAGGGCTTATATAAGAATAATCACGGTGAATATCCAGGAGGTAGAACCATCCCAGGGATACTCAATAATTCATATACATAAATGATTAGTCCATAATAATAATAATCATAATCATCATACGTCACCGGTCATAATCAATGTTCTGATTTAGTATTTTCTCCTCCGAAGACCGACACTAAGACCGACGCTTGACCCATCCCAGACTGTAGTCCTTAACCATGGACACGGCTATTCGAATAGGTTCAATATCTCTACAGAGGGTGTACTCTTTACCCACGAGTGACGGATATCTTTAGTCCATTGGAACTAATTCCGTCTACAGTCTTTTAGTCGAAAACATGCCTGACTTGCACACACCAGCTTAACTTTACTCGTGTATGGAATCACCCAGACACCTGTTAAGCAAAACTCTAAGTGGGGAGGCTACAACCTCGCGTAGCATGGGATCAAATTTTTATCGCGCGCTCTAAGGGGTGGCCTCCCCTCTCGGTCCCAACCGGAAACACCCATGCCCCCGGACCATGTGGCATGCCTACCAGCTACAACCGGTATCTTCCACCATGGCCTCTCTGTACGGTGTGTGCTAGGACAAGGGTTGACAACTTACTGAACCGTACCCTACCTACGGTAGGGGCAAGTGGCAGCACGAAACAAGTATGTGGGTTACTGGAACAAGACTCGATCTACGGCCGACTCAGGAGGCTTAAGTATTTCCTGCATGATTAGCTCAAGGATAATATTTCACATCCATCAGACACAACCACCACTCATCATACCTCCCCCTGCCCCACCGGTCATAACCATCTCGACGAGGGACAAGCTCGTGTCTACCAAAGACAGAGACTTTCCCGGATCCTTCCCGGTAGGCATGAGAGGCATATGAGGGTGATTCCTATCACAAGTATGTCCATTTCCAACAGCAAAAATTACCATTTTTGCACTCAAAGCGTATGATCATATCGTCACAAAAAAAATAACTAATGCTTTATGTTGAGGTGGGGTTATAACCGTATCAAACAATCCCCAAAATATATTATGCCAGGGTTCAGAATGCTTGCCTTCAAGGTGTGGAGAGGCGAGGTGCTCTCCAAAACTTTTGAAAGTTTTCTCCTCTCTCCAACAAATCATATTTTAATAAAATTTGAATTAACACATACTTTAAAAACAGTACAAAAAGGTAGTTTGGAAAATTTTGAAATAAACATGAAAATAAACTAGACAATATTTGAGGAACAACAGAAAAAGAATCAAGTCATTTGGATTTATATTTTAAAAGTTATAGCCGGTCAAAGTTTAGTCAATTCTGTTTTTTAAAATAAAACAGAAATGGGAAAACGTTTCGGGTAGAATACGTCTTCGAAGCAGAGGAGACGTACTCGGGGTTTGCGCTTCCACTTACGCCAACGTGGACTCGATCGGGGTCGTTGACAGTGGGTCTAGGGGGCCCACTGGTCAGGTGTGACGGGTCGCCCCGCCTTCGTCCTCCTCTGGCCGAACAGAGGTGAGGGCTCCGGCGATCAACGCCGGTGAACGGCAGCTCCCCGCGGGCTCTAGAGGGTTGGGATGGATCCGCAAGACCGGGGCGGTCCTCCCGGTGGTCGTTGGGTCGGCGGGGGTGGAGGGAATCGCCGGCGACGAGCTCCGCGGCGGAGGAAGCTTCGGGAGCAATGGGGGTTTGGGCTATGGTGGCTCTGGGTTGCGTTTGAGAGGTTGGGCAGCTCCGCACGGTCGAGGGGAATTGCATGGTGGCACTGGTTGGACGGGAGGGGCTCGGGTTGCTACTGAATGGGCCGGAGGGCGGCGGCGGCTGTACTGGCCGGAGATGGGGAAGAAGACCTTCCCTGGTCGATTGACTGCTACGGGGGTGCTAGGTGCGGTGGCTTGAGGTCGCCTGAGGTTTCGGAAAGGCTCGGGGCTCCTTAAATAGGCAGTCGGGGTCGGTTCTGACGATGGCCATGGATAAGAACACCGGCGACCATCATTCTGTTGCAGCAGGGGGACGTGGCGGCGACGAGCACTTGCGGACAAGCTTGTGGATGAGCTCGAGCTGCTCTAGAGGGCAGGTGGCATGCGGGGGGGGGGGGGGGGGGGGCTTGGGTGGCACCGTCCATGGCAGGGCACACTTTGGCCGCCCGCTAGCCACCGTTGCCGACCTGACGGCGGCGCTGTGGAGCTCGAGGGGCAGCTCTGCGGCGAGGGGAGGGGTCGGGGCGTCGATTGGGAGAGGGGAAGGGCCAGAGCGAGCGTGGGGCGTCGGCAGCGGGACGTGGCGGCTCGATGCACGCACATGCAAAACGTGCGCTCTGGGCGCGCCCAGAGCGTGCACGCCAAGCGTTCGGCGAAATGCCAGAGCATGCTAGGCGGCGAGGGTGAAGCTAGGGGTTAGCAGGTCTAGGCTAGGGTCCCTTAGGAGATTAGTGGACATGCCAGTATGTACAGAGGGCAAGATCACAGTGCAAAACAAAAATCATGCCAAAACTGGACATGCACACCAGGTGTTTGACAGAATGCCTATGGCACCTAGGCAATTCTTGGGGTGGCCCAAATCTCCAGATCAGAGTCTCTTTGGATGAATAAGAGAGTGGTGAGGTTAGTTTGCCAAAAGCTCAAACTTGTTAGTGTAAGTTTTGCCAAACTTCAGTTCTGGGCAGAAGGAAAAAGGCATTGTTTCAGGAGCCAAAAATCTTCCAATGGGTCCACTCTCCTGGACTCAAGGGTTTGGTATGGTGTACTACAAGTAGGAGAAAGCTCATGGCCACTAGATCAAAATTTAATAGGGATGCAGTACAAATCACCAAGATGGACCAGAATGAAAAAGAGGTTGATTCACTCAAATTTTTCAAAGAACATCAATGGGTTTTTGCATAAAGTTGAATAATATACTCCTATGAACATCCCAAAATTTTGGTGGAGGATAGAAAGAAATATTTAAATGGGTTGTAGTGCAAAATTGCCCACTGGACCAGATTTGAAAAATTGGGGTAGAGCTCAAAATCTTAAATGTATGAAATATATTTTTGCATAAAAGTGATTTAAAAACATCACATGACATCTCCAAATTTTGGTGAAAATTTTAAATAAATATATCAAGTGTTTGTAGTTCAAAAAGAGCTCCAAAATTAATGAAAACTCATTTTAAGGAATAAAGCTCAGAGAGAAATAATTGTGCAAATCAATTCCACTGATAATAGAAATGTTTTCTTGAGAGGTTAAACAAGTCCAATAATATTTTTGGAAAGTTTTTCACTAGAGGTAAAAACTCCATAATAAGGAAAAGGATGGCTCTGAAATCAAAAGAAAATCCAGAAAATTAAAAGTTTAAATTTCCTGGAAAAATTTTAATTAATAAAAGAAGGTTAAAATTTTGGGGTGTCACAAGCAACCAGCTCTCGCCTTATCATGACAGTCAGTTTTAGCTTTCTCTACTGAGGTGCTTGCCCAGATGAACCGGGGCACAATCGCAGTAGTTCTCCCAGTGCTACCTTAGCTGATATAGCGGAACATAAGGTACCAAAACATGGGAGCCGGGCAAACCGAACTATTGAACCAAGACATGATTCGGAGCTGATGCATATAATGCTATAAGTTCGGTGTGCCGCACTGTCGAAAGTGTTCGGACTTCTCACGCCGTATTATGGGGTATGCTTAATCCCCTGGCGTATTGGCCGTACCAGAGTGTACGGGTGTTGAATGTCATGAATGAACATATATATAAAAAAGAATAGAGAATGTGGTAATAGTCTAGTGCTATGCATTGTTTATTCAAAAAGGTGCGTCGAAGCAGAATGATACATGTAGTGCGATAAGCAAAAAGTAGGACTATTTGACATGTCCCCTCCAAGGGCAAGCTGAGGAATGTTATTTAAAGCAGGTATTTCACTCGTTATCAGAGACCACCTGGGAGTTCCATGGTGCGACGTAGCTTTCTGCCTCCTTGGTTGTTGTATCGTGTGTCCGGCAATCGTACTACCGGACGAGGTTTCCAGAGAGTAAAGCCCTGAAAGAGAGAAAAAAATAACAAAGCGGGAAGCCCCTAGTGCGGTTGAGCCGTGTTTTGGGGCATGCCGTAGTCGTGCCCCCCCACCTATGCCCATGGTATTTTCAATGCATAATTATGTATGCGTGGCACGGATTTCGCCGTTTGGCTGGGACTGGGGTGGGGGCCGCATTGCTATGCGAGCTCGGAACATGCTAGGCGGTCTTATTGCAGATTACTCCGGGCGCTCTTGACGGTGTCCGGTTGTTTAATCACCGAACTGGTGGATTGCATGAAGAGGCTGCTTTGTGCTTCTGCTGCGAGGGCACCAGTGTGCTCCTCCGTGCGGAGAGAGCGCTCTGTGTTTCCATTGACTGTGATGACCCCCTGAGGTCCTGACATCTTGAGCTTGAGGTATGCATAATGCGGTACCACATTGAATCTCGCAAATGCGGTTCGCCCGAGTAGTGCATGATAGCCACTACGGAACGTGACTAAATCAAAGATTAACTCCTCGCTTCGGAAGTTATCCGGGGATCCGAAGACCACTTCCATCGTGACTGAGCATGTGTAATGGGCCTCTACACCTGGTATGATGCCTTTGAAGGTCGTTTTTGTGGGTTTGATCCTTGAGGGGTCTATACCCATTTTGCACACTGTGTCCTGACAAAGCAGGTTTAGGCTGCTGCCGCCGTCCATAAGGACTCGGGTGAGGTGAAATCCGTCGATGATTGGGTCTAGGACCAGTGCGGCGAATCCTCCATGACAGATACTAGTGGGGTGGTCCCTGCGATCGAAGGTGATCGGACAGGAGGACCATGGGTTGAACTTTGGGGCGACTGGCTCCAACGCATATACGTCCCTTAGCGCACGCTTTCGCTCCCTCTTGGGGATGTGGGTTGCGTATATCATGTTCACCATCCGCACTTGTGGGGGGGGGGTACCTCTTCTGTCCTCCAGTGTTCGGCGGCCGGGGCTCCTCCTCGTCATCGCTATGTAACCCCTTATCTTTGTTTTCGGCATTTAACTTGTCGGCCTGCTTGAACACCCAACATTCCCTGTTGGTGTGGTTGGCTAGCTTGTCGGGGGTGCCGTGTATTTGACACGAGAAATCGAGTATACGGTCTAAACTAGACGGGCCTGAAGTGCTTCTTTTGAATGGCTTTTTCCGCTGACTGGGTTTAGAGCCTCTGAATCTGGCATTGACTGCCGTATCCTCGGTGTTGTCGTTGTTGATGCGGCGCTTGTGTTTGTTGCGACGTGACCTGCCATTACTATCCTTGGTATCTGAAGTACCATGGTTCTTTGATATGTTATTGCTGTGAGCCAGCCAGCTATCCTCTCCCGCGGAAAAGCGGGTCATGAGTGTCGTGAGGGCTGCCATAGATTTCGGCTTTTCCTGGCCAATGTGCCGGGCGAGCCACTCATCGCGGATGTTGTGCTTAAAAGATGCTAGGGCCTCTCCATCCGGACAGTAGACGATTTGATTTTCATTGTCAGGAACCGTGTCCAGAATTTCCTGTCCGATTCCTCTGGCTGCTGAATTATGTGGCTCAAGTCATCGGCATCTGGAGGTCGCACATTAGTGCCCTGGAAGTTGTCGAGGAATGCGGCTTCCAGATCTTCCCAACAGCCAATGGATTCTGCTGGCAGGCTGTTGAGCCAATGCCGAGCTGGTCCTTTGAGTTTGAGTGGGAGGTATTTGATGGCGTGTAGATCGTCACAGCGGGCCATGTGGATGTGCAGGAGGAAGTCCTCGATCCATACCACAGGATCTGTTGTGCCGTCGTATGATTCGATATTTACGGGTTTGAAACCCTCTAGGATTTGGTGATCCGTTACTTCGTCTGTGAAGCATAGGGGGTGTGCGGCACCTCTGTACTGGGCTATATCGCGACGCAGCTCAAATGAGTCTTGTCCGCTGTGTTCGGCCCGACCGGATTTACTTTTACTGTATCCGGTGTGACGGTTATTGTCTCGTGTAGTGGCGCGCCCTCGTGATCCGTAGATCGCTCTTGCGTATTTTGCTTTGAACTCCAATACGTCTCGCAGGTATAGCATGTTTCCCCGTGCCTTGAAATTTTTATTTGAGTGGCGTCGGCGTGCGGGCTGAGCTTTTGGCTGAAATGCCTCTTTATAGCGGCCACGAGGTGGCCGATCAGCCGCGTCATACGCTGGAGATGTAGGTTTTAATGCTTCCTCCTCCAGTCGGGGTAGCAACCTGCGCTTTCGGTAACTCTTGGAGGGGCGTTCGAGTTCGTATTCCTTGGCCACAAGGACTTCAGTCCATCTGCCAGCTAGCAAATCTTGATCAGCTCGAAGCTGTTGTTGCTTTTTCTTAAGGCTATTTGCCATGGCTATAAGCCGGCGCTTGAAGCGCTCTTGCTCGACAGGATCCTCAGGCATAACAAATTCGTCATCATCGAGACTTGCCTCGTCTTTGGAGGGAGGCATGTAATTATCATCCTCCGCCTCTCCATCTGCCGCTCTCTCGGGAGGGCTGGCTTCTCCATCCTCCTGCTCTAAATCTTGCTGGAGGGGATTGTCGTCATCTTCGGCACTGTCCGGAGTGCTATTATCTCCTGTGCCGGTATCACCACTTGAAAGTGCAACTATCCCTAGGTGGTTTTGGTAATTCATAACAACATATAGCTCATTGAGCTAATGCTATTCCAAGATGATTATTTCAGGAAAGCTCAATGATTGGCATGGCATGGATGTGAAAGTGGAACCCTCAAAATGCTAAGGACAAAGGATTGGCTCAAGCTCAAAAGCTCAAGACTCTTCATTTTATATTTTAGTGATCCAAGATCACATTGAGTCTTTAGGAAAAGCCAATACTATTAAGGAGGGATGTGGTGTTGCTTAATGAGCCTCTTGCTTCATGTGCTTAGTGATATGCTCCAAAACCCTCAACTACTTTCCCATATCCACATATGACCTAAACCCTAAGCCAAACTCAGTCCTACCGATTCTTCCTATCCGGCACCACCGAGTTTCACTTGTCATTAGCCACTGCCAAACCCTAGCAATTCGGTTCTACCAATAAGGATCTCGGTCTCACCGAGATGGGGTTGCAAACTCTCTGTTTCCCTTTCGTAACTTTTCGGTCTTACCGAAAGAGCGAATCGGTCCCACCGAGATTGCAATGAAAACTCAGTGTTTCCCCTTTGTAACTTTTCGGTCTCACCGAGTTCCACTCGGTCTCACCGAAAGAGCAAATCGGTCCCACCGAGTTTGCCTGACCAACTCTCTGGTTAGCTAATTACCAAATTCGGTCTCACCGAGTTTGTGTAATCGTTCTCACCGAGATTACATTATGCCCAAACCCTAACCAAATCGGTCCTACCGAGTTGCATGTCAGTCCCATCGAAATTCCTAACGGTCACTAGGTTTACTATTTCGGTCAGACCAAGTTTTCTGATTCGGTCCCACCGAGATTGGTAAATTGTATGTAATGGTTGGATTTTGTGTGGAGGCTATATATACCCCTCCACCTCTTTCTCATTCTGTGAGAGAGCCATCAGAACACACACATCATTCCAACTCATATGTTCTGAGAGAGAACCACCTACTCATGTGTTGAGACCAAGACATTCCATTCCTACCAGATGAATCTTGATCTCTAGCCTTCCCAAGTTGCTTTCCACTCAAATCTTCTTTCCACCAAATCCAAATCCTATGAGAGAGAGTTGAGTGTTGGGGAGACTATCATTTGAAGCACAAGAGCCAGGAGTTCATTACCTACACACCATTTGTTACTTCTTGGAGAGTGGTGTCTCCTAGATTGGCTAGGTGTCACTTGGGAGCCTCCGACAAGATTGTGGAGTTGAACCAAGGAGTTTGTAAGGGCAAGGAGATCGCCTACTTCGTGAAGATCTACCGCTAGTGAGGCAAGTCCTGTGTGGGCGATGGCCATGGTGGGATAGACAAGGTTGCTTCTTCGTGGACCCTTTGTGGGTGGTTGCTTCTTCGTGGACCCTTCGTGGGTGGAGCCCTGTGTGGACTCGCGCAACCGTTGCCCTTGGGTGGAGCCCTGTGTGGACTTGCGCAACCGTTACCCTTCGTGGGTTGAAGTCTCCATCAACGTGGATGTAGGATAGCACCACCTATCCGAACCACGGGAAAAACATCCGTGTCTCCAATAGCGTTTGAATTCTCCAAACCCTTCCCTTTACATTCTCGCAAGTTGCATGCTTTACTTTCCGCTGCCTATAAACTCTTTGCATGCTTGCTTGAATTATGTTATGATTGCTTGACTTGTCCTAAATTAGCTAAAATCTGCCAAGAACTAAAATTGGGAAAAGGTTAAGTTTTATTTGGTCAAGTAGTCTAATCACCCCCCTCTAGACATACTTTCGATCCTACAAGTGGTATCAGAGCTTTGGTCTCCATTTGCTTGATCTCCATAGCTTTTGGTGGTCATAGCCTTGGTTTCACAACCTAGGAGAGTATGGCGTCTAGCGAGGGAAATTATCACCGTAGAGGTCCTTACTTTGATGGTACTAATTTTTCTAGTTGGAAGCATAAAATGAAAATGCATATTCTTGGACATAACCCCGCTGTTTGGGCTATTGTGTGTGTTGGTTTGCAAGGTGACTCTTTGATGGGAGAGAACCAAACCGTGAAGCTACCGAGGATGAGTTGAATATGTTGCAATACAATGCTCAAGCTTGTGATATTCTCTTCAACGGATTGTGCCCCGAAGAATTCAACAAAATCAGCCGCCTTGAGAATGCAAAGGAAATTTGGGACACTTTGATTGATATGCACGAAGGTACCGACTCCGTTAAGGAATCCAAGTTGGATGTGCTTCAAAGCCAACTTGACAAGTTCAAGATGAAGGATGGTGAAGGTGTCGCTGAAATGTACTCTAGGCTTGCTCTCATCACAAATGAGATTGCCGGCTTAGGAAGTGAAGAGATGACCGATAGATTCATCATCAAGAAGATCCTAAGAGCCTTGGATGGAAAATATGATACCGTGTGCACATTGATCCAAATGATGCCCAATTACAAGGATCTCAAGCCAACGGAGGTGATTGGAAGAATTGTTGCTCATGAGATGTCACTTAAGGATAAAGAGGAACTTCACAACAAATCAAGTGGTGCCTATAAAGCCTCATGTGAAGCCCCTACATCATCAAGTGAGAAACAAGACTTCAATGAACAATTGATCTTAATGGTGAAGAACTTCAACAAGTTCTACAAGAGTAGAAGCAAAGATAGAAGATCCAAGTCAAGGTCCTACAATGACAAAAGGTCTTCTAGTCGAGAGCGAAACTGTTACAATTGTGAAAGACCCGGACACTATTCCAATGAGTGTATGGCTCCCTACAAGAGAAGAGAAGATTCTCCAAAAAGAAGAAGCAAAGGATCACCACCAAGAGAGAGAAGGAGTAAAGATGATCGTTATGAACGAAGATACTCACGGAGAAGCAAGGATTCGGAAAGGAAGGAAAAATCATCAAGGAGCTACACAAGACGAAGACATCAAGCTCATGTTGGTGAATGGGTATCCGGCTCCGACTCCGACAGCCACTCCGAGAGAAGTTATCACTCCGACTCCGAAGATACTCAAGATGAAGGTGTCGCCGGTCTAGCACTTGTGTCAACCAACTCCTACGACATATTTGACTCACCAAATGAAGGAATTGGAAGATGCTTCATGGCCAAAGGTCCTAAGGTAACACACCCTGAGTATGTTGATTTCAATAGTGATGAAGATGACTTGTTAGGTGATGATTTGCTTGGTGACAACTCTAGTAATGAATACTATGATGAAAGACCAATTAATCATGCTAATCAAGAAAAAACGAATGACAATGATAAGGAGAAGATTGAGGCTCTAACTAAAGAACTAAAAACTCTTAAGTTAGCTCATGACACTATATTCGAAGATCATCGAGAACTTTTAAGAGCTCATGAGAAACTACGCTTTGAAAAGCTCAATCTTGAGCAAGAGCATGAGTTCTTAAAGGCAATCAATGATGATCTCCGCAAGAAAAGTTCTTCTTACATTGCCTGGCATTTACTCTTATCCACTTACATGCCTCAAGTCAAGTCTAACAAGAAAGATTCTTCCTCTAGTAGTAACAATGATCATGCTAAATCCAATATTGTTGCTTCTAGTAGTTCTCTTGATTCCACTAATGATTCTCTTAGCCAAGTTACACTTGAGCAAGAAAATAGCTTATTGAAGGGAATTATAGAGAAAGGAGTGTACAAAAGCCTTGCCGGGAGTAAGCAATTCGAGGAAATTGTGCGCAAGCAAGGAATGCACCGGAAGAATCAAGGTGTTGGTTTTGAACGAAAGTTCAATGCCAATGGAGTTGAGTGGGAAGAAGATCAATACCCCAAGACAAAGTTTGTCCCTCAACAAGAGAAGTATACTTCTTTCAAGGGGACACAATCTCAAGATGATCTTCCACCACAAGACTACGAGCAAAAAGGCAAGGACAAGCTTCAAGAGGAAATTGATGCACTTGAAGAAGCTCCTAAGACCTTAGTCAAGTGGATTCCCAAGACTACTTCAAGTTCCACTTCATCAAGTACGACTACAACTCCAAGGATTCCCATCAAGATGATGTGGATCCAAAAGAAGAAGAACTAGAGAGTTCTTGAGGGTGACTCCGCCAACATACTTCACTCTTATCATTTTGGCAAGAACAAGTGCAATCAACTTCCACATCTTGCACTAGTTCAAGGAGTCACAAACCCTCTTGTTGGTAAGACAAGGGACAAGGTAACTTAAAGTTTTCATGGACATCATCTTTTGTGTGCATCACTCTATGTCTATGGATATCCTTGTTTGTTCCTTGTGGGACTAACCCATGTAGGTATTGAAAGTGCAATTCACTCAAATGGATAGCTCCAAGAGATCTACATCAACATTGAGCATCCACATCTTCAATATCTACATGAAGTCATCATCGACAAAAACCAAGGTTAGTTCATCCCTCTTAAGGGGGATATCACATCTAGGGGGAGCTTTACTCTAAGACTTGAGCTAAAGCAACTCTAAAGATGTGAACACAACAATGCTTTATGTAAAAGTGGTAACCCCACTTGAGCTTAAACGATGAGTATGACCTATGATCAAGTGTTCTCACTTGACTCCTAAGTCAATATACTCATATATAGATGACCTAGTCATCGCAAATTGCTTGATAGATGCTAGAATTGGTTGTGCATGCCTTGCCACATATTTCATTTGCCATCTTATTGTGTGAGCATGCTGATTGCATATTTTACTCATTCGAGGACATCCACTTGTTGTTTTGATTGCTTGGTTTTATCCTCTTTTGCCAAGTGGATGGAAAAGAATGCCTAAGAACGTCCTCTAGCTATCTATGCTTTTCTCATCTCAAACTCTATTCATGCTGCATCACAAAATTTGATCAAGTCAGATTCGAACCACTCTGTGTGAGGAGCGCTCGGAGTCCCCGATTCGTCATAGACTTAAACTTCCAAAACCTCTATGATTCTCGGTCTGACCGATACTCCACTTTTGGTCCTACCGAGATCATTAAGTTGATCTAGGTTTTCGATCTCGATGCAACCGATTTGAACCTTTCGGTCACACCGAGTTTTAGTAACTGCACGCAGTTATGAATCTCGGTGCCACCGAGTTGTTCCACTCGGTCACACCGACAGGGTCGGGCAAAATTTGGAAATTTCTCCGAACCCCTTCGCCCGCGCGATAGCCTGCTCTGCCCTCGAGGTTTCTGGATCGTCTTCTCGCTGCCAGCAGCCTCCAGTCGCTGGTCTCCGTCGCCGTCAACGGGAATTTTGCCCCGCCGTTGCCGCTGTAGCAAGTCCCCGCCGAACTAGGGTATGGACTTGATCTTTGTGCTATTCCTCAATCTGATTCCTAGCACATTGTGATCATATTGTTTCTAGCCACGTTTGATAAACTTCTATCCAGTCAAAACGCTCATAGATTAGGTTTGATTCGAAAATTCTAGGTTTAGGTTTCCGCCGAAACCATCTCGGACCCACCGAGTTGAAAAACTCGGTCCCACCGATTTGGCTTATGCCATTGCACGAGTAAAACTCGGTCTGACCGAGAATTACTTATCGGTGTGACCGTTTTGGAACCCTATGAAACCCTAGCAATCTCGGTGCCACCGAACTGTGACTCGGTCTGACCGAGTTCACTAGTTCTGGTGCGAACACTGCTTCGGTGTCACCTAGTTTGAAAATCGGTAGATCCAAGATGATTTCAGTGGGAAACTAAAACTAAGTTTTTGGATCATTCTTTTTGCAAAAATCTCTGCATTTTGTGATGCTCATCCACTCTATCTCCTCTATAATCTATTCACAGGGTCAGCAGTCAGTTTGCAGCATGTCAGACCAGAGTGATAGCCAGAATCTGTCAGAGCAGCAAGTGGTGATGAGTGAGGGCACTAGTCCCTCCAGTTCATCTGATGAAGGCTGCAGGAGCACTTCTAGCAATTTGCCAAAGGCTGCCACGAGACAAAGGAAGAAGAAAACTTCAGACTCTGAAGATGAGGACTATGTGGCAGAGGAAGAGGCCACTTCCAAGAGAATTGAGCCAGCCCAAGGCACTAAGCCAGGTCTGAAAATCAAAAGGCCAGCAGGCAGGCAGCCCATGTCAAAGGCTAGAGCTTCAACTGTGAAGCCTGCTCCCATTGAGCCCGTTGCTGCTGAGGGCAAGAAGAGGAAAGAAAGAGTGAAGAAGACTGTGGCTAGAGTGCTTGGCAAAGCTTCCATCATGGAAGAGGAAGAGGAAGAAGAGGCAGCTGCACCAGCGCCCAAGGCACCCAAGCTAATGGGTGATGCCATAAGGTCAGGGGCTACTGCATCTAAGCCCAAAGCTGCCTCCAAGCCAAAACCTAAGAGAAATACAAGGAGCATTCTTGCAGCTGAGAAGAACAAGGCCCCAGTGCCTGAGATTGTTGCTGAGGATGAGGAAGAAAATGTCCTAAGGAAGCTAAAGCCCAAGATCCCAGACCACAACGATGCTCATCCTGTGGCTGAGGATATGAAGCTCAGGAGAGACTCAGGGCTCAGGAAGTGGAGAGAAGCAGATCCATATGCTTCTAGGAGAAGGACTGCAGTGGACTACAGGTTTCATACCAAGGAGCAGCAGGATTTCTATGAGATAGTGCAACTTGACAAGAAGCCAATTGTATGTGACATGAGATGGGTCGACTGGACCTATATCAAGGACAATGAAGAGTACTACCCTGGAGTATTTGACAGATTTAGTGCATGTGGAGTTGCAGACTTTGTTGGGCAGAAGCTCACAAAGTGGAACGAGGAGCTAATCATGCAATTCTACTCCACAGCACACTTTTATCCGGATGGCAGGATCACATGGATGTCAGAGGGTACAAGGTACCACTCTACTGTTGAGGAATGGGCGAAGCTGATCAATGCCCCAGAGGAGCAAGAAGATGACTTGGACATTTATGCCAAGAAAAAGATGGACCACAACTCCATGTACAACATGTACAAGGAGATTCCGAATGAAGTACTTGACACGTTCAAGTTTGGCTCAGTGCATTATCTGCTATCAGGATTGCCTACGATCAACTGGATCCTTAGGCACACCCTTCTGCCCAAGTCTGGAGATCATAAGATGAACAGAGGTCAGGCGATCAATTTGCTTCATGTCTTTGACATGCCTCAAAAATTCAAAGTCATGAGCCTCATAGTGCAAACAATCAAAAGGACTGCGGCAGATCAGAAGAGGAGCTGTGGATATGCCTCTCAGATTCAGGAGCTCATCAACTCCAAGATGGGCACGGGCGTATATTTGTTGGATAAGGAACACCTGCCCATCCGTCCAGATTTCTAAGATAATCAAGTTGTTATGAATGAGAATGAACCATCATCTGCCCATGCACAAGCTCAGAAGGAGAAGGCAAAGAAGGAGAAAGATGCCAGGATGCCTACTCAAGCGGAGGCATCTGATTACTTCCTGAAAACCAAACAAGAGCAGCTTGGTTACCTGATTGCGTCCACCCTGCGGATTGAGCAGAGTATAGCCACCCTGACTCAGAACCAGGCGAGTTTAGAGAGGATCATGGAACAGAGGTTCTATGACTTGGACATCAAGGTGACAGAGATACAGACTGCCGTGGAGCAGCTCCAGGAGGACATGAATGAGAGGAGAGGCAGGACCACGACTGATGCTTTTGCGAGGGTGCCACAAGGTCCGAGGTCGTCTGCACTGCCAGTTGCTGACACCAGAGCTACAACGTCTGCACCAGCCACAGCCTCAGTTCCACCAGCTCCAGCATCCACTTCAGCCTCGACTCCCACCACGTCTACCGAAGGCTTCATCCTTGGAGTGCTCCGGACTCCACCACCACCTGAAGATCAAACCTGAGCGTCGATCTAGTGCTATGCATTTTCTAGGAACTTTTTGGTAACTTGTTGCCAAAGGGGGAGAAGATGTATAGATCATAGGCTTCGAGAGAGAGAGTGTTGCTTTTCTCTCTTGCTTTATTTGGTGTTTTTTTTCGAACTTGTCTGCTTTTGAGTGCTTGAGATACTACGTCATTATTTGTGAGACATCGATGATCATGTGTTTGATCATAAGCTACACTTAATGTTTGCTTAATGCTTGCTTAAATATTATCATTCTATCTATCGTTTGTGATCATTCACTATTCTTGGTGATGAGTGCATGTATTTCAATCTTATCATTTTTGAGCGCTCCACCAAGATGTATGTGACATGGAAGAGTAACCCATAATTCTAATTCTTTATGCATTTGCAGTCCAAAGCAAATTTTAAATATGCACAAATTTAGGGGGAGCTCTTACTTATCACATACTTCTCAAAGCGACGATATATTTCATGCTTATTATCATTTGTCGAAGCTTTGATCTATATGTTGTCATCAATTACCAAAAAGGGGGAGATTGAAAGTGCAACTATCCCTAGGTGGTTTTGGTAATTCATAACAACATATAGCTCATTGAGCTAATGCTATTCCAAGATGATTTTTTCAGGAAAGCTCAATGATTGGCATGGCATGGATGTGAAAGTGGAACCCTCAAAATGCTAAGGACAAAGGATTGGCTCAAGCTCAAAAGCTCAAGACTCTTCATTTTATATTTTAGTGATCCAAGATCACATTGAGTCTTTAGGAAAAGCCAATACTATTAAGGAGGGATGAGGTGTTGCTTAATGAGCCTCTTGCTTCATGTGCTTAGTGATATGCTCCAAAACCCTCAACTACTTTCCCATATCCACATATGACCTAAACCCTAAGCCAAACTCGGTCCTACCGATTCTTCCTATCCGGCGCCATCGAGTTTCACTTGTCATTAGCCACTGCCAAACCCTAGCAATTCGGTTCTACCGATAAGGATCTCGGTCTCACCGAGATGGGGTTGCAAACTCTCTGTTTCCCTTTCGTAACTTTTCGGTCTTACCGAAAGAGCGAATCGGTCCCACCGAGATTGCAATGAAAACTCAGTGTTTCCCCTTTGTAACTTTTTGGTCTCACCGAGTTCCACTCGGTCTCACCGAAAGAGCAAATCGGTCCCACCGAGTTTGCTTGACAAACTCTCTGGTTAGCTAATTACCAAATTCGGTCTCACCGAGTTTGTGTAATCGGTCTCACCGAGATTACGTTATGCCCAAACCCTAACCGAATCGGTCCTACCGAGTTGCATGTCAGTCCCACCAAAATTCCTAACGGTCACTAGGTTTACTATTTCGGTCAGACCGAGTTTTCTGATTCTGTCCCACCGAGATTGGTAAATTGTATGTAACGGTTGGATTTCGTGTGGAGGCTATATATACCCCTCCACCTCTTTCTCATTCTATGAGAGAGCCATCAGAACACACACATCATTCCAACTCATATGTTCTGAGAGAGAACCACCTACTCATGTGTTGAGACCAAGACATTCGATTCCTACCATATGAATCTTGATCTCTAGCCTTCCCAAGTTGCTTTCCACTCAAATCTTCTTTCCACCAAATCCAAATCCTATGAGAGAGAGTTGAGTGTTGGGGAGACTATCATTTGAAGCACAAGAGCAAGGAGTTCATTACCTACACACCATTTGTTACTTCTTGGAGAGTGGTGTCTCCTAGATTGGCTAGGTGTCACTTGGGAGCCTCCGACAAGATTGTGGAGTTGAACCAAGGAGTTTGTAAGGGCAAGGAGATCGCCTACTTCGTGAAGATCTACCGCTAGTGAGGCAAGTCCTATGTGGGCGATGGCCATGGTGGGATAGACAAGGTTGCTTCTTCGTGGACCCTTTATGGGTGGTTGCTTCTTCGTGGACCCTTCGTGGGTGGAGCCCTGTGTGGACTCGCGCAACCGTTGCCCTTGGGTGGAGCCCTGTGTGGACTCGCGCAACCGTTACCCTTCGTGGGTTGAAGTCTCCATCAACGGGGATGTAGGATAGCACTACCTATCCGAACCACGGGAAAAACATCCGTGTCTCCAATAGCGTTTGAATTCTCCAAACCCTTCCCTTTACATTCTCGCAAGTTGCATGCTTTACTTTCCGCTGCCTATAAACTCTTTGCATGCTTGCTTGAATTATGTTATGATTGCTTGACTTGTCCTAAATTAGCTAAAATCTGCCAAGAACTAAAATTGGGAAAAGGTTAAGTTTTATTTGGTCAAGTAGTCTAATCACCCCCCTCTAGACATAATTTTGATCCTACACCGCTTTTGCCTTGGCGAGACTTAGAGCGGCGCCGCTGACGTTGGTGCTTGGGTTGCTTCTTGGAGGGGTCATCCTCCGCTGTCCCGTCGCCATTGCCTTCTTTGGGTGTGTCCTCCATATATATCATATGATGAGGTGGCTGTCCAGTGCCCTGTGGGCAGTGGTTCTTGTCGTCTCCTGCATCGTCGTCCATGCCGTCGATGTCTTCGAAGTCGAAGTTGAGCATGTCGGTCAATTCGTCGACAGTGGCTACTAAGTGGGTGGTGGGTGGGCGGCGAATTTCTTCGTCATCCGCATCCCAATCCTGCCGGACATAGTTCGGCCAGGACTCTTCTGACAAGGAGAGAGACCTTAATGAGTTCAGTATGTCACCGAAGGGCGAGTGCTGAAAGATATCCACGGAGGTGAACTCCATGATCGGCGCCCGGTCGGATTCGATAGGCACGGGCGCAGGCGGTTCGGAGTCTGTGGCCAGGGAAGAATCCGGCAGTTTGGCGTCACGGCTCTCGTGAAGGGTAAGGTCGATACTCGGCTCGATCGCCGCTGAGAATGTGGCCTCCGAGGCGGGGTCTATCCACCCGTCCACGGATGGCACAATTGGCTTCGAATTGAGGGTTGGAGCGGTTGCCGGTGCGGTCTCCTGAACACTGTCCGATGGTAGAGCTAAATCATGCTCATCGTGACCGTGCGGCACACTCGGCAGGGGCTCGAATCCGTCAAATATCAAGTCTCCGCGGATGTCGGCCGTGTAGTTTAAGCTTCCAAACCTGACCTGGTGGCCGGGGGCGTAACTCTCGATCTGCTCCAGATGGCCAAGCAAGTTGGCCAGGAGTGCGAAGCCGCCGAATACAAAGATCTGTCCGGGGAGAAAAGTCTCACCCTGGACTGCATCGCTATCGATGATTGAAGGAGCCATCAAGCCTAATGATGACGATGCAGAGGAACTCTCAATGAAAGCACCAATGTGGGTGTCAAAACCGACGGATCTCGGGTAGGCGGTCCCGAACTGTGTGTCTCGGCGGATGGTAACAGGAGACGGGGGACACGATGTTTTTACCCAGGTTCGGGCCCTCTCGATGGAGGTAAAACCCTACTCCTGCTTGATTGATCTTGATCATATGAGTATTACAAGAGTTGATCTACCACGAGATCGAAGAGGCTAAACCCTTGAAGCTAGCCTATGGTATGATTGTTGTTCTTGGTCCTACGGACTAAACCCTCCGGTTTATTTAGACACCGGAGGGGGCTAGGGTTACACAGAGTCAGTTAGAAGGAAGGAGATCTATATATCCATATTGCCAAGCTTGCCTTCCACGCCAAGGAGAGTCCCATACGGACACGGGACGAAGTCTTCAATCTTGTATCTTCATAGTCCAATAGTCCGGCCAAAGGATATAATCCGGCTGTCCGGATACCCCCCCAATCCAGGACTCCCTCAGTCCCCAAGATCAACTTTAGGAGGTATAGGTTCCTCCTTCGGCCCTTCGTATTGCACAACCAATTCATCATTATAAGCATTCATTTAACAGAACTTTGTGAGCCTATATTCAAGAGAATATCCTAGTTCATTATTTCGAATGGCCAAATCATCATTAAGTCAGAAATTCTATCAATTAAAACATTGTTAGGAACCCTTTTTCTAAGATTTTCAATGAAAGCAACATAGTCTAGAGATTGAAAACTCATTACTTCTTCTTGATCAAAAAGGATAGCCTCTATGGGAGGACGACAAGCATCCACCCTATAATGTGCAAAGATTTCTTTGGCCTCTTTTATTATGAATCTAAACTCATGAGCAAAAGAGATAGTAGCGGCACGCTTAACAGAGGAATGCTCAATATTAGAAAATTCTAGGAAAATTCTTTGTATGCAAGGGTGCATGTGCATGAATTGTCTTTCAAGTTCAACCACAAGCATGGCAATAGCGTCTGCAAGACTACTAGTTCTATGAAGGATAGAACTACCTATAGAAGGCAAAGTACCGGCACAAGTAAAGAAATCTTGAATAACTCCTTTTCCAATAATATTACCACTACTAGCACGGAATTTTTTTGTATGCAAGATAGGGGGTTCTTTAGCAGGAGCATCAGAATTTTTCATGATATTATTATTGTCCATATCGACAATAATTTCCCCAATTTCAGACATGACGGCAAAAAGTGCATAAGGAAAAAGGAGGCACATAGAGAAAGAGAGGGAGGATAGAGAGAGAGGGCAAATAAAACGGCAAGTGTGAAGTGGGGGGAGGAAAACGAGAGGCAAATGGCAAATAATGTAATGCAGGAGATAAGGATTGTGATGGGTACTTGGTATGTTGACTTCTGTGTAGACACCAGAAATGGCTCGTTGTTGGAAGTCAAATCTTGACTTGCACGAACCTCCCCGGCAACGGCGCTAGAAATTCTTCTTGCTACCTCTTGAGCACTGCGTTGGATTTCCCCGAAGAGGAAGGGATGATGCAGTGAAGTAGCGTAAGTATTTCCCTCAGTTTTTGAGAACCAAGGTATCAATCCAGTAGGAGGTTGCGCGCGCGTCCCCTAGTACCTGCACAAAGCAAATAACTCCTCGCAACCAACGCGATAAGGGGTTGTCAATCCCTCCATGGTCACTTACGAGAGTGAGATCTGATAGATATGATAAGATAATATTTTTGGTATTTTTATGATAAAGATGCAAAGTAAAATAAAGGCAAAGTAAAAAGCAAAGGAAATAACTAAGTATTGGAAGACTAATATGATAAAGACAGACCCGGGGGCCATAGGTTTCACTAGTGGCTTCTCTCGAGAGCATAAGTATTCTATGGTGGGTGAACGAATTACTGTTGAGCAATTGACAGAATTGAGCATATTTATGAGAATATCTAGGTATGATCATGTATATAGGCATCACGTCCGAGACAAGTAGACCGACTCCTGCCTGCATCTACTACTATTACTCCACTCATCGACCGCTATCCAGCATGCATCTAGAGTATTAAGTTAATGAAAACAGAGTAACGCCTTAAGCAAGATGACATGATGTAGAGGGATAAATTCATGCAATATGATAAAAAAAACCATCTTTTTATCCTCTATGGCAACAAAACAATACGTGCCTCGCTGCCCCTATTGTCACTCGGAAAGGACACCGCAAGATTGAACCCAAAGCTAAACACTTCTCCCATTGTAAGAAAGATCAATCTAGTAGGCCAAACCAAAGTGATAATTCGAAGAGACTTGCAAAGATAACCAATCATACATAAAAGAATTCAGAGAAGATTCAAATATTGTTCATAGATAGACTTGATCATAAACCCACAATTCATCGGTCTCAACAAACACACCGCAAAAAGAAGATTACATTGGCGGTGGCGGTGGTGTCAGTCTCGGTGTCTAACGAGAGAAGAGGGGAAGAAACAATAAATATAATGCAAACATAAGCATGACGATTCATGGCATGACAATGCGCGGTGCTATGTGTGCCCTAACATGGTAGGAGGTGATACCCGCGAAGGGGGGAAACATCCAGGAATGTATTCCTGCTGTTTCGCGTTTTCGGACAGATGAACTAGAGGAGGAATGTTGCGTGTTCGTTATGCTAGGGATGTGTGGCGGACGAACGGGCTATGTATTCGAATTCGTCTCGTTGTTCTGAGCAACTTTCATCTACAAAACATTTTCATCCGAGTTACGGTTTATTTTATATTATTTTCCAAAGTTTTAATAATATTCTGGAATTATAATTATTCGAAATTAAATAGCTAAATGCTACGTGCACCCAGCTCTGCATACACAGAAGTATACCAGAGGCTGACAGGTGGGCCAGGGGGTCCCTGTTGACCAGTCAATGTTTGACCGGTCAACAGGGGGTGGGGCCCCCTGTCATTGACTGTTACATTAACTAACTAGTTAATTTAGTCTAACTAGGTTATTAGGCTAATAGATTTTAATTAGTTTAATTAAACCTAATTAATTAAGTTAATTAATTTTTATTTATTTATTATTTTTAATTCTTAATTCTTTTTTATATCTTTTTTTAATGTTTTGGGGTGGGGCCCTCCTGTCATAGGCCTGGGGGCCTTAGAGGGTTCAGGCGCTAGCAGGCGCAGGGCGCGGCCCAAGCGGGCGCACGCTCAGGTGTGCGCAGACCCAGTAGTGTGCCGGAGCAAGGGAGGTCGGTGGCCACGGCACGGTCATTGCCGGAGCGGGGGCCGACCGGCGAGCAGCGGGGCGCACGAGGCCACAATGGAGCAGGCAGGAAGGACTGTGGGCGCACGGGAGCACGGCCAGGCACTCGATGGGCGCAGTGGGCGCGGGCGATGCAGAGGCAGCAGCTAGCGGCAGGCAAGGCCGGTGAGGCCGGCGGGCGCCGCGCGGTGGTGCGGGCAGAGTCGGGCTGGAACAGCAGCGAGCAGGGGGAGGGGTACGCGGGCGCGAGCGGGAGGGCGGAGGCAGGGGCACAGGACGCAGCTATCACTGGCGGCGCACACACCGGCGAGTAAGAGGCAACGGTGGGACACACCCTTGGGAGCAAGGTCGGGCGCCGGGCGCGGCAGGGCGACGGTTGCGGGCGCATGTGGCCGGGCGCCGAGCGAGGCGGGGACGTTGCTAGGCTAGGCGCGCTCTTACGGGGCGAGGTCCCTGCAAGGTGTTAGGGAACGTGGTAATTTCAAAAAATTTCCTACGCACACACAAGATCATGGTGATGCATAGCAACGAGGGGAGAGCATGATCTACGTACCCTTGTAGATCGCAACGGAAGCGTTGACACAACGTAGAGGAAGTAGTCGTACGTCTTCTTCCTGATCCGACCGATCCAAGCACCGTTACTCCGGCACCTCCGAGTTCTTAGCACACATTCAGCTCGATGACGATCCTCGGGCTCCGATCCAGCAAAGCGTCGAGGAAGAGTTCCGTCAGCACGACGGCGTGGTGACGATCTTGATGTACTACCGACGCAGGGCTTCGCCTAAGCACTGCAACAATATGATCGAGGTGGAATTTGGTGGCAGGGGGCACCGCACACGGCTAAGGAAAGATCTCAATGATCAATTGTGTGTCTAGAGGTGCCCCCTGCCCCCGTATATAAAGGAGCAAAGGGGGAGGGGTGCGGCAGCCATAGGAGGAGTCCTACTCCCGCTTGGAGTAGGACTCCCCTTCCAATCCTATTCCAAATAGGACTCCCCAAGTGGGGAAAGAGAGAGGGGTTGGCCGGCCACCTTCCCTAGTCCAAATAGGACTAGGGGAAGGGGGGGAGGCGTGCAGCCCATGGGGCAGCCCTTTTACCTTTCCACCAAGGCCCATGTTGGCCCAATTGGCTCCCGGGGGGTTCCGGTAACCCTCCCGGTATTCCGGTAAAATCCCGATTTCACCCGGAACACTTCCGATGTCCAAACATAGGCTTCCAATATATCAATCTTTACGTCTCGACCATTTCGAGACTCCTCGTCATGTCCGTGATCACATCCGGGACTCCGAACAACCTTCGGTACATCAAAATGCATAAACTCATAATAACTGTCAAAGTAACTTTAAGCGTGCGGACCCTACGGTTCGAGAACAATGTAGACATGACCGAGACACGTCTCCGGTCAATAACCAATAGCGGGACCTAGATGCCCATATTGGTTCCTACATATTCTACGAAGATCTTTATCGGTCAGACCGCATAACAACATACGTTGTTCCCTTTGTCATCGGTATGTTACTTGCCCGAGATTCGATCGTCAGTATCCAATACTTAGTTCAATCTCGTTGCCGGCAAGTCTCTTTACTCGTTCTGTAATACATCATCCCGGAACTAACTCATTAGTTGCCATGCTTGCAAGGCTTAAGTGATGTGCATTACGGAGAGGGCCCAGAGATACCTCTCCGACGATCGGAGTGACAAATCCTAATCTCGAAATACGCCAACCCAACATCTACCATTGGAGACACCTGTAGTACTCCTTTATAATCACCCAGTTACGTTGTGACGTTTGGTAGTACCCAAAGTGTTCCTCCGGCAAACGGGAGTTGCATAATCTCATAGTCATAGGAACATGTATAAGTCATGGATAAAGCAATAGCAACATACTAAACGATCGGGTGCTAAGCTAATAGAATGGGTCATGTCAATCAGATCATTCAACTAATGATGTGACCTCGTTAATCAAATAACAACTCTTTGTTCATGGTTAGGAAACATAACCATCTTTGATTAACGAGCTAGTCTAGTAGAGGCATACTAGTGACACTCTGTTTGTCTATGTATTCACACATGTATTATGTTTCCGGTTAATACAATTCTAGCATGAATAATAAACCTTTATCATGATATAAGGAAATAAATAATAACTTTATTATTGCCTCTAGGGCATATTTCCTTCAGTCTCCCACTTGCACTAGAGTCAATAATCTAGATTACACTGTAATGATCCTAACACCCATGGAGTCTTGGTGCTGATCATGTTTTGCTCGTGGAAGAGGCTTAGTCAACGGGTCTGCAACATTCAGATCCGTATGTATCTTGCAAATCTCTATGTCTCCCACCTGGACTAGATCCCGGATGGAGTTGAAGCGTCTCCTGATGTGTTTGGTCCTTTTGTGAAATCTGGATTCCTTTGCCAAGGCAATTGCACCAGTATTGTCACAAAAGATTTTCATCGGACCCGATGCACTAGGTATGACACCTAGATCGGATATGAACTCCTTCATCCAGACTCCTTCGTTTGCTGCTTCCGAAGCAGCTATATACTCCGCTTCACATGTAGATCCCACTACGACGCTTTGTTTAGAACTGCACCAACTGATAGCTCCACCATTTAATGTAAATACGTATCCGGTTTGCGATTTAGAATCGTCCGGATCAGTGTCAAAGCTTGCATCAACGTAACCTCTTACGTTGAGCTCTTTGTCACCTCCATATACGAGAAACATATCCTTAGTCCTTTTTAGGTATTTCAGGATGTTCTTGACCGCTGTCCAGTGATCCACTCCTGGATCACTTTGGTACCTCCCTGCTAAACCTATAGCAAGGCACACATCAGGTCTGGTACACAGCATTGCATACATGATAGAGCCTATGGCTGAAGCATAGGGAACATCTTTCATTTTCTCTCTATCTTCTGCAGTGGTCGGGCTTTGAGTCTTACTCAATCTCACACCTTGTAACACAGGCAAGAACCCTTTCTTTGCTTGATCCATTTTGAACTTCTTCAAAATCTTGTCAAGGTATGTGCTTTGTGAAAGTCCAATTAAGCGTCTTGATCTATCTCTATAGATCTTTATGCCTAATATGTAAGCAGCTTCCCCGAGGTCTTTCATTGAAAAACTTTTATTCAAGTATCCCTTTATGCTATCCAGAAATTCTACATTATTTCCAATCAGTAATATGTCATCCACATATAATATTAGAAATGCTACAGAGCTCCCACTCACTTTCTTGTAAATACAGGCTTCTCCGAAAGGCTGTATAAAACCAAATGCTTTGATCACACTATCAAAGCATTTATTCCAACTCCGAGAGGCTTGCACCAGTCCATAAATGGATCGCTGGAGCTTGCACACTTTGTTAGCTCCCTTTGGATTGACAAAACCTTCCGGTTGCATCATATACAACTCTTCTTCCAGAAATCCATTCAGGAATGCAGTTTTGACATCCATCTGCCAAATTTCATAATCATAAAATGCGGCAATTGCTAACATGATTCGGACAGACTTAAGCATCGCTACGGGTGAGAAAGTCTCATCGTAGTCAATCCCTTGAACTTGTCGAAAACCTTTTGCGACAAGTTGAGCTTTGTACACAGTAACATTACCATCAGCGTCAGTCTTCTTCTTAAAGATCCATTTATTCTCAATTGCTTGCCGATCATCGGGCAAGTCAACCAAAGTCCATACTTTGTTCTCATACATGGATCCCATCTCAGATTTCATGGCTTCAAGCCACTTTGCGGAATCTGGGCTCACCATCGCTTCTTCATAGTTCGTAGGTTCATCATGATCTAGTAGCATGACAGGATTTCCGTACCACTCTGGTGCGGATCTCACTCTGGTTGATCTACGAGGTTCAATCGTATCTTGATCTAAAGTTTCATGATCATCATCATTAGCTTCCTCACTTATTGGTGTAGGTGTCGCAGAAACAGTTTTCTGTGATGTTCTACTTTCTAATAAGGGAGTAGGTACAGTTACCTCATCAAGTTCGACTTTCCTCCCACTCACTTCTTTCGAGAGAAACTCCTTCTCTAGAAAGTTTCCGAATTTAGCAACAAAAATCTTGCCTTCGGATCTGTGATAGAAGGTGTATCCAATAGTTTCCTTTGGATATCCTATGAAGACACATTTCTCCGATTTGGGTTCGAGCTTATCAGGTTGAAGCTTTTTCACATAAGCATCGCAGCCCCAAACTTTAAGAAACGACAACTTTGGTTTCTTGCCAAACCATAGTTCATGAGGCGTCGTCTCAACGGAGTTTGATGGTGCCCTATTTAACGTGAATGCGGCCGTCTCTAAAGCATAACCCCAAAATGATAGCGGTAAATCAGTAAGAGACATCATAGATCGTACCATATCTAGTAAAGTACGATTATGACGTTCGGACACACCATTACGCTGTGGTGTTCCGGGTGGCGTGAGTTGCGAAACTATTCCACAATTTTTCAAATGTACACCAAACTCGTAACTCAAATATTCTCCTCCACGATCAGATCGTAGAAATTTTATTTTCTTGTTACAATGATTTTCAACTTCACTCTGAAATTCTTTGAACTTTTCAAATGTTTCAGACTTGTGTTTCATTAAGTAGATATACCCATATCTGCTTAAGTCATCTGTGAAGGTGAGAAAATAACGATATCCGCCACGAGCCTCAATATTCATCGGTCCACATACATCGGTATGTATGATTTCCAACAAATCTGTTGCTCTCTCCATAGTACCGGAGAACGGTGTTTTAGTCATCTTGCCCATGAGGCACGGTTCGCAAGTACCAAGTGATTCCTAATCAAGTGGTTCCAAAAGTCCATCAGCATGGAGTTTCTTCATGCGCTTTACACCGATATGACCTAAACGACAGTGCCACAAATAAGTTGCACTTTCATTATCAACTCTGTATCTTTTGGCTTCAACATTATGAATATGTGTGTCACTACTATCGAGATTCATCAAAAATAGACCACTCTTCAAAGGTGCATGACCATAAAAGATATTACTCATATAAATAGAACAACCATTATTCTCTGACTTAAATGAATAACCGTCTCGCATTAAACAAGATCCAGATATAATGTTCATGCTCAACGATGGCACCAAATAACAATTATTTAGGTCTAATATTAATCCCGAAGGTAGATGTAGAGGTAGCGTGCCGACCGCGATCACATCGACTTTGGAACCGTTTCCCACGCGCATCGTCACCTCATCCTTTGCTAGTGTCTGCTTACTCTGTAGTCCCTGTTTCGAGTTGCAAATATTAGCAACAGAACCAGTATCAAATACCCAGGTGCTACTGCGAGCATTAGTAAGGTACGCATCAATAACATGTATATCACATATACCTTCGTTCACCTTGCCATCCTTCTTATCCGCCAAATACTTGAGGCAGTTCCGCTTCCAGTGACCAGTCTGCTTGCAGTAGAAGCACTCAGTTTCAGGCTTAGGTCCAGACTTGGGTTTCTTCTCTTGAGCAGCAACTTGCTTGATGTTCTTCTTGAAGTTCCCCTTCTTCTTCCCTTTGCCCTTTTTCTTGAAACTAGTGGTTTTGTTAATCATCAACACTTGATGCTCCTTCTTGATTTCTACCTCCGCAGCTTTCAGCATTGCGAAGAGCTCGAGAATAGTCTTGTTCATCCCTTGCATATTACAGTTCATCACGAAGCTTTTGTAGCTTGATGGCAGTGATTGGAGAATTCTGTCAATGACGCAATCATCCGGAAGAGTAACTCCCAATTGAATCAAGTGATTATTATACCCAGACATTTTGAGTATATGCTCACTGACAGAACTGTTCTCCTCCATCTTGCAGCTATAGAACTTATTGGAGATTTCATATCTCTCAATCCGGGCATTTGCTTGAAATATTAACTTCAACTCCTGGAACATCTCATATGCTCCATGACGTTCAAAACGTCATTGAAGTCCCGATTCTAAGCCGTAAAGCATGGCACACTGAACTATCGAGTAGTCATCAGCTTTGCTCTGCCAGACGTTCATAACTTCTGGTGTTGCTCTAGCAGCAGGCCTGGCACCTAGCGGTGCTTCCAGGACGTAATTCTTCTGTGCAGCAATGAGGATAATCCTCAAGTTACGGACCCAGTCCGTGTAATTGCTACCATCATCTTTCAACTTTGCTTTCTCAAGGAACGCACTAAAATTTAACGGAACAACAGCACGAGCCATCTATCTACAATCAACATAAACAAGCAAGATACTATCAGGTACTAAGTTCATGATAAGTTTAAGTTCAGTTAATCAAATTTACTTAAGAACTCCCACTTAGATAGACATCCCTCTAATCCTCTAAGTGATCACTTGATCCAAATCAACTAAACCATAACCGATCATCACGTGAGATGGAGTAGTTTTCAATGGTGAACTTCGTTATGTTGATCATATCTACTATATGATTCACGCTCGACCTTTCGGTCTCCGTGTTCCGAGGCCATATCTGTATATGCTTGGCTCGTCAAGTATAACCTGAGTATTCCGCGTGTGCAACTGTTTTGCACCCGTTGTATTTGAACGTAGAGCCTATCACACCCGATCATCATGTGGTGTCTCAGCACGAAGAACTTTTGCAACGGTGCATACTCAGGGAGAACACTTCTTGATAATTTAGTGAGAGATCATCTTATAATGCTACCGTCAATCAAAGCAAGATAAGATGCATAAAAGGATAAACATCACATGCAATCAATATAAGTGATATGATATGGCCATCATCATCTTGTGCTTGTGATCTCCATCTCTGAAGCACCATCATGATCACCATCGTCACCGGCACGACACCTTGATCTCCATCGTAGAATCGTTGTCGTCTCGCCAATCTTATGCTTCCACGACTATCACTACCGCTTAGTAATAAAGTAAAGCATTACATCGCGATTGCATTGCATACAATAAAGCGACAACCATATGGCTCCTGCCAGTTGCCGATAACTCGGTTACAAAACATGATCATCTCATACAATAAAATTTAGCATCATGCCTTGACCATATCACATCACAACATGCCCTGCAAAAACAAGTTAGATGTCCTCTACTTTGTTGTTGCAAGTTTTACGTGGCTGCTACGTGCTTAAGTAAGAACTCATCTCACCTACGCATCAAAACCACAACGATAGTTTGTCAAATAGACTCCGTTCTAACCTTCTCAAGGACCGGGCGTAGTCACACTTGGTTCAACTAAAGTTGGAGAGACAGTCTTCCGCAAGCCATCTATGTGCAAAGCACGTCGAGGGAACCGGTCTCGCATAAGAGTATGCGTAAGGTTGGTCCGGATCGTCTCGTCCAACAATACCGCCGAACCAAAGTATGACATGCTGGTAGGCAGTATGACTTCTATCGCCCACAACTTACTTGTGTTCTACTCGTGCAAATAACATCAAACCATTAAACCTAGGCTCGGATGCCACTGTTAGGGAACGTGGTAATTTCAAAAAATTTCCTACGCACACACAAGATCATGGTGATGCATAGCAACGAGGGGAGAGTATGATCTACGTACCCTTGTAGATCGCAACGGAAGCGTTGACACAACGTAGAGGAAGTAGTCGTACGTCTTCTTCCCGATCCGACCGATCCAAGCACTGTTACTCCGGCACCTCCGAGTTCTTAGCACACGTTCAGCTCGATGACGATCCTCGGGCTCCGATCCAGCAAAGCGTCGAGGAAGAGTTCCGTCAGCACGACGGCGTGGTGACGATCTTGATGTACTACCGACGCAGGGCTTCGCCTAAGCACTGCAACAATATGATCGAGGTGGAATTTGGTGGCAGGGGGCACCGCACACGGCTAAGGAAAGATCTCAATGATCAATTGTGTGTCTAGAGGTGCCCCCTGCCCCCGTATATAAAGGAGCAAAGGGGGAGGGGTGCGGCAGCCATAGGAGGAGTCCTACTCCCGCTTGGAGTAGGACTCCCCTTCCAATCCTATTCCAAATAGGACTCCCCATGTGGGGAAAGAGAGAGGGGTTGGCCGGCCACCTTCCCTAGTCCAAATAGGACTAGGGGAAGGGTGGAGGCGTGCAGCCCATGGGGCAGCCCTTTTACCTTTCCACCAAGGCCCATGTTGGCCCAATTGGCTCCCGGGGGGTTCCGGTAACCCTCCCGGTATTCCGGTAAAATCCCGATTTCACCCGGAACACTTCCGATGTCCAAACATAGGCTTCCAATATATCAATCTTTACGTCTCGACCATTTCGAGACTCCTTGTCATGTCCGTGGTCACATCCGGGACTCCGAACAACCTTCGGTACATCAAAATGCATAAACTCATAATAACTGTCATCGTAACTTTAAGCGTGCGGACCCTACGGTTCGAGAACAATGTAGACATGACCGAGACACGTCTCCGGACAATAACCAATAGCGGGACCTGGATGCCCATATTGGTTCCTACATATTCTACGAAGATCTTTATCGGTCAGACTGCATAACAACATACGTTGTTCCCTTTGTCATCGGTATGTTACTTGCCCGAGATTCGATCGTCAGTATCCAATACTTAGTTCAATCTCATTGCCGGCAAGTCTCTTTACTCGTTCCATAATACATCATCCCGCAACTAACTCATTAGTTGCCATTCTTGCAAGGCTTAAGTGATGTGCATTACCGAGAGGGCCCAGAGATACCTCTCCGACGATCGGAGTGACAAATCCTAATCTCGAAATACGCCAACCCAACATCTACCATTGGAGACACCTGTAGTACTCCTTTATAATCACCCAGTTACGTTGTGACGTTTGGTAGTACCCAAAGTGTTCCTCCGGCAAACGGGAGTTGCATAATCTCATAGTCATAGGAACATGTATAAGTCATGGATAAAGCAATAGCAACATACTAAACGATCGGGTGCTAAGCTAATAGAATGGGTCATGTCAATCAGATCATTCAACTAATGATGTGACCTCGTTAATCAAATAACAACTCTTTGTTCATGGTTAGGAAACATAACCATCTTTGATTAATGAGCTAGTCTAGTAGAGGCATACTAGTGACACTCTGTTTGTCTATGTATTCACACATGTATTATGTTTCCGGTTAATACAATTCTAGCATGAATAATAAACCTTTATCATGATATAAGGAAATAAATAATAACTTTATTATTGCCTCTAGGGCATATTTCCTTCACAAGGGTGGCTGGAGCGCGGGGGAGCACAAGCATGGGGACGGGGATGGATGGATAGGGTGCTCAGAGGAAGGTTTTAGGGTACGGGGCAATGGGGCGTGGGGAGGAGGACAGGGACGACGGTGTTGGAGTCGACGACGGGGTGGCGGTCCGGCGGGGAGGCGTGGTTGAGGCGGCGGGGCTGCGTCGGGTGTCGAGGGCACGGTCGCGGTCGGTGCGGCGAGGGGCGCCGTCGAGGGAGAGCAGACGGGGGAATGAGGACGAGGGCGGGGGCCGTTGACCGAGCCACTGGCGACGAGGGCGACAGGGTGGGCGGCGACGAGATCGATCCCAATCTAGGGGTATCGGGGGAGTGAGGGGGGAGTGGAGACAAGCAGTTCGTGGGGGAGTGGGGGTGTAGCTTGGGTTCTGGTAGGGGTGGGGATAAGGGGAGTGAGGGGTGGCCGGCTAGGCCAGCTTGATCGACGGAGCCGACTGGGCCAAGAGGCCCAGTGGGGAAAGGGGGCGGCCTTTGTCTTTTATTTGTCTTCTTTTTTATTTTTCTTTTATTTTCTATTTTATTACATTCATCAATCTATTTTAGTTTTGTAAAAATATATTATTAGTACCTAAATTAGTTTTATGAATTACACCATGGCCACAAAAGTTTAAACCCCAAATAAAATAGTTTAATATTTTAAAATTAATAAAGGGCATTTATTTAATTGTTTAAGTTGTTGTTTTATTTATTTTAGTGTATTTAAATAATTTATTAAAATCTTGGTTCACCAACATAATCATCTATGATTTATTTTCTACATTTCGAACCTTTCAGTTTTAACTTTTGAAAACATTATTTGTTTGACTTTATTTTGTATTTGACTTTGCACGGGATTTGAATCATCGTAAGATTAGCAACAGTAAATGTGGTAACGTGGCCTCATTAGCAGGAAATTACTGTAGCTTAGTTATCCGGGTGTCACAAATCTCCTCTACTACAAGAAATCTCGTCCCGAGATTTAGGATCGGGTGTAAGGGGGGAGGGATTTGGTTACAAAATTCTAACGGGTCTTCTCGGTCTTGGTTGCTCTTCTTGAAGTGGTCGATGCATTATGTTGATGTCTTCATTTCTCTGCTTCAGGTCATCATGATGTAGTACACATCCTTTCTTCGGGATCGTCATCGTACTTACGGAAAGGATAAGGGGTAACTTTGAAAGGACGAACCTCTACAAGGTTGCTTATCTGGTAGATAATATCGGGGAAGGTGGCGGAAAGTAACTCTTGAATTGAAACTTAAGAAACTATCGAGAGCAAAGTAAGAAGGTGCAAAATAGGAGTTTCAAGCGAATAGGCAAATATTCGACACTTGTAACATGGCCTGAAAAGGGGTTTAGAGCAGCAGGAATAAGTATTGTGCCTGATACTAGAATAGATCATATCTAGGAAGGTGACCCGGTCAAACACGAGGAATAACTATGGCAAACAAGGGTGTACACGAGAGTTAGGTTTTGATCCTATGGAACAGTGGGTTATGGGCCCACCATGTGGTTTTAAAAGTAGAAAGAGCGGTGACATCTTGCATGGTTAAAATAGAAGGGTATGTCAGAGGATAGCTGATTAGTTATGTTGGCAACAACGTTAGTACCAATGGCGAGGGACGAAGAGAAACATTTTCCTGCTCGTAGAACGAGGCGGACCAATAGGCAAAGTTGTCATCCATCGGTGGTTACCGGAATGTCATCAACAATATAAACAGGGTCTTGCTGACAGAATTGTACACCGAGGCACTTAAATAAGCAAGAGAATAATACTACTTAGATCATCTAGATCACAAGAAAGGTTAAACCAAACAATGGAAAGGAAAATATGATTATCAGATTAAACAGAACAATGGAAAGGAAAATGTGTTTAAACACATATTTGAGGGGTATATCCTTCCCAAGGACAAGCAAAGCATGATATCCATGACATGATAGAAGTAGAAAACAATTTAAGTAAGGGGAGAGGAATTTCATGACATTACCCAAACAACAGCGTTTGAATAATTGATAAAGAAATTAGCATTGTGCTTCAAATGTTCTTATTGATGATAGGAGTACCACATACATGCTTCGAGATAGCATTGACATGGTGATCAAGCAAAGATCAGACTTTGGATACACAAAGGATCCATCAGGAACAACTTATAAAATAAGTCTTATGATTTCCTCATGGAAGAATCGCTAAGCTTGCTAAAAAGGAAACTATAACAATAGGTCCTCCGGCCAGGTGTGCTAGGCATGACATCACCTTACCGGCTCATATAAAGACCAATGTTATAACCCTTGAAAATATGTCCAACCATAATATCTGACCGAGATTCAGATCTGATTGGTGACAGGATATCTCAGACTCGGGATGCCTGAGAAGGGAAGGTGCAACACAAATTGACGAGATGGCATTGTAAGATTCTCGGGAAATGAACCATAGAAGCGAGTCCTGAAACAAGAGTTCATCAATAAACCAAGGAGATGATGAGGAGGTAGCTGATGGACTCAGCGACAATTCATCAAGATTTCCAAAAGGTTGGATTTCCAAAATTATGTGAAAAAGGAGATAACATTTGTCAAATCAAATGATATAATGATGTATGCTCGAAGAAAACATACACAATTAAACATTGGTTGAAAAGTGCACCTGAAAATCTGGATTAGGTAGCACGATCAATGTTTGAATGATGATTCAATAAGCAATAGACTTAGAATGAAGCTATCAACCATTAACGTCAAAGGAATAGGGTTGCTAGAATTTTTGTATTTTAGACATCACAGACCATTTGTCAGTATTCCGATTAGAAACAACACGAGAAAGAATGGTGATGGTGAGAAGTACCACTATATCAAGAATTCTTAAGAGGTGGTGAAATTCTCACGACATCCTTGACATAAAATATGGTAATACTCCAAGGTAAATAACAAATGCTGGGTAGCAAGGAACTCAAGGTATAACACCAAAAACACGAATAAGTTTGTGTTGAATGGAAGGCAATAAAGTGGTAGATGATAACACAACTCATCGAGGGCAAGGATAGTATTTCTCTCCATGAATTCAATTGATATCTTGGAAGAGCTCAGAATGCTACTAATGATCACGACACCTTTGTCGAGAAGTTTCAAGAAGATGTAACCGATCGGCGATGACATCAAGTCAACGAAATGATGAAGCGAAAAGTTATTGGAACCATGGGTACGACACAAACTCGAAATCAAGCTTGTTGTTCAAGGACAAATCATGTGATGAGGAAGATCGACGTAAGATTAGCTCACCGTCAAAATTTGTGCTCGGGGAAGAAGGTCCAGGTAGCACAGTAAAGAAAATTAGCACAATAATGATACAGTCAATCAGTCTAGGAATGAAGTGATCGGGTATAAACTCATAAGCACGGAAGATTGCTAAGACTTGTTGAATCACAGAACAGACACGATTTAGTTATCGGTGTACTTGAGTGACTAACTACTCCGAATTCAGGAAAAATTGTAATCGGTGAGAAGGCGCGATACTAGATCAGAAACTCATAAGAAGTTATGCGGTTCCATGATAATCTCGAGATGCCAAGGGTAGTACTCGACGACAGATCGAAGTAGAGGTTGGACAGGTGAAATGATATGCAGCAGACAAGTATTTTAACTTGTCCGAGAAATGGAATCAAAGGAGAACAATCATGGTCGAAGCCATAGCTACAAGGGATCCAATTTAATGACACTGAAAGAATTACCCAAATGATTAAATATTTTGCAAGAAGCTTCCATGATTATTACCACATCGAGTCCATGGGCATGAGCACTAAGTTCAAGGTCGACTCCCACTTCTTCGATGCATAACCTTCCATTCACCTCTCATTTTTTGAAAATGACATTAGTTGTTGAAAGTTTTACCTGGTGCAATACCGGATAAGTATAACCCATGAAATCTTTCGGGTTCACACATATTAGGGAAGGCGTTGGTTCAACCCATCGGGGTATCTCAGAAACATATACCACAAGCTTCAAGAGTAAATATCACCAGCTCGAAAGCAGATCATGGATGGCCAAATCAGAGAATAGAATTTACCGATGGCATTATGTACAAGGGAAAGAACTTCCAAAGTGATTGAATATGAAGTACGTTGTCGTATAAAATCCAACAAAGGATCCTCAAGGGATCTGATGTGAGCATCAGTACTCAACCAGACGGAAAAAAGAATGCAAGGAAATCAGATTATAGAAACAACTGAATAATTCAAAACTCAGTTGCAAAAGAATTATGATTTCCAAATCAAGGGATCAGAAGCAAACGCTCGTATTAAGGATGGATAAGTAGAGTAGGCTTAGGGGTATAATCAATGGCAATTTGATTGGTCAAGAACTAGCTCATGTTTTCAAAATGACACCCGAACCGGAAGGTTGAATTATAGGATCTAATTGAAGATTGCGAGCATTCGCAACATATTGAATCAACGGACCCAAAATTTTAGTCACAAAGCATGCCAATAAGATTACTATACTTATGGGATTAACCATAATGCAAGCAAGTAAGAATTTCAAGAGCAATACGCTGTTGAGGATTTTCGGAAGTTCGAATAGTATTTTGAAGACCTTTGTGAAACACATGAACAACTGGTGATGAGTGGATACTTAGTATGTGCGAGGAATTATCCGTAGGGGTATTAATGCGGAAAAGAGCTGGAAAGCGGTGGGCACAAAGGATTCTCGGAATATCAGAGAATTTTTCAGGGTATCAAGTAATAACAAGGGCAACTAGGAACGAAGGTATGAACGACAAGTGTAAGTAGTTATCCACAAGGGTTTATCGATGGTCGGGAATTGCAAAAATGGTGGGCACAGAGCATCGAGAGAATATCGGAGAGTATCTTCGGAAGCTTCTGGTGCACCAAGCAATTATCTGGAGTAAGGGGCTCTCCGGGAGGAGGTAGTTACAAGAACTTAGAGTTAGAGTTAGAAAAATCATTTAACCCAAGCAGAAGAGATATCAGAGTTCCAGAATATAGATGAGGTATAAAAAATCCTAATATCACCCAAATGGTGACGTGGGCCTGTAAGACACACATCCATGTTAGTAAAAAGTTTTTGCAATGACTAGACTCGACTTCGGCCAAGGAGTGTGGAAGGGGGATTCCTACAGGCAGTTGGCTCAGATACCAACTTGTGATGCCCCCGATTTAACCGTACACTAATCATGCACGCAAATGTGTACGATTAAGATCAAGGACTCACGGGGAGATATCACAACACAACTCTAGACACAAATTAAAATAATACAAGCTTTATATTACAAGTCAGCAAAAGAAAAAATATCTGAGTACATACATAAGGTAAACAAGTTGCCATAAGATGGCTAGCACAAACTGGGATATAGATCGAAAGAGGCGCATGCCTCCTGCCTGGGACCTCCTAACTACTCCTCGAAGTCGAACTACACGTAGAAACATCCTCGGGATCCTCTGGCTCCTGGACTCCATCATATGATCACAGTAACCGGGAAAAGGGGAAAAAGTAGGAAAGCAACCATGAGTATGCTACCTCTTGAGCACTGCATTGGTTTTCCCCGAAGAGGAAGGGATGATGCAGCAAAGTAGCATAAGTATTTCCCTCAGTTTTTGAGAACCAAGGTATCAATCCAGTAGGAGGCTACGCGTGAGTCCCTCGTACCTGCACAAAACAAATATATCCTCGCAACCAACGCAAATAGGGGTTGTCAATCCCTATAAGTCCACTTACGAGAGTGAGATCTGATAGATATGATAAAGATAATATTTTTGGTATTTTTGTGATAAAGATGCAAAGTAAAATAAAGGCAAAGTAAATAGCAAAGTAGTAGGAGAACAATATGATAAATATAGTCCCGGGGGTCATAGGTTTCACTAGTGGCTTCTCTCGAGAGCATAAGTATTCTACGGTGGGTGAACAAATTACTGTTGAGCAATTGACAGAATTGAGAATAATTATGAGAATATCTAGGCATGATCATGTATATAGGCATCACATCCGAGACAAGTAGACCGACTCCTGCCTACATCTACTACTATTACTCCACTCATCGACCGCTATCCAGCATGCATCTAGAGTATTAAGTTAATGAAAACAGAGTAACGCCTTAAGCAAGATGACATGATGTAGAGGGATAAATTCATGCAATATGATAAAAAAAACCATCTAGCTACTAACTATGGACCCGTAGGTCTGAGGTAAACTACTCACACTTCATCGGAGGGGCTATGGTGTTGATGTAGAAGCCCTCCGTGATTGATGCCCCCTTCGGTGGAGCTTTGGAACTAGCCCCAAGATGGGATCTCATGGATACAGGAAGTTACGGCAGTGGAATTAGGGTTTTGGCTCCGTATTTGATCGTTTGGGGGTACGTGGATATATATAAGAGGAAGGAGTACGTCGGTGGAGCAACAGGGGAACCATGAGGGTGGAGGGCGCGCCTCGGGTAGGTGGGCGTGCCCCCTACCTCGTGCCCTCCTCTCTTGTTTCTTGATGTAGGGTCCAAGTCTCATGGGTCTTGTTCGTTGAGAAAATCACGTTCCCGAAGGTTTCATTCCGTTTGGAGTCCGTTTGATATTCCTTTTCTTCGAAACCCTAAAACAGGCAAAAAAACAGCAAATCTGGGCTGGGCCTCCGGTTAATAGGTTAGTTCCAAAAATAATATAAAAGTGGATAATAAATCCCAATAATGTCCAAAACAGTAGATAATATAGCATGGAGCAATCAAAAATTATAGATACGTTGGAGACGTATCAAGCATCCCCAAGCTTAATTCCTGCTCGTCCTCGAGTAGGTAAATGATAAAAACAGAATTTTTGATGCGGAGTGCTACTTGGCATAATTTTAATGTAATTCTTCTTAATTGTGGTATGAATATTCAGATCCGAAAGATTCAAGACAAAAGTTCATATTGACATGAAAATAATAATACTTCAAGCATACTAACTAAGCAATTCTGCCTTCTCAAAATAACACGGCCAAAGAAAGTTCATCCTTACAAGATCATATGGTTTAGTCATGTTTCATTTTCGTCACACAAGAATGCTCTCATCATGCACAACCCCGATGACAAGCCAAGCGATTATTTCATACTTTAGTAATCTCGAACCTATAAACTTTCATGCAATATATGAGCGCGAGCCATGGACATAGCACTATGGGTGGAATAGAATATAATGAGGGGGTTATGCGGAGAAGACAAAAAAGGAGAAAGTCTCACATCAACGAGGATAATCAATGGGCTATGGAGATGCCCACCGATTGATGTTAATGCAAGGAGTAGGGATTGCCATGCAATGGATGCACTAGAGATATAAATATATAAAAGCTCAACAAAAGAAACTAGTGGGTGTGCATCCAACTTGCTTGCTCACGAAGACTGTGGTGACCCGACCCGAATGGATCAAGTCTACCGTGCTCCGGTGTCATCCCTGGGTCAGTAATGCTGACACCACACAGTACATCGAAGGATTTATAGCAGAGTGGCAATCACACACTTATTACATCGTTGTCTCAAAAAGAACTTATTACAATAAATATGGCTTAAGGCCATCTAATGTCGATAACAACGGAAGACTTGGAAGATAAAATGGGTCCATAAACTCCAACGGCATCACTGAGTATAGAACCACGACCTAAAAGCACCTTACTCGTCGTCTGAAAAGTCTGCAACATGAGAAGTTGCAGCCCGAAAACGGGTCAGCACATGGAATATGCTGGCAATGTAACACATAGAGAGTAATGGAATGAAACAGCTATACTATATGCATGTATGGCTGGTGGAAAGCTCTATGGTTCAGTTTGCGTAAAGCCAGTTTTTCCCTACTGCAAAGGAATAAATTTATTTAACTATCATGGTAGTTGTTAAACATCGAGAATGGTTGACAGCATTTCGATCCCAATTAAGTGAACAATTAAACCCAACAACATTAATTATAAGTAACGTGATGAGATTCACATGATATTCAAGTACTAGATACTCAAGTTGTCCATAACCGGGGACACGGCTAATCATGATTAGTTTGTACACTCTGCAGAGGTTTGTGTACTTTTCCCCACATGACTCGATCGCCTCCGTTTGTTTTCTCGCACTACATGGTGTTTGAGAAACGGATGACCGAGACATAGTCTTTCAGGAGCGCTAGCACCTTACATGTGGGGTAGACCGTACCACCTACAACCCCTACATCTGCTAGTCCACCCCGTAAGAGTTCGCACAACTTAGTCAACTATGCCAGAGCCCATAGTACCATGTGGCTGCACACGGAAGTTTCTAGCATGAATTATCTTATGATCCCTTTGAGCCTGGGTGGCGGTCCGAAATAAAACAGGCAAGTCCTGATAGACATCAGGTGCCTCAATCCACCCAGATGTGTGTTTAAGTTGACACCTTAGATAAACCATTAAAATTAATAAACTCACATCTGTCATGGATATCACTCACCCAATCCACGTCTACTAGCATAGCATGGCATAATAAGCAAACGTAGAAGTAACAACCAAAGGTTTCATAATGATACAGGTGATAGGTACTACCTCATCTACTTCCCATCCCACAATTTAATTAGATCCTAATCATGCAATGTGAGAGGATTGATCTAATGCAATAAAACATGGGTTGTAGAAAAGGTATGATCAAAGTGTTACTTGCCTTGCTGATGATCTGCGAGACCTAGGGTTTTGAAGTAACAAGCGGCGCAATCCGGGTGATCTATCACAGACAAACAACAAGCACACAATAAGTACTCATCTAATGCATAGGAAAAACTCGAACAAGAGAACGAACCAGAAAGTTAAACTTAAGAACTCTGGTTGCAACGAAAGAAAGAACCGAACAGACGACGGAAAAACAAACGGCGGAAGAAAACAACTCGGTTCTAGCAAGTTGAAACTAGGTCAATTTTTACTGTGGCAAAAACTTGTTTAAGTTGATTAGACAGAACGGCGGTTTCGAAATGAAACTCCAGGCGCTTGAATCACCTGATTCCGATAAACGAGCGAGAAGAAAGACTAGAACAAAGATCGGATCTGAGATCACGATCGCGGAATAAATCCAACAAAAAGAAAGAGACGAACGGTTAAACGAATGGACGTTCGTTAACCGGGAACAATCGGTGATCACGTTCGTTGAGACGAACGGTGCGAAAAAAGGAACGAAAACCGATCTAGGGTTTTCGGAAAAGAAAACCGAAACAAAGAACCGGAAAAAGAAAACGGAAAAGAATCGGAACGGTTTCTAAAAAAAACCGAACCGAGGCGAGGGAAAAGAGAGAGGCGCGGCGCGGGGCTACCTCGACGAGGCTCCGGCGAGGGGCTCCGGCGGCGGCGGGATGCAAAGGCGGCGGCGGCTAGGCGGCGGCGGAGCAAGGAGGCGGCGGCGGCGGCTATAGGCGGCGGCTTGGGGTGGAGAGGGGGGGGGTGTTGGTATTTATATAGGAGGGGGGCTAGAGACTTGGGGAAGGGGTCAAGGGGCAAGGGCGGTGGCGGCCTGGAGTCCTCCCAGGACTCGGGCGAGGCGGTGGGGCGGGCTGGCGCGCGGGGCGGCTGGGCCTTGGCCGGCGGGGCCTAGCGGCAGCTGCTCCTTTTTTTTTATCGGTTTCGCGCGCAGAAAAACAAAAGAAAACCATCTAAGCGAACTCCGAAAAATCTAAAGTAAATTTTCCCCGACTCCTAAAAATGAGTCGAACAAAATGAACTTTACTACGGACCTAGAATGCAATTTTTGCAAACGCGCATTTTTCCCTATCCAAAGAAAAAGCAAACAAACACCGAAAACCAAAATTTTGATTTATTTCATTAGATCTTTATTTTTCCTAACTTTGGGAAAGTCATATTATTCCCTCTCTCATTTTTTTGATATTGGAAAAATAATTGAAGATGAAATAAATAAATCAAATGATCCTCTTTTCCAAAATTTGAGAGAACTCAAATATGAAAATAACGAAATCTCCAACTCTCTCCGTGGGTCCTTGAGTTGCGTGAAATTTCTAGGATCAACCAAAATGCATGAAAATATGGTATGCATGATGATCTAGTGTATAACATTCCAAATTGGATGTTACAAACCTACCCCCCTTGAGATGAATCTCGCCCTCGAGATTCGGGTTGGCTAGAAAATTGGTGAGGGTGGTCCTTAAGCAAATCTTCTTCTCTCTCCTAGGTGGCTTCATCCTCTGAGTGGTGGTTCCGCTGAACTTTGCAAAACTTGATAACCTTGCTGCGGGTAACTCTGCTGGCATAATCGAGAATCTTGACTGGCTTCTCCTCATACGTTAAGTCGTCCTTCAACTGAATCACTTCAAGTGGCACGGTATCTCTTAGCGGTACCTCCGCCATCTCGGCGTGACATTTCTTCAGCTGAGAAACATGGAATACATCATGAACTCCTGACAGTCCCTCTGGTAATTCCAACTTATAAGCGACTTCTCCCATACGTTGCAAGATATTATACAGTCCAATGAAACGCGGTGCTAACTTTCCCTTAACTCCAAAGCGCTTAACTCCTCGAAGTGGGGATACTCGAAGGTAAACTCTGTCTCCAGTTTCGTAAACTGTCTCCTTGCGTTTTGAATCTGCGTAGCTCTTCTGCCTGGACTGGGCTACCTTGAGCCTATCGCGAATCAACTTAACTTTCCGTTCAGACTCCTTAATCAAATCTGGTCCAAAGAATTGACGGTCTCCAACTTCGTCCCATGACAACGGTGTCCTGCACCTCCTTCCGTATAAAGCTTCGAAAGGTGCCATCTTCAAACTGGTTTGGTAACTGTTGTTATAAGAAAACTCCGCATACGGCAAGTTATCGTCCCAGCTAGATCCATAATCTAGTGCACAAGCTCTCAGCATATCTTCCAAAATCTGATTGACTCTCTCGGTCTGTCCATCTGTCTGCGGGTGAAAAGCTGTGCTGAACTCCAGTCTGGTTCCTAAAGTTTCATGCAACTGATTCCAAAACTTTGAGGTAAATTGGGTTCCTCTATCTGATACAATACTCCTCGGAACTCCATGCAAACAAATGATCCTAGTCATGTATATCTTCGCCAACTTAGCACTGGTGTAAGTGGTCTTAACTGGAATAAAATGTGCTACCTTTGTCAAACGATCAACTACTACCCATATCGAGTCATAGCCTGCTTTCGTCCTGGGTAGTCCTGTGATAAAATCCATGCCTATCTTATCCCACTTCCATTCAGGTATCGGCAATGGTTGTAACAATCCTGCTGGCTTCTGATGCTCTGCCTTTACTCTCTGACATACGTCACAAACTGCTACATATGCTGCAATATCCTTCTTCATTCCGGTCCACCAGAATGTTTCCTTCAAATCCAAATACATCTTGGTATTCCCTGGGTGAATCGAATACGGTGAATCATGTGCCTCGTGCAAAATCAACTTCCTGATCTCCGGGTCATTGGGCACATAAACACGGTCCTCAAACCATAGGATATCGTGCTCATCCTCACGAAATCCCTTTGCTTTTCCTTCGCTCATTTTCTCTTTTATAGCAGCAATCTCCTTGTCGGATTTTTGAGCTTCTCTGATCTTATCCATCAATGTTGACTGAATCTCCAATGTTGCTACATAGCCTCTCGGAACTATTTCCAAACATAGCTCACGAAGGTTTTCTGCTAACTCCTTTGGTACTTCTCCCGTCACTAGGGTGTTGACATGGCTCTTACGGCTCAATGCGTCAGCCACCACATTAGCTTTTCCGGGATGGTAATGCAATCTCATGTCATAATTCTTGATGAGCTCCAACCATCTCCTTTGTCTGAGGTTCAACTCCTTCTGAGTGAAAATGTACTTCAAACTCTTGTGATCCGTGTACACCTCACAATGATTTCCAATGAGGAAATGTCTCCATGTTTTCAATGCATGCACTATGGCTGCTAACTCCAAATCATGCGTGGCATAATTCAACTCATGAGGCTTCAATTGCCATGAAGCATACGAAACAACTCTCCCTTCCTGCATTAGCACTGCTCCAAGTCCTCGACGTGAAGTGTTGCAATACACCTCATAATCCTTGGTCTGATCTGGCAAAATCAATACTGGTGAGGTAACCAAGCGTTTCTTCAACTCCTGGAAACTAGCCTCACACTCCTCAGTCCATTTGAACTTAGTATCCTTCTTCAACAATTCAGTCATAGGCTTTGCAATCTTTGAAAAGTTCTCAATGAACCTCCGGTAGTATCCTGCGAGTCCAAGAAAACTCCGGATCTCTCCAACTGTCGTTGGTGCTTCCCATTTGGTTACGGTCTCAACCTTTGTGGGGTCAACTGCTATACCTTCCCCGGATATAACGTGTCCGAGGAATCCAACTTCCTTCAACCAAAACTCACATTTGCTGAATTTGGCGTATAACTGATGTTCCCTTAGTTTCTCCAAAACCAAACGCAAATGTTCCTTATGCTCCTCTTCATTCTTTGAATAAACCAAGATGTCATCAATGAACACTACGATGAACTTATCCAAAAACTCCATAAACACTTTGTTCATCAGGTTCATAAAATAGGCAGGTGCGTTAGTCAATCCAAATGACATAACGGTATACTCATACAGTCCATATCTCGTGGTGAATGTTGTCTTAGGTATGTCCTGCTCCCGAATCTTTAGTTGATCGTACCCTGATCGCAAATCGATCTTGGAAAACACTTTAGCTCCTTGCAACCGATCAAACAGATCGTTGGTCATTGGCAGTGGGTACTTGTTCTTGATGGTTACTTCATTCAATCCCCGATAATCTACAACCATCCTTAATGATCCATCCTTATTTTCCACTAGAAGTGCGGGTGATCCCCAAGGCGAAGAACTTGGGCGAATGTAACCTTTATCCAATAACTCCTTAATCTGATTCTTAATTTCCACCAAATCCTTTGCTGGCATCCGGTACGGTCGCTTCGATATTGGGCCTGTACCTGGCAATAACTCAATCAAAAACTCAATGTCTCTATCCGGTGGCATGCCTGGCAATTCCTCAGGAAATACGTCAGGGTAATCCTTCACCACTGGTACTTCCTCCTGCACGACTCCTGTTAGGCAATTTACTTGTGTCCTGTTTGGCACATGCCGGGATACATACTTGATCCTTCTTCCTTCTGGTGTGGTAAGCAAAATTGACTTTCTAGCGCATTCAATGTTTCCTTCATACTTTGATAACCAATCCATGCCTAATATCACATCCAATCCTTGAGATTCCAATATTATTAGGTCTGAGGGAAACACATAGTTACCAATCCTTAATGGTAACCGATCACACCATCGTCTAACCATAAACTCCGCTCCTGGTGAGCTTACTAACATGGGTGACCTAAGGGCTTGGGTTGGCAGTTTATATTTATCCACAAATCCCCTTGATATGTATGAATGCGATGCACCAGTATCAAAAAGTACGAGTGCGGTAAATGTCTTAACCAAAAACTTACCGATTACTGCATCAGGCTGATCTTCAACCTCCTCCACATTAACGTGGTTCACCTGCCCCCTGTTGAAAGGGTTCAGCTTCTTCCCAGAGCTTCCATTGCCATTTCCATTCTAGCCTTCAGGACATTCATTTGCAAAATGTCCGGTCTTGGAACACTTGAAACAAGTGACTTGACTCGGATCTCTCTTGGTTGGGGTCGATGGGGTGGTCTGGTTCTGGCCGTTGCTTCCTCCATTCCCATTACCATTCTTGTGGCCATTATGGTTGTGCGAGCTACCTCCTCCATGGGTATGCTGAAACTGAAATCCCGGTTTAGGGGTAAAACAAGGGCTTCTGCTGGGCTCCAGAGTTATACTTCCCCTGTCCATACTTCCTCTTGCGGTTCTCAATCTGCTGTTGCTTCCCTTCAATCATGATGGCACGATCTACCAACTCCTGGTAGTTGTTGAAACTCACTACCATCAACTTCTTGCTTAGTTCATCATTCAGTCCTTCCAGAAACTTCTCCCGCTTAGCTGCATCCGTAGCAATGTCATCTGGGGCATAATGTGCTAACTTGCTGAAATCGTCAACATACTGGCCAACTATCCTTCATCCTTGGCGTAAGTTGCGAAACTCACGCTTCTTCATGGCCATAGCTCCTGCTGAAACATGGGCAGTGCGGAAAGCTTGCTGAAACTGATCCCATGTGACAGTGTCAACTGGGTAAGTGGCTGTGAAATTCTCCCACCATGCTGCCGCGGGTCCGTCAAGCTGGTGAGCGGCAAACTTCACTTTCTCACCATCTGTGCATCCTGCAGTGGTCAACTCCCTTCCTATCTTGCGGAGCCAATCATCTGCTACTATCAGCTCGGTGCTACTGGAAAACACCGGCGGATTCAGCCTAAGGAAACTGGCTAAGTGGTCAACAGGTGGTGGTGGTGGTGGGTTCTTGTTGTTGTTCTGCTGGTTCTGGACTAACATCTGCATCAATTGATTCTGCTGCTAGATCAACTGAGTGAGCTCCAGTGGGAATCCATTGTCACAAATCTCGGAGGCATCTGAGGGTTTAGAAAAGACGAGAATTAAGAATAGAGTGAGGTCTAAAGGGAAAACACTACCCCAATGCACATGAGCAAATGCACACAAAATCACTTAATTCAATCAAACAAGGGCTTACAAACGATCTAACTATCGCAAAAGTGTTCGAACTATTGTGTTTACATGGGGGAATACTACTAATATCCGGTGGTCATCTAGAAATTTGAACCGGTGGAAGACTCCATGATATCTGCTCCAGCTTCGTCTTCAAAGTCGGGTTCACTTGGATCCGAATCGGTGTCGTCAATGATGATGTAGTTGTCCGGACATGTGACGTACTTGTCTTCCTTCCTGGATGCTAACTTCCCCTTGAGGTCTTCAATCTCCTGCTTAAGATCGCCATTGTGCCTCGCTAGAGCTACGATCTCGTCCATGTAGTCCTTGTGTGTAGACTTCAGTTCTCCTTCTAGCTCGATGATCGTTGCATTCGCATTCTTCAACTCTATCATATCATTGCACATCTGGTTCTCGTGGCGTCGAATGTGCTAGTTTAACTCCTGGATGAAAGATGCAATGGATGTATCCTTCTTGGTGCTGACTAACTCCCATTGTTCATCTCGGCGTCCGCAAATCTGGTAGATGGTGTTCTTAAGGTCTTCTTGATAAACTTCTCCAATGCGTCCCATGGTGATATGGGCTGCCATGCTCCTTCCCAGACTCCAGGTTGGTGCATTGAAAACACTATCTATAGGCTTCGTGATTGGCGCGAATGTCCTTCCCGAAACGTGAGCATGAATCTTCCAGCACTCCTCTTCAGGCAGAGTGGCGTTGAAGGTTCCCGTGAAGCTTGGTAATCCATTGTTCAGGTACTTGGTGACTTCCTTCAGGTGAAATCCAAATGGTGTGCCTTCATCCGGTTGAGCGTACTTAATCTTCGCGTTCGTCATCCTAAAGGAGTAGAAAATATGAGGAGTTAGAAAATGAGAAGAGAATGGTGATCTATGGCTTTAACTTAGTGGTCGTGTCCTACAGTCAGCGTGTGCTCTGATACCATCTCTGTGGCGACCCGACCCGAATGGATCAAGTCTACTGTGCTCTGGTGTCATCCCTGGGTCAGTAATGCTGACACCACACAGTACATCGAAGGATTTATAGCAGAGTGGCAATCACACACTTATTACATCGTTGTCTCAAAGAGAACTTATTACAATAAATATGGCTTAAGGCCATCTAATGTCGATAACAGCGGAAGACTTGGAAGATAAAATGGGTCCATCAACTCCAACGGCATCACTGAGTATAGAACCATGACCTAAAAGCACCTTACTCGTCGTCTGAAAAGTCTGCAACCTGAGAAGTTGCAGCCCGAAAACGGGTCAGCACATGGAATATGCTGGCAATGTAACACATAGAGAGTAATGGAATGAAACAGCTATACTATATGCATGTATGGCTGGTGGAAAGCTCTATGGTTCAGTTTTGCGTAAAGCCAGTTTTTCCCTACTGCAAAGGAATAAATTTATTTAACTATCATGGTAATTGTTAAACATCGAGAATGGTTGACAGCATTCCGATCCCAATTAAGTGAACAATTAAACCCAACAACATTAATTATAAGTAACGTGATGAGATTCACATGATATTCAAGTACTAGATACTCAAGTTGTCCATAACCGGGGACACGGCTAATCATGATTAGTTTGTACACTCTGCAGAGGTTTGTGCACTTTTCCCCACATGACTCGATCGCCTCCGTTTGTTTTCTCGCACTACATGGTGTTTGAGAAACGGATGACCGAGACATAGTCTTTCAGGAGCGCTAGCACCTTACATGTGGGGTAGACCGTACCACCTACAACCCCTACATCTGCTAGTCCACCCCGTAAGAGTTCTCACAACTTAGTCAACTATGCCAGAGCCCATAGTAGCATGTGGCTGCACACGGAAGATTCTAGCATGAATTATCTTATTATCCCTTTGAGCCTGGGTGGCAGTCTGAAATAAAACAGGCAAGTCCTGATAGACATCAGGTGCCTCAATCCACCCAGATGTGTGTTTAAGTTGCCACCTTAGATAAACCATTAAAATTAATAAACTCACATCTGTCATGGATATCACTCACCCAATCCACGTCTACTAGCATAGCATGGCATAATAAGCAAACGTAGAAGTAACTCCCAAAGGTTTCATAATGATACAGGTGATAGGTACTACCTCATCTACTTCCCATCCCACAATTTAATTAGATCCTAATCATGCAATGTGAGAGGATTGATCTAATGCAATAAAACATGGGTTGTAGAAAAGGTATGATCAAAGTGTTACTTGCCTTGCTGATGATCCGCGAGACCTAGGGTTTTGAAGTAACAAGCGGCGCAATCCGGGTGATCTATCACAGACAAACAACAAGCACACAATAAGTACTCATCTAATGCACAGGAAAAACTCGAACAAGAGAACGAACCAGAAAGTTAAACTTAAGAACTCCGGTTGCAACGAAAGAAAGAACTGAACAGACGACGGAAAAACAAACGGCAGAAGAAAACAACTTGGTTCTAGCAAGTTGAAACTAGGTCAATTTTTACTGTGGCAAAAACTTGTTTAAGTTGATTAGACGGAACGGCGGTTTCGAAATGAAACTCCAGGCGCTTGAATCACCTGATTCCGATAAACGAGCGAGAAGAAAGACTAGAACGAAGATCGGATCTGAGATCACGATCGCGGAATAAATCCGACGAAAAGAAAGAGACGAACAGTTAAACGAACGGACGTTCGTTAACCGGGAACAATCGGTGATCACGTTCGTTGAGACGAACGGTCCGAAAAAAGGAACGAAAACCGATCTAGGGTTTTCGGAAAATAAAACCGAAACAAAGAACCGAAAAAAGAAAACGGAAAAGAATCGGAACGGTTTCTAAAAAAACCGAACCGAGGCGAGGGAAAAGAGAGAGGCGCGGCGCGGGGCTACCTCGACGAGGCTCCGGCGAGGGGCTCCGGTGGCGGCGGGGCTAGGAGGCGGCGGCGGCTATAGGCGGCGGCTTGGGGTGGAGAGGGGGGTGTTGGTATTTATATAGGAGGGGGGGCTAGAGACTTGGGAAGGGGGCAAGGGGCAAGGGCGGCGGCGGCCTGGAGTCCTCCCAGAACTCGGGCGAGGCGGCGGGGCGGGCTGGCGCGCGGGGCGGCTGGGCCTGGCCGGCTGGGCCTTGGCCGGCTGGGCCTGGCGGGAGCTGCTCCTTTTTTTTATCGGTTTCGCGCGTAGAAAAACAAAAGAAAACCATCTAAACGAACTCCGAAAAATCTAAAGTAAATTTTCCCCGACTCCTAAAAATGAGTCGAACAAAATGAACTTTACTACGGACCTAGAATGCAATTTTTGCAAACGCGCATTTTTCCGTATCCAAAGAAAAAGCAAACAAACACCGAAAACCAAAATTTTGATTTATTTCATTAGATCTTTATTTTTCCTAACTTTGGGAAAGTCATATTATTCCCTCTCTCATTTTTTTGATATTGGAAAAATAATTGAAGATGAAATAAATAAATCAAATGATCCTCTTTTCCAAAATTTGAGAGAACTCAAATATGGAAATAACGAAATCTCCAACTCTCTCCGTGGGTCCTTGAGTTGCGTGAAATTTCTAGGATCAACCAAAATGCATGAAAATATGGTATGCATGATGATCTAGTGTATAACATTCCAAATTGCAAATTTGGGATGTTACAAAGACCTAGGGCACTTGAGGAGGCCCATTGTTGGAATATACAAGCCAAGTTCTATAATGAAAAATTCCCACTAGTATATGAAAGTGACAAAACAAGAGACTCTCTATCATGAAGATTAAGGTGCTACTTTGAAGCACAAGTGTGGCAAAGGATAGTAACATTGTCCCTTGTCTCTTTTTCTCTTTTTTTGGGCCTTCTCTTTTTTTATGGCCTTTTCTCTCTCTTTTTTTATATATTCCACACTTGGGACAATGCTCTAGAAAATGATGATCATCACACTTCTATTTATTTACAACTCAATGATTACAACTCGATATTAGAACAAAAGATGACTCTATATGAATGCCTCCGGTGGTGTACCGGGATATGCAATGAATCAAGAGTGGCATGTACGAAAGAATTATGAACGGTGGCTTTGCCACGAATACTATGTCAACTACATGATCATGCTAAGCAATATGACAATAATGAATGTGTCATGATGAACGGAACGATGGAAAATTGCATGGCAATATATCTCGGAATGGCTATCACTACAAGAAATATGTCAACTTATGACCTCTGTCAGTGACCCTCGAAGAATTGGTCATAAATTTATGACCATTTTAGACCAATTGGTCAAAAGCTGTTGAGGGGGCTCCAAACCCTAAACCATTGCGACCATTTTGGTTAGAAAGGTCGTAATTTCCTTACACGAAATGGTCACAAAGCAAACAGTGCTAGTCCGCTGCCTTATTTCTAGTTGTTAATGACCAATATAGATGGTCATAGCCTTGTAGATTGTGGTGGGTTGTGATGACTAGGCGCCATCTCATCAGTTTTGCCTATGTGTCATGTCCATGTGGCAGTTTTTGCCCTAGGTTGTGAAGCAACCTAAATTTCTATCATTCCCAAAATTCCCAAAAAAATCTCATAAATTCTTTGGGGCATATCTTCATCAAATATGTAAAAATCCTTCCTTGCCTAGTTCATAACTAATTCAAGAATATTCATTTTCCTATTTTGTTCACAACAACACTTTATGAAGGAAGTGCTATTTATATATTCTTGATTGCCCTCGGAATTTTTGGGCACTCTTTCCTATCCAAATCATTACCGCATGACAAAATTCAGCTCCATTTGCCTAGCAAATCTTCCTCGGCAAATTTCCAAAGTTTTTGTCCACCTAGAAGCATTGTGAAGGAAGTACCTTTTTTATATCTCTAAATGACATGAAATTTATACAGTTCCTTCATATGCCCAAATTATCACCCTCCTCCAAATTGCAGCTCAGTCAAGTCATCTATGTGAGCCCAGGTTCAATTTATATTTTATGGCCAAATTGGCACGTTGCAAAGCAAGTGTTATATAGACCCCTCCTATTACCCTCAAACTTTTCGGGCACTCTTCCATACCCAAATCATTGCCACATGATAATATTCAGCTCAATTTTCCTAGTAAATATTTCTCGGGAAATTTCCAAAGTTTCTACCTCGAGAGAAGCTTTGTGAAGTAAGTACTAGCTATGCTTACCCGAATGATCTGAAAATTTACCAGCGGATGACCACACTTAAGTAACTTACCTACACCAATTTTGAGCTCATTTCATTTATCCAATCTCTCTCACTAGTTTTCCCAAGTTTCTATCCATAGAAGAGCATTGTGAAGGAAGTACTACTTTGGCATGTACAAATGGCATCAATTTTCTGCAATGCTTTCCTATGCCCAAATAACCATCCTCCACAAAATTTCAGCTCACTCCATTCATTATTTTGAGCCCAGCTTCAACATTCATATTTTTGTCCAGCGTGGTACTTTGCAAAGCAAGTACCACCTAGGATCCTCCTTTTGAGCTAAAAATTTGTGAAGACATTCTCCTTAGTAGATGATCATCCTCAGCCAAAACTCACGCCCATTGGCCATGTGCATTTCCCATACCGCTAATCAAACACTTGGTTGCTAATTCATGTTTGAGCATCGATCGGTCTCCTCGTGAGAATCTTATGTTCTAATTTTCTTCCTAGCACCAACCTGGGAAGTGCCCAACCCACTAGACATGCCTAGGCCACCCAGAACACATGGCAACATTACGGTCACGCGGTGACCACTCGACGAGCATGCGAGTTTACGCGCTCTAGAGTTGGGGCCCTCGGCCACCGCCCAAACCTCGACGTATCGCCACCAAACCATGTATTTATGATTAAATAGGTCCTTATGTAACTAGAAATGATTTTTGGAAAAAATAAATAGCAAACTATGAGGCAGCTGCAGTTCAAATTCGACCCGCTTCCAACTGAATCGGCGGAAATTTGTCTTTTTCACGAGAGGTGAATCAAAAAATTTTACTCCCAACCATTTTTTCAATTGTTCATTAAATATGGCCTAGTATTTTATAAAAATGATTTGGTCCAATTTTGCAACAATTATTTGGTAGTTCCTTCACAAAAAAAAACCTCCTTTCGGGCACTAGAAAAATGGGAAATGGTTTTTTCGTCCAATGAAAATGAAAACTTCCTTAGGCAACATTGTTTGCCATTCCAATATGCACCCTTGTGCATAATATGAGATCATTTGAACAAACTATGCCAAGAATGTGGCCATAAGATTGATCATTTGGCTTGAAAGCCATGAATCTTCACACTTGATAGCTCATTTATGAGAACACTTTTTTAAAATAATTACCGTATTACAAGTTTATTATTTTTCCTGGAAACTTGGTCACATATAATGACACAATGCGAAGGTTTTCCAATTTTTTGATTTTTTTTGAATTTTTTATGCCCGTTTCAAAATGCGGTAAAAACGGCGGGCTTGACCGTTCCTAGCTAGTGGTTGAATCTTGGAAAACTTTTGGTGTTTCTCTGATTAAATAGATACTTACGTACCTAGAAATGATTTTTGGAAAAAAATAAATAGCAAACTATGAGGCAGCTGCAGTTCAAATTTGACTCGCTTCAAGCTGAATCGGCGGGAATTTGTCTTTTTCACCAGAGGTGGATCAAAACTTTTGACACCAAACCATTTTGTCAATTTTGCATTAAATATGTCCTAATATTTTATAAAAATGATTTGGTACAATTTTGCAACAAATATATGGTAGGTCCTTCACAAAAAAACCTCATTTCGAGCACTCGAAAAATGGAAAATAAATTTTCCGTGCAACAAAAATGAAAACTTTCTTAGGCAACATTGTTTGCCATTCCAATATGCACCCTTGTGCACAATATGAGATCATTTGAACAAACTATGCCATGAATGTGGCCATAAGATTGATCATTTGGCTTGAAAGCCATTGATCTCCACACGTGATAGCTCGTTTCTGAGAACACTTTTTTAAAATAATTATCGTATTACAAGTTTATTATTTTTCCTGGAAACTTGGTCACATATGATGACACAATGCGAAGGTTTTCCATTTTTTTGATTTTTTTGATTTTTTTATGCCCGTTTCAAAATGCGGTCAAAACGGCGGGAATGACCGTTCCTAGCTAGTGGTTGAATCTTGGAATTTTTTTGGTGTTTCTCTGATAAAATAGATACTTATGTACCTAGAAATGATTTTTGGAAAAAATAAAGAGCAAACTAGAAGGCAGCTACAGTTCAAATTTGACCCGCTTCCAACTGAACCGGCGAAAATTTGTCTTTTTCACGAGAGGTGGATCAAAACTTTTTACACCCAACCATTTGGTCAATTGTGCATGAAATATGGCCTAGTATTTTAGAAAAATGATTCGGTCCAATTTTGCAACAAATATATTATAGGTTCTTCACAAAAAAACCTCCTTTTGGGCACTCGAAAAATGGAAAATGGTTTTTTCATCCAAAGAAAATGAAACTCCCTTTGTCAATATTGTTTGCCATTCCAAGATGCAAACTTGTGCGAAATATGGAATCATTTGAACAAATATTTGATAGGACTTTCACCAAAATACTCATTTTGAGCACCGAAAAATGGAATGAATTTTTTTATCTTGAATCGATCACGACCAATTTATATTGGTCATAAGGTCATCAAATGGTTTGCTGCGTTCTGATTGGACCATGAGCATATCACGCGGATCACGCATCAACCACCGTCGGATGCTTCCGGATCCAACGGCCCAAACCCACCCGAGCCGAAACCCTAGGTTTGTCCTCATGGACATTTTCCACCCACCCCCCTCGCCTCCATTCTTTCTTTCTTTCTCTCCATCCCCCCTCAGATCCTCTCCCCTCTCCCCCGTGCAGCGAACCCTAGCCCCTCTCTCCCCCACACACCACTCCTCCTCCCTTCTAGATCACAGCCGCCACCTCCTCCTTTCTAGATCGCCACCGCCACCGTCCTTCCCTCTCCGCCTCGCCTCTGTCTCCCACCGTCTCCCCTCTCCCTCCCTCAGATCTGTCGCCGTCCGCCTCCGCGTGGCCTCCACCTCCACCTCCAGCCCCACCGCACACCACTCCGCTCAGATCCAGATCCCTCCCATCGCCGCCACCCAGCTCCCCCATCTCCCTCACCTCGCCGCCGGCCACGACCTCGGCTCTCCCCTCCCCTCCCTCATCAGACGAGAACCCCGAGGGCGTGCTGTCCGGCGAGTGGCCCGGCAACTTCTCCCTCGCCAGCTACGACGACCTCCGCCAGTACCTCGAGTCCCAGATCGTCTCCACCGACAAGGTCCGTCCGTTGCTCGCTTGCCTTCTTGCCAGATGCGTTCTTTTCACCTTTTTTTTGGCTGGATCTGATGGGTTTCTGGCGGTTCCATCGCGACTGCATCGAATTGAATCTGGTTCAGTTGGTGTGCTGCAGATGAGCCCCACGGCGAAGCTCGGGGAGGTGATGTCGTGCCCGGTGGAGGTGGCCACGCCGGACCAGAAGCTGGCCGAGATCGACGCCCTCTTCGCCATCGAGTCCGGCCTGCCCGTCGTCGACGGCGAGGGCAGGTGCATCGGGGTCATCTCCAAGAAGGACAAGGCCAGGGCCTCCAATGGGTTGAGTCTGTGCTCTTCAACCAACTGTATCTCGAACCATCATTTGTTAGAATATATGTCTAATCTGACAGAAGGCATGGATTGGGAATTGTTCCTGTCTTGTTTGATTTGTCTGAACATGGATTTATGTCAAATTCAAATTCAGTTGTATGCTCCACCCACTAGCTGCACTTTCAGTTCATACTGAATGCTGAAGCACAAAATATAATCAAATTTAGGCAAACAATAACATGTTGAGGTCCCCTGAGGTTGGTACCTGAATATTCAGGGATTGGACTAGATGGCATGAACTTCAAAGAATAACCTCGAATGCACAGAACGTTTGGGGGCGGAAAGAAAATGGTGCCTGCTGAAGCACAAATTGTATAACTAAAAGAATTTAACCATTAACATGTTCAAGTCCTGTAAGGTGGTACCACAACATTTAGGGGTTGAATTAGATGGTGTGAACTTTCAAAGATAACCTCAAGTGCGTAAAAACATCTACCCTGAATTTTGCATCGAACATGCTGAATATTACTGATGTCCATTGGGCAGCAGTTACCTATATATGAACCAGCCTGCAAGTGAGGAATAACAAAAGTTTAACCCCATAGAAAATTTTGTCTCGATTGTTTTTACAGGTTAAGAAAATAAATATCAGTTAACTAGTAAAATATCGAGATGCAAATTGAGTATGTATGAACTGATCTTCGACAGTTAGTTTTTAACACATTATTGTATTCCAGGACCTATTTAATTGTAGTCTAAATCATCACTAAACGGTGACATGTGTGTTAGAAACATCCCTAAATAAAGGCCGCTGCTTCTAAGACTCTCGCCTTACTTCTAATAATCTTTGCTTTGGCTTTGATATGACCTCATGTGCACTAAACTATAGTAGAGGATAATGTGAGATTTTTTTTGTAAGTTTCTGAGATTCATTCTATAAGCATTTTTGGTGACGTTGATCCATCCTTGGTTGTTCTTATGATGCAGTTGGACTCAACCATTGGAGAAGTCATGTCCTCTCCTGCTGTAACTCTGACTCTAGAGAAGACTGTCTTGGGTAACATTTTCTTCCCTCTACACTACAGCCCTACAGCTCTACAACATAATAGCTACTGTAATAAAGAAATGTAATGTATTTTCAGTAAGATGTGCTAATGTGTTTTTTTAACTTGTTTCATGAGCAGAAGCTGCTGCACTAATGCTCAAGCACAAATTTCATAGGATACCAGTTGTGAATGAACAACAGCAAGTGATCGGTAAGAGTTGGCAAATCCCTTTGATTGCCATTTCTGAAAAATAATAATTAGATGCAGCAATTTACTTAATATGGTTACCATAAATGCCACTCGATGTAGTGTAGTTTAAAAATAAAAGTTTGCCACTATGTAGAACCATTGGTTTTAGCTGTTTGCATTTGGATAGTAGGGTAAAGATGTCGGGTACCTGCTGGTTAGATGGTAACTGAGTGATGCTCTTATGAAATAATGCATTTTAGTTTTCTTTCTACCTTATCAAGACTCGTATTTCTTGGACATTCTACTACCAGTATAATCTACATTCCCAGTTATCTTATGAAATAATGGTAACATGTTTGATGTTATGCTGATGAGGAGTTGAACTTCATTTTTTCTAGGTTCTTTGGTGTATCAAGCCTGGTGTAATTTGTTTTCAAAAGTGAGCTTGTTGTACAGTCCAATTCATCTGGGAAAATTAACTTATGGAGAGTTCTTCGTGATGTTGCTTGCATATATTTCTTTTGTCTAACAAACTGGATGGTTAAATTTAGGATATAAACATTGAGTAGGTGCTAAAATGTTTTGCTAATAATAGTTTCCAACTTGCTTTTAGCAGAACTACATAACTATAAAAATACATCAAAACTATTATAGCTCAATCAATTTGCATATTTTAATTATGTGTACTCAAAATTGAAACTGTTATCAGAATTGTGATATTGTGCATTGGCTTGCTGAACCCTTGTGCTGGCTAGAAATGCAGAATTGTGATATTGTGCTGGGAGCACTCTTGCTACAGTCATTAGCTCATAAGCATCATACCATATGTTTTCTTATAAGCAAAATATATTGATGGTTGCAAGATAAGTTAAAATATACTAGTGCTACCTTGAAATGTCAAATACATGTTCGCTCTCAGCTGGGATATTGGATTGTACTTAGTTATGTGACTCGTTCATGTTCGCGCTGCTTGTTAAGTGATTACCTTTATGTACTTGCTACAAGTAAGATGGTCAATACATGCTTGTTTTGTATCTATTCCAGAATAGTTTGCTTGGTCGCCTGATGCTTGATGCATGTATAATGTGACTCACACATCATGAAATCTGAATAACTTTGACATAGTTGCTCTATTATCTTGCACTGGGTTGATACTCGTCATTTTCCCTTCCCAAATATATCTCAGTTTTGCTGTTATGAGAACGCTATATGCATGGTTTCTTATTAGATCTCAAATTCTGCAGCTATTTTTCATTGTTAGGAGAGCTCCTCCCCATTCCTTCTTCTCTGATGTAGCTCCTGCATGGCCTTGGCCATGATTTGGGTTGGACGTGGGGCTGTACTACTTGCTGCTAGATGCTGTAACCAAGCATCAACTCCTACTGGAGCTCTCTGGTGATAAATTCATGTGGTTCTAGGGTCTGTCAGTAGCTTCCCACGTGTACTTGCTTTACATATGTGCCCCTGTGATGCTCTGGTGATATGGAGTGGCTGATATCAAAATCATGGTGGTGTTGATGCTTATCTTGCGTGTATCTGGTGGTGGTGGTGTTGACAGCAGTTACACACCTAGCTTGTAACTAATATCATTACTGCTAATTTACCTCAAGTTAGTCTGAACATGGTTGAAACGAGCGCTGCTAATTTTGATGTCTAATATCAATTTTTACCCCAAGTCCTTAAGTAATTATTTTCATTACATCAAAGTTAGCTGAGAATATTGACTAGAATATTTTATGTATGACATGATGCATGTACACATACGGTTGAGAAAATACCGAGCTGCAGTGGAACAACCTGGAGTTAGAGAACTTCCAGGACAAGATCAACGAGGTGACCGGCGTTATGGTGGCTGTGTACGGCGGCGACCACAAGTTCTTCGGTGAGCTGGCAGTGTCCATATTGTGTGATATATGATGCTGCTCCGTTGTGCATCTCTCTTTTCTTGTGTGTTGCATCATTGTTGCTTGATAGAGTAAATGATTTCAGTTTTGGTTGTGTCCAATATTTACTATGTACCATGCTTAGTGTTTACTAAACTGAGGCATTGGGCATTGGAATTTAGGCATTTATGTATAATTTTAGTTTTGGATGTGTCCAATGCAAACATTGCTGTCAACTGTCAAGTTGATTTTAAAATGTCTCGTTAACTTCATTATTCTGTTATTTATTGTTAAATATGCTGTTAGATTTACTTCTATTTTGTTCCTAAACATTTTGTTCTGTAACATGCAGATGCTGGGCTTTCATGTTTCTTCGTGAGCATCAGGACAAAGAAGTCGGAGGAAGCATAGTTCTAACATTGCTGTCAAGTGTCAAGTTTTGCATTAATGAAGCCCTTTATGCTGCTCCTATTTGTATGTGTGTATGATGTAGCAGAACATAGCTCATGTGATTGTACACTTGTGGAGCTTGTTATCTGATTGTAAACTTGATGCTGATCACATTTGTATGTGTGTTATATGATGTAGAAATTTGATGGTTGATAATATTTGAAGTATTTCGTGTGTTTTTTGTGTGCCAATTTAAATACCAGGTATTTATTTGCGTGAAATAAAAAAATGAAGAATATTGCCCTGATGGCTAGGACCTAGTACTAGAACCTGACAATGGGGACCCACCTGACTAGTGAACCCAATTTATAAAAAAAGAAAAAAATGAAACTGTTGAGACAATAAGGCCATGGGCCAAAAATAAAAAGGCTGCAATGTTGGGCTTGGTCCATGAAGCTGACAAAAAATTCATAGAAAAAAAATATAAATGGGCTGAATTAATGGGCTCGGCCCATATAAACACCGAATTGGACCGGGCTGAATCTTGTGGCATGTCAGATTGCCACGCTGGATGCCTACGTGGCCTGGGGAGGTTGCTAGTGACCAAAACGCCATAGTAGACGTATTTTGGTCATAAACGTTTGCGACCATTCCAGAAGAAAGGTCGCTATAGTCAGTTTACGACGCCCAGCTTTTGACCTTATGTTTTTGGTCACAAAAAGGTCATAAATGGAAATTTGTGACCTTTTAGTGACCAATAGTGGTGGTCATAAGTTGACATATTTCTTGTAGTGTATGGAAATGCCATAATAGGTGGCTGTTTTAAGGAAGATATAAGGAGTTTTATGTGTGAAAGAGCGTATCATATCACGGGGTTTGGATGCACCGGCGAAGTTTGTGCCAACTCTCAATGTGAGAAAGGGCAATGCACGGTACCGAAGAGGCTAGCAAGGATGGACGGGTGAGAGTGTGTATAATCCATGGACTCAACATTAGTCATAAAGAACTCACATACTTATTACAAAAATCTACAAGTCATCAAAAACCTCGGTACTACGCGCATGCTCCTAGGGGGATAGATTGGTAGGAAAAGACCATCGCTCGTCCCCGACCGCCACTCATAAGGAAGGCAATCAGATAACACCTCATGTTTCAAATTTGTTGCATAATGTTTACCATACGTGCATGCTACGGTACTTGCAAACCTGAACACAAGTATTTATCAATTTCACAACTACTCAACTAGCACGACTTTGATATTATTACCTCCATATCTCAAAACAATCATCAAGCATCAAACTTCTCTTAGTATTCAAAACACTCTTAAGAAAATTTTACTAACTTTGAATACCTAGAATATTAGGATTTTAAGCAAATTACCATGCTATTAAGACTCTCAAAATAATCTAAGTGAAGCATGAGAGATCAATAGTTTCTATAAAACAAATCCACCACTGTGCTCTAAAAGATATAAGTGAAGAACTAGAGCAAAAATTATATAACTCAAAAGATATAAGCGAAGAACATAGAGTATTCTAACAAATTCCAAATCATGTATGGCTCTCTAAAAAGGTGTGTACATCAAGTATGATTGTGGTAAACTAACAAGCAAAGACTCAAATAATACAGGATGCTCCAAGCAAAACACATATCATGTGGCGAATAAAAATATAGCTCCAAGTAAAGTTACCGATAAAATTTGCATCCCCAAGCTTTGGCTTTTAGGTGTCCTTAGATTATCTTGGGGGTGCCATGGGCATCCCCAAGATTAGTCTCTTTCCACTCCTTGTTCCATAATCCATCAAATCATTACCCAAAACTTGAAAACTTCACAACACAAAACTTAAAGTAGAAAATCTCGTGAGCTCCGTTAGCGAAAGAAAATAAAAGACCACTTAAAGGTACTGTAATGAACTCATTCTTTATTTATATTGGTGTTATACCTACTGTATTCCAACTACTCTATGGTATATAAACTATTTTACTATCAATATATTCATCAAAATAAGCAAACAACACACGAAAAACAAAATCTGTCAAAAACAGAACATTCTGTAGTAATCTGTAGCTAGCGCAAGATCTTGAACCCCAAAAATTCGAAAATAAATTGCTGGACGTGAGTAATTTATCTATTAATCATCTTCAAAAAGAATTAACTAAATAGAACTTTCCAAATAAAAATGGCAGCAGTTCTCGTGAGCGGTAAAGTTTCTGTTTTTTTACAGCAAGTTCAACAAGACTTCCCCCAAGTCTTCCCAACGATTCTACTTGGCACAAACACTAATTAAACACAAAAAGACACAACCAAAACAGATGCTAGATAAATTATTTATTACTAAACAGGAGCAAAAAAGCAAGGAATAAAAATAAAATTGGGTTGCCTCCCAACAAGCGCTATCGTTTAACGCCCCTAGCTAGGCATAACAAGCAAGAATAGATCTAGGTATTGCCATCTTTGGTAGGCAATTTCTTCAATTTGGCATCTACCATCTGTAGGAATTTCTTTTGTTTTATTGCTTATCAAACTTTTAGGCACAAGATCTAAAAATTCATTTGTAAGAAAATGGTTCCTTAATGATAGCAAAAAGATTGGGATGAATACTTATAGATTTGAGATCCGCATCCTTACTGGAGGATTCACCCTTATTTTTAGGAACGTACATAAGCTTGGCAACTTTAGTGGAAGAACTTGGAGTATTCTTAATGGAAGAAAAAGCGGTTCCCAAGTTGGTAATGATATTCTCAAGTTTATCGATCCTAACGGAATCATGATTTATTTTCTCATTAACTATGGGTTCCTTTTATTTAATATCTTTCAAAGTAACTCCTACTTTAGATCCATATTGAGAGATTCGGCTGTGGATCTTTCTATCCAAATTTTCAATTAATTCTACGGTAGAAACCTTATTTTCAATAATTTCAAGCCTTTGCATTACATGCTCCAAAGTTAATATAGTTCCATTCAGTAAGAGAGGAGGTGAGCCAAATAAATCTAACATAGCACTATAAGAATCAAAAGTATGGCTACCCAAAAAATTCCCTCCGGTAATAGTATCAAGAACATAACGGTGCCAAGGAGTAATGCCTACATAAAAATTGCGAAGAAGAACGGAAGTAGATTGCTTCCTAGTAGATTTATTTTGAGCATTGCAAATTCTATACCAAGAATCTTTTAGATTTTCTCCCTCCCTTTGCTTAAAATTTAGAATTTCATTCTTGGGAGATAACGGAGAAGATAAGGGACTAGCCATAACAACAAGCAAGCAAACTAACAAGCAAACAAAAAGCAAGAGAGCAAAAAGAGGCAAATAGAGAAAGAGAGGGAGGATAGAGAGAGAGGGCGAATAAAATGTCAAGGGTGAAGTGGGGGAGAGGAAAACGAGAGGCAAATGACAAATAATGTAATGCGGTTGATAAGGGTATGTGATGGGTACTTGGTATGTTGACTTTTGTGAAGACCTCCCCGGCAACGGCACCAGAAATCCTTCTTGCTACCTCTTGAGCACTGCGTTGGTTTTCCCCGAAGAGGAAGGGATGATGCAGCCAAGTAGCCTAAGTATTTGCATCAGTTTTTGAGAACCAAGGTATCAATCCAGTAGGAGGCTACGCGCGAGTCCCTCGTACCTGCACAAAACAAATATATCCTCGCAACCAACGCAAATAGGGGTTGTCAATCCATATAAGGCCACTTACGAGAGTGAGATCTGATAGATATGATAAAGATAATATTTTTGGTATTTTTGTGATAAAGATGCAAAGTAAAATAAAGGCAAAGTAAATAGCAAAGTAGTAGGAGAACAATATGATAAAGATAGATCCGAGGGCCATAGGTTTCACTAGTGGCTTCTCTCGAGAGCATAAGTATTCTACGGTGGGTGAACAAATTACTGTTGAGCAATTGACATAATTGAGCATAATTATGAGAATATCTAGGCATGATCATGTATATAGGCATCACGTCCGAGACAAGTAGACCGACTCCTACCTGCATCTACTACTATTACTCCACTCATCGACCGTCTAGCATGCATCTAGAGTATTAAGTCAAAAACAGAGTAACGCCTTAAGTAAGATGACATGATGTAGAGGGATAGACTCATGCAATATGAAGAAAACCCCATCTTGTTATCCTCGATGGCAACAATACAATACGTGCCTTGATGCCCTTACTGTCACCGGGAAAGGACACCGCAAGATTGAACCCAAAGCTAAGCACTTCTCCCATTGCAAGAAAGATCAATCTAGTAGGCCAAACCAAACTGATAATTCGATGAGACTTACAAAGATAACCAATCATACATAAAAAATTTAGAGAAGATTCAAATATTGTTCATAGATAGACTTGATCATAAACCCACAATTCATCGGTCTCAACAAACACACCGCAAAAATAAGATTACATCAAATAGTTCTCCACAAGAGAGGGGGAGAACATTGTATTGAGATCCAAAAAGAGAGAAGAAGCATCTAGCTACTAAATATAGACCCGTAGGTCTGAGGTAAACTACTCACACTTCATCGGAGGGGCTATGGTGTTGATGTAGAAGCCCTCCGTGATCGATGCCCCCTCCAGCGGAGCTCTGGAACAGGCCCCAAGATGGGATCTCGTGGATACAGAAAGTTACGGCGGTGGAATTAGGGTTTTGGCTCCGTATTTGATCGTTTGGGGGTACGTGGATATATATAGGAGGAAGGAGTACGTCGGTGGAACAACAGGGGGCCCACGAGTGTGGAGGGCGCACCCCTACCTCGTGGCCTCCTCTCTTGTTTCTTAACGTAGGGTCCAAGTATCCCGGGTCTTGTTCGTTGAGAAAATCACGTTCCCGAAGGTTTCATTCCGTTTAGAGTCCGTTTTGATATTCCTTTTCTTTGAAACCCTAAAATAGGCAAAAAACCAGCAATTCTGGGCTGGGCCTCCGGTTAATAGGTTAGTCCCAAAAATAATATAAAAGTGAATAATAAAGCCCAATAATGTCCAAAACAGTAGATAATATAGCATGGAGCAATCAAAAATTATAGATACGTTGGAGACGTATCAGAGTACTCATCCAAAGCACTCTCAAGCAAGGATCTACACTACATATGCATTGGTATTGTTGAATTTCGGGTTCCAGCAAAACCCTTGAGGTTCGAACACTGGGGTGCGCACGAAGATCTCTCCCCCCTCTAGATCGCACACACCATGATCTCACGACCTAGCTCGACGAACCCAAAGAACACAAGACACTAGAGTTTATACTGGTTCGGGCCACCAATGTGTTGTAATACCCTACTCCAGTGTGGTGGATTGCCTCTTGGGCTGAGGATGAACGGTCACAAGGGAAGAATAGCCTCCTGAGGAGAGGTGCTCTTGTGCTTGGTGAGTGTGGCTGCTTTGGTGGAATGGGTCTGGTCCAAGATGAGACCCTCCTACGGTGGTGGCTAGTCCTATACATATAGAGGACCAGGTCCTCTTCCTAAATGTCATGCGGGAAGGGATCCCACAACGGCCAATTCGTAGGGGGATAGCTAGTACAAGCTATCCTGACAAAAGTAGTCTTTGCCTGCCAAAGGCTCTGGTGGTGACGCCGTCTTGGGCTCCACGGTGACCTCCATACTGCTGTCCTACTGGTCTGCTCTCGTTGCGCTGATATGGAAACCTTTGCCTGACGAATCAGGACTCCTCGCCTGCGCTTTCCTCTTTAGCACCAAAGAGGAAATGAGGACACTTCACGCGCTGGCGCTCGCCTGGCTCCGGTTGTCATGGCTTGCGTTGCACAAACCTCGGAGGTGTCCCTTGCCTTAATCTCTCCTCCCCTCGCAAGCCAGCCTGGTGAGGCTGCCCCTGAGGAGGTCTTGCGTCGTCCGCCTCGCGAAGCTTGGCCCCTCGCGAGGGACTTGAGTGTTTGCTGGTGAAGATGGGTCGTACAGGGCCACTGATGGAGCCATGTTGTGGGCCGCAGGCAGGCAAGTCTGGGGACACCCGTTCCCAAAACGCCGACAGTAGCCCCCTAGCCCAAGGCGCGGTCGGACTTGGCTTCGAGGCGAAGCCAAAGGACAAGTACGGAGCGCCGCGGGCCCCAATAGCCTGCGGCCCCGCTTGACACATGGTGATTGATTGGATGTGGGCGTCTCCGCTTCCCCATGCCGCCTTGGCCACTGCCCGACTTGACGAGTCCTTGCTGCATGCACAAAAAGATCATTCTTATCTTAGATCGTGGAGGCCGGTGGTTGGCCTCCCCTTGAATATAAATGGGAAGAGGGGGCGTGCCCCTGTCACCCATCTCTTCCTCTGCTTCTCTCGCTCCTTCTTCCTCGCTTTACTGCCGGCAGCGACACCCATGGCACCTGCCAAGAGGCTCTCGGCAGCAAAGAAAGGGAAGGCTCGCCAGGAGGGGCCTGGATCACCGCCGCCCAATAGGGGTCGCGGCTGTCCCCGCAAGCACACCATTGTCGGATTTCGGGTTCTGGGAGACCCTTGAGGTTCGAACACTGAGGTGCGCGCGGATATCTCTCCCCTACCGATCTACGTCCAATCTCCTCACGTGATCTAAGCTGGAAACAACGAACAACACAAGGGACACAAGGTTTATACTGGTTCGGGCCACCATTGTGGTGTAATATCCTACTCCAGTGTGTGGTCTGGTGGATTGCCTCAGGGGCTGATGATGAACGGTACAAGGGAAGAACAGCCTCGCGAGAGGTGTTCTTGAGCTGGTGCGATGAACTGCTTGGGTGAGTTCAATCGCCTCTCTCTCTCTATCTCTCTTTTAGGGTTCCTTCCTCTCCGCTCTCTACTCTATGGTGGCTAGCTCTATTTATAGGGGCCCTGAGCCTCTCCACAAATAATGAGCGGGAAGGGCGCCAACAATTGGCCATTTTGAAGGGGAACATCTAGTACAAGTTATCCTGACCAAAGATGGTCTTCGGCTGCAAAAAGCACTGGTGATGACGCCGTCTTGGGCTCCACGGTGACCTCCATCTTGCCGCTCTGCTGGTCTTGGTCTCGTTGCACCGGAATGGCAACCTTTGCCCGATGCCTTGGCTTGTGCTTGCCCCCTTTGCACCAAAGGGGAAACAAGGACACTGCGCAGGCCTGCGCCCGCCTGGAGCCTGCCTGGTCTCGATCGTCATCGCTTGCATCACGAGCTCCTCGTGAGGCACCCCTGCCTTGATATCTCCGCCTCCTCGCGAGCCTGCCTGATGAGGCTGCCTCTGAGGAAGCTTCCGGTCGTCCGCCCCGCAAGGCTTGGCCCCTCGCGAGGGTCTTGAGCTTGAGCTGATGAAGATGGGCCGCGCTGGGCCCCCACTTGAGCCACGCCGCAGGCCGCAGGCAGGCAAGTCTGGGGACCCTCGTTCCCAGAACGCCGACAGTAGCCCCCGGGCCCAAGGCGCGCCTGGGCTTTGCCTAGTAGGGAAGCGAAGGGGCAAGCGCGAAGCGCCGCGGGCCCCCAACACCTGCGGCCTTGGGTGCCGCATGGCGATTTATTGGACGTGGGCGTCTGCGCTTCCCACGATGCTTCGGCAACTGTCTATCTGACAAAAGAGGTGCCCAGGCCAGACTTACTTGCTTTGTTCTCGTTCGCCTCACCCCAGATCCCCTTTCTCGCTCTCCTCCTTCTTGCTCCCGAAATCCTCTAGATCTGTCTCAATCCTCCTCATCCGGCACGCCATGGCGCCCCGCAAGTCCTCGACCGAGGCCTGGTACTCGCCGGCTCTAGATTCCCCGAACCTGTCGGAGAAGAACCTGGCCCTCACGCGACCTGATGACGGTGGTGCAGGGCAGCAAGGGGGCGACTGTGCTCAAGGCTGGCTCCGACCAGCCTGAAGGCAGGGGGAGCACCTTCTATCCACTCTTTGTGAGCGCCATTGTCGCCGGTCTGGTGCCTCCTTTATCTAAGTTCTTATTTGTTGTTCTCCGCCAGTACAACTTGCAGGCTCTGCATCTCCACCCCAACTCTGTTCTTCTCCTGGCGATCTTTGCTTACTACTGTGAGGCTCACGTCGGGGTAAAGCCCTCGGTGGCCTTGTTGCGTCACTATTTTTCCCTCCAGTTTTCTGGTGGCCATATCTTCGCATGTGCGAGCTTCATCGCATACTCCAATTCCAATGCTATCTCGAAGCCTGGGAAGAGAATCGAAGGCTTCCGGAGCAAGTGGCTCATGGTGGACGTCGGGCGCCTCCACCCCCGACTGGTGTTGCCTACGGGGCAGCCCAAGGCTGTCGACGCATGGTGCCGCGCGGAGCTCGTCGACCCCCGTGCGAAGGAGGTGCTAAAGAGGATGAACGCGGACCTGAGGCCAAGCAACTTGGGGGCGGCGAAGCTGACCGGAGCCACGCTCCTGAGGGAGTTCTTGGAGCACCGGGTGGCTCCACTCCAGGAGCACTCGCTCCTATTGTGGAGGCTTGGGGAAGCGGACGCCGCCTTGCGCCTGAGCTCTAAGGCCCTGACCGACGAGAACCTGGTCGCAGCCCTCCATTCCTTGGTTGGGGGAGACGTGGCGAAGCCGGTGGGCGCCCCCGTCCCCCTGTTTCTTCATGACCAGTGGGAGCAGGTGGTGAACGCCATGCCCACCTTCAATGGTGATGGGCTGGTGCCCGCAGAAGCTCCCGAGGGTCTTGCGGCACTGGCGATGGTGAACGTGTCCTCCGACAGCTCCAGCGAGAGCGAGGGGCAAGAGGAGGCGGAGGAGGAAGAGTCTGACACTGAGGTGACTGGCGAGGAGTCGAGGGAGCCTTTCCCTCGGCGCAGGTACCAGGCCCTCCGCTCCATACCGGACGACGACGAGGCCGACGCCAGGCGAGGAGGGGAGGACTCTCCCTTGGTCACAAGGAAGGGCATGTTGGGGCTGGTTCCCCCACGGTCTTCTCTGGTCCCTGGGTGGTCTGAGGCCAGCTCCAGCCCTCCTGACATACCCTCTGCTTCTGGGCCTCCCGAGGCTGACCCTAGCCGCAGGCTCTCGGGCTTCAAGTTTGGCCGGAGGTTGCTTGGGTCTGTGAGCGACGACCAGTAAGTGCTCAATTCATGCTTTGCTTGGTTTCTGCCGCCGAGGCTTGACGTCCATATTCCTTGTCGGGCTGGCGCCTGCGGCGAAGTGGTTGAAAGGGGCTTCTGCGGCCCTGCTCAAGGCGAGTCCACCTGCCGGGATGGCGTGTTTGTCCACTGAGGGGAAAGACGGCGAGGCTCGCGCCTCCCTGGTCCGATCGTCTTCGCGAGGCCGACCGGGACGCCTTGGCGAGGAGTCAGCCCCCGTGGCCCCGCTGACCCTGGAGTCGACTGCGCTCGATGTTGCAGTCGGGATGACCAAGGCCCAGGGGGTTCCTTCCTGCCAAGCCGTGATCACGCTGCCGTCCTTTTTGCCTGCTCTGCCAGTTCCCGCTTCTTCTGTTCCCTCTGTCGCCGTCCTAGACCAGGTCGCCAGCAAACTGAGCCAGCTGCGGGAGGATCTTCTGAGCGCGGACCCTCGCCTAGTGGCCGAGCGCCTGGAGCTAGCTTCTGGCTGGGCCCGTTCCGCTGCCTCCGTCTGAACAGCGCTGAGCCAGGCCATGGCGGCCTCCAATGGGGAGAAGCAGGCCGCCAACCAAGCCAAGAGCTCGCGACGCTGCCCTGGGCAAGGCTGCGGCTGCCAAGGCTCGCTGCGAGGCGCTGGAGATCGAGCTGCAAGGCCTATGCGACGAGCTCGCCAAGGAGGTCCACGGCCGCCAAGAGAAAGAGAAAGAGATGAAGGCTCGGGAGGCTGCCGTCAAGGACCGGGACACCAAGATTGATGACCGCCACGGCAAATTGGAGACGCTGGAGCGGTCGCTGAAGGTGGAGAGGACCGAGCTTGATGCCAAGGCGAAGGTCCTGGCGGAGGATTGGGTGGCCTTCGGGAGGATGGAGGAGAAGGCTCGTGCCGCACTGAAGACGCTTTACGAGAGCGGCTTGGAGGAGCCATTGGCCGGTGCGGAGGACGGCCCCGCCAAGCTGCTTCACTTCCTGGTTCGTGCGCTTGAAGATGTCGTAGATGGCCTTGGCCCCACGGCCAAGGCCGAGGCACGTGCCCTGTCTTCTGCGGTGCTGACGCATGTCCTCAGCCACGTCTACCTGCGTGACCCCGACGTCGACTTCGACAGCCTGCTAGAACCCGTGAGTGGCGACCTTGTTGCTGCTGCCACTGAGGCCATGAAAGGCCGAGCCGAAGCTCTGCTGGGGAGGTTCCGCGCCTTCAGCGTCTTTCCCGGGCGCAGTGCCGCCAGCTCCGCGGCCCCGGGAGGCGGAGTCGCCCAGCGTGACTCCACCACGGGCGGCGGCGCCACTGGAGAGTGATCCCTTCATGGCTTCTATCCTGTTTTTATTCCTGCAACATGCACCATGCCTCGCGGAGGCGTTTAAACTTGTGTTTGGCATTGTGAAACAATCTATGGCTTGTAATATTTGCTTTGAATTTCCTGGAATTTGCATTTTTCTCCCCTACTAGTTCGCGCTCTACGTCGGCAGGGCCCGGCCCCGTGCATACCTCACCCAGCGTTAGCCCCGACCGAAAACCAGGACGGGACTAAGGAGCAAGGGGCTACATGGCAAGTTAGGCTCCTGAGTCGCGATGCTCAGGAGTCCCCCTTGACGCGCAAGCAACAAGTAGGAAAGGGGGGAACGAGGAGTGGATTAGTCGTTCTATGTCGGCAGGGCCCGGCCCCGCGCATACCTCACCCAACGTTAGCCCCGACCGGAAACCAGGATGGGACTAAGGAGTGAGGGGCTACAGGGCAAGTTAGGCTCCTGAGTCGTGATGCTCAGGAGTCCCCCTTGACGTTCAAACGGGTTTCCATACCTTGGCTCCGCTCGGGGAGGGGCGCGTGACGACCAGGTCCGAGGGACCTGGCTGGGTAGCGTGTGCTCGGGCGAGGCCCGGGCGTAGCCCCCGTGTCCAGCCCCCTCGCGCGGCGCTCCCGAGGGGAGGCGTTGTGATGGTGCCGGACACTGAGCTCTAGGATCCCTAAGGTTGGTACGACCATAGGCCGCCCTCAGTTGTTTATCACCAGCGCGGAGCATAGCGCTTCCGTATGTGTACGGGCATAGTCGCTCCTCAGCAGTGTCATCAGCCAGCACGGAGCATGGTGCTTCCACTGGTACGTGGCAGGGGGCTCCCCTCCGGGAGGAGCCCCCGGGGCGGGTACAGCCCCGCCCTGAGACGTGGCCGGCACGGTAGGGCTAGGAGAGGTGTATCTGGGCACTCGTGAGCCAGCGCGGGACTCGCGATGCCCTACCTCGAGGCGGGTTGCGCCTGGCTCTGGGCCTTTATCAATGGTGTGTACCTGCAGGGTGGTTAGAATGCAAATGCTCTACGTCCTCAGGTCCCGGCCCTCGAGCTAGCTCAGCCGCCTCTGGTATGACAGGTCGTGATGCCGTGGGTCAAGGCCAGGGGGTGAGGGCTGGAGAGCCAGGAGGAGCCCATGAGTCGCGATGCTCAGGTACCCCCCTTTTAACGTGCAAGCGCTTTGCATGAAAGGGAAGAAGTCCGCGATAAGCAGCAGGTGCCAATTAAGCGCTAAAGAGCAAATTCATTTTAAGTAGACGCGGGAAAAGCAAACGTTGCTGGGCAAGGCCCGAGCAGCTTGGGGATGATGTAGCCCGAGGGGCGCCCCCAGGAAGGTAAGTAAAGAGCATAAGCAAAACGGATAGATGCCGCAGGGACGGACCCACGCGACCTGGGAATGATGCGGCCCTGTGGGCGCTCCCAGCTAAGAACGGAACTTAGAAAGGTGTCACCTGGTGCCGTTGAAGATGGAGTAATGGTGACGTCGATCCTCACGAGCCCCCAGGCCCAGGAGCCTCGGGAGGCTCCGGGGGCACAGGTGGGTTCCCAAGGGCCATCTCCATCTCCGCCAGGACCGCACAATGCCTGACCTCCCGGGCTTCCAGAATGCTCCTCAGCAGGCGCTGATGAGCGGCGACCGTGTTCGGCAGGCCGAAAGCATGCGAACGTAGCTGTGAGGTGGACCCTCGCAACGCCCCACAAGCGAAGACCAGAGGCGCTCCTCAGACGCGGCTCGGTTGAGCCCTGGCACGTCGATGCAGACGCGCAGCCCACCATCCTCGCTAGGATGTGGGGCCACGGCGGGCAAACGGCGACCACCGCGCATGACTCTCGACTCCTGTAGCTCCTGGGTGTTTCTTGCGATAAATTCTGAGGGTTTGGTCTTCCTTGCCATGTACCTTCCTGAGGGAAACGTGCCTGGAAGCACCCCTAAAGCGGTGCCCGAGCGCCTCCCTCGCGACCTTGGCAAAGTCGGTGGCTCTCCAAGAAAGAGCCCCCGAGCCCTGCCTAAAGAGGGCGCCGGGCACGCCTTCCTATGGAAGAGAGCGTGGCACTCCCTGATTGGGCGCGGACCCTGACGCAACACCTCCGGAGGCGCCTGCCTCCTTGTGGCTTGGGCCAGGTGAAACCTTCTTCTTCTTAAGGGTCGCCTCGGGAAGCCTTCCGTTCCTGTGGTCCAGGTCTTCGATTGCTGTGGCTTGGAACGCGCACTCAAGTGAACACACTACGTCCCTTTCTTCACAGGGTACGGTGATGACTCCACCGCTTCCTGGAATCTTGAGGACATAGTATCCATGGTGAGTCACTGCTATGAACTTGGCCAGGGCTGGGTACCCGAGGATGGCGTTGTATGGCAGGCGGATGTGGGCGACATCGAAGTCGATGAGCTCCGTGCGGTAGTCGTTGCGCTGTCCGAAGGTGACTGGAAGGCGAACCTGCCCTATGGGAATAGTGGAACCATCAGTGACTCCTGAGAAGGGCTTGGTCAGCTGGAGCTGATCGTACGGTACTTGGAGATTGTCAAATGTCTCGATGGACAGGACGTTGAGTCCTGCTCCGCCATCAATGAGGGTCCTGGTGACCTGCACATTGCTGATGACTGGAGAGCAAAGCATTGGGAGGACTCCGGCCGTTGCCACGCACTTGAGCTGATCCGCTGAGCTGAACGTGATAGCGCACGCGGACCACCTGAGAGGGCGTGTGGCCTCAAGCTTGGGGAGGACTGCATTCACCTCGCGAGCAAACTGCTTGAGGATGCGCTGAGAGGCTAGGGCCTGCGCGCTACCCAAGATGCAAGCGATTGTGCGCGGCTCCTGGAAGCCCCCAGCCCCTCGTCTTGATGTTGGCCTTCATTCCTCCTTGGCGGTGGCGGCAGAGGAGGAAGGCCTGCGTTGCCGTACGGGCAATCCTCACGAGGTTGATCTCTCTAGCCTCCCTCGCGAGACTGGTCCTGCTAGCGATCCTCGCGAGGTCGGTCACGCCACCCTTGGCGAGGGCCACGGTCTTCCCATCGTCCGCCACCTCTTCCTCCTCCTCGGCCATAGCCCCTGTCGTTGCGCTCGGGGCGTGGGCCGACACGTCCATCTCTCATGGCCCTGAGCTCTTCACATTCGTTGGTGTTGTGGGTGTGGAGGTCGTGGTACACGCAGTACCGGCTGCCCTTGGATGACTCAGGCTGATCTCTGCCTCGCTTGGTGTCTGCTTCCGCTGCAAGCAGCCCCCTTGCGCTTCACGTCCTTGGCCTTGGGTTTCTTCTCTTCTGGGTCGGCAGCCGGGCGTTCGAGGAGGGAAAGGCGCCCTTCCTCAGCCCTGGCGCACTTGGTCGCCAAGTTGAACAGCTCCAGGGATGTGCACAGGTCTTCATGGATTGCTAGCTCCTCCGTCATCTTGATGTCGCATGCGCCATCGGAGAAGGCCGAGATGATGGCTTCTTCAGTTACCTTGGGGATCTTGAGGCGAGCATTGTTGAAGTGCTGGATGTATTTCTGCAGGGTTTCCCCTTGCTGCTGCTTGATGCGGTGTAGATCGCTCAAGGCCGGGGGTCGGTCGCGGGTGCCCTGGAAGTTGGCGATGAAGCAAGTGCGCATCTTGTCCCAGCAGGAGATTGTGCCAGGAGCCAGGTTCAGGAGCCAGGTGTGGGCCCCGTCCTTGAGCGCCATGGGAAACCAGTTCACCATGACCCTTTCGTCTCCGTTGGCGGCTTCGATGCATAGCTCGTAGAGCTGTAGGAACTCCGTGGGGTCCGTCATGCCATCGTAGCGAGCGGCAGGTCAGGCTTGAATTTGCCTGGCCATGCGACGCCACGTAGCTCTGGGGTGAGAGCGCGGCAGCCTGTCGTGGCCATCGGTGCCTTTTGCTGGTGCTGGGCTTGTTCCAGGGGATTACCGTGCGCTGCCGCTTGGAGCAGCGCGGGGTCTTGGCGTGGAGGTGCAGGGACGCGATCTTGGCACGCCGCCGCTGGGAGCGCGCGAGCACCTTCTTGGGGACGAGGGATTTCTTGGCAGCTCCTTTCTTGCTGCGCAGGCGCTGGATGCGGAGGGTCTCGCCCTGGGGCTGTGCGCCTTGGAGCCAGGGCGCCTTCTTTGGGAGGAGGTGGTGGAGGCGCCTCCTGATCCCCGCCTCCTGTGCGGAATGGAGGGTGAGGCAGCGAGAGGGATGGCAAGGGGGAGCTCCCTGCGGCGCTGACGAGCTCGGTGATGCGGGCGAGCCAGTCCTCGTAGAGGTCGTCGATGGGGCAATAGTGCAAGAGCTCTCTTGCCAGGAGCAGCACGGCATGCACGTCCGTGGGGGCGCGACGGGTGTGGGACGACGAAGCGGCTAGAGTCAGCGACGGTGTGGCGGTGCGGGCCTCCCGCCGCACCGAAGGATGCTGGGAGGAGGCCTGTTGCTCGTTCCCCGCTGGGACGGTGGCGGTGTTGGCGGCAGGCAAAGGGGAACGACAAGGGCGTCCACCGACGGGTGCCGTCTCGGCGACGCGGGTGGCGAGAGCAGCCCGGCGCTCGGCGCGAGCCCGGCGGGCGTCAGCCATGGACACGACGGAAGATCGTACGCAAACAATGGAAGAAAGTTTATGGTGCACCCCTACCTGGCGCGCCAAATGTCGGATTTCGGGTTCCGGCAGACCCTTGAGGTTCAAACACTGGGGTGCGCGCGGAGATCTCTCCCCTACCGATCTACGTCCAATCTCCTCGCGTGATCTAAGCTGGAAACAACGAACAACACAAGGGACACAAGGTTTATACAGGTTCGGGCCACCGTTGTGGTGTAATACCCTACTCCAGTGTGTGGTCTGGTGGATTGCCTCAGGGGCTAATGATGAACGGTACAAGGGAAGAACAGCCTCGCGAGAGGTGTTCTTGAGCTGGTGCGATGAACTGCTCAGGTGAGTTCAATCGCCTCTCTCTCTCTCTTTCGGTCCCTTCCTCTCCGCTCTCTACTCTGTGGTGGCTAGCTCTATTTATAGGGGCCCTGGGCCTCTCTCCAAATAATGAACGGGAAGGGTGCCAACAATTGGCCATTTTGAAGGGGAACATCTAGTAAAAGTTATCCTGACGAAAGGTGGTCTTCGGCTGCCAAAAGCACTAGTGATGACGCCGTCTTGGGCTCCACGGTGACCTCCGTCCTACCGCTCTACTGGTCTTGGTCTCATTGCACCGGAATGTCAACCTTTGCCCGATCCCTTGGCCTCTGCTTGCCCCCTTTGCACCAAAGGGGAAACAAGGACACTGCACAGGCCGACGCCCGCCTGGTCTCGATCGTCATGGCTTGCGTCACGGGCTCCTCGTGAGGTACCCCAGCCTTGATCTCTCCGTCTCCTTGCGAGCCTGCCTGATGAGGCTGCCTCTGAGGAAGCTTTCGGTCGTCTACCCCCCGAGGCTTGGCCCCTCGCGAGGGTCTTGAGCTTGAGCTGATGAAGATGGGCCGCGCTGGGCCCCCACTTGAGCCACGCCGCAGGCTGTAGGCAGGCAAGTCTGGGGACCCCCGTTCCAAGAACGCCGACAACCATGACCACTGTCGCGACCCCTCGTGGTCGCGGTGACGCCTCTTTGCGTGGTGGTGGTCACCGAGTCGTGGGAGCCCCGTCGATGAAGGGAGGTGCGTCGTGGTCGCGCGGCCACCCACGCCGCACTTCCACTCTTCAGAAGTGCTGCCATAGTTCGTCGTGTGGTCAGAGAACCCTGCCGGCACTTGGCTTCAGCTCTCACAGTTCTTTGCCGGCGAGCTGCCAGCCACTGGTCCAGGCGGTCTCTGGCTGGAGGCGGAAGGCTACTGCAGCAAGGCTTCGCGGGTCGTGGTCGAGGTCTCTACCGGAGGCAACGCAGCCCTGACCCACGACTGGCAGACGTTTGCCCGCGCACGCGGCCTGGGCCAGCGGTGCTCCCTCCACTTCAAGTATGATGGCAACAAGATCCTCTATGTGAGGATGTTCGGGGAAGATGGCCGCCGCGTCGGGTGCTGCCCCGAGGACAACGATGGTGGTGAGGCGCTCGGCCTCGGCGACGGCTACGATGAGAGTGAAGGCGGGCCCACCCTCGGCGCCGACCATGGCTCATCCAGCTACGGCGACTCTTCTTCGGGTGACAGCTCTAGCAGCGGCAGCTAAGACCAGCCGCCACACCGCCGAGCCCGCTTCGAAGGTAGCAGCGGGTCGTCTCGTTGCCGCGCTTCAGTGAAGCGTGAGGAGGGGTCTGGCTGAGCTCAGGAGAGCACCATGGGCCCATCCTCGCGACCTGTGGCGGGAGCACGTGCCACTTTAATTCGTCCTTCTTTTCCTTCCTGCATTAAGAGAGACAAGTATGGGGCCCCGCTGGGGCGTGCAACAACTATGATTTCCAAGTGGTTGTGCTATGTCTATCGCTCTTGTGTTGTGTTGTAGCGTCACCGTTTCATGTATGCGCGTAGGAATAACTTAGCTTGATGTGCCTGAGTAGTTTCCGCCTCGAGAGGTGTGCGTTCCCGAGTGCTAGGTGAGGCCTCCTGTGCTTGGAAGGCGTCTGGGAACTGCAAAAATTCGTTAGGGAATTCTTATTCTTCCGAATCCTGGTCGCAAGCACTGCCAGCCATGACCGCGTCTTTCGCATCGCGGTACCCAGGGGGCACGGATTGAGAGGGGTGCACCAGCTTGCGAACTCGAGTGAGCGTGCCTTACGAAAAACAGGGAAACGAAAGCATTCACGAGGGCACAAATCGAAAGTGCTCACGAGGGCACTTGTCCAGCCCCCTCGCGAGGCATGCGAGGGAGAGTACGGGTCAAAAAAACAAGGAACTGAGGGCAGAAAAGGAGGCACAAAGGCGATGGAACCAGGCCAGCAAGGAACACCAGAAAGCAAATTCTCACTAAAAAAGGGAGAAGCCAACTGCAGAAAGAAAATGAAAAGCCGCGTCGAGCACCTAGTCTAGTCTTCTTGTCTTCTCACCAGCGTGGAGCTAAGTGCTGCCACTAAGACGTGGGAGGGAGCCCCCGAGGCCCAAGGGCGGCACTCCTGAGACTCTGGGGCGTGTACATCCCCACTCATTATTACGTGAGTGTCACGAGTGGAGATCTTCATAGGCACTGGGCCTTGCTTCATGGGTAGAACTTCCGAAGGTGTTGGATGTTCTAGGCTTTCTGGATGGGGATCCCGTCCCGCGTCTCTAGGCGCGCGGCGCCAGAACTGGAGATGTGGGCGACCCAAAACAGGCCCTCCCATATGGGTGAGAGCTTGTGCAGCCCTTCCCTGGAGAGCACCTGCCTCAGGACAAGATCACACACCTCGAGGGGTCTGGAGCAGACGCTGCGGCAGTGGTACCACCGCAGCGCCTGCTGGTACCTCGCAGCTCGGAGTGAGGCTTCACGGCGGCGTTCCTTCCCCAGCACGAGGTCCATCCCCTACATGGCATCCTTCTGCGTTTCATCAAACACCAGGACCCGCGCGAAGCGATGGCTGGCTTCGTGTGGGAGAACCGCTTCTGCTCCATAGACGAGGAAGAACGGGGTCTTGCCTGTCAGCCTGGTGGCGGTGGTGCGGATGGACCACATCACGGACTGGAGCTTGTCGTGCCAGCCCCTGCCGTAGGCCTCGAGCTTCTTCTTGAAGGTCCTAGTCTTGAGACCCCTCAAAACTTCCTTGTTGGCGCATTAGGCATGGCCATTGCTCCTGGGGTGCGCCACGGAGGCGTAGCAGATCTGCGTTCCATGGTTAGCACAATATGTTTTGAAGAGATTGCTAGTGAACTGTGAGCCGTTGTCGGTGATGATGCGATTAGGGACCCCAAATCGGCTTATGAGGCCCTTGATGAACTTGACTGCTGACCCAGGTGGGATGGTGCGGACGGCTTCCACCTCCGCCCACTTGGTGAATTTGTCGATGGAGACATAGAGGTAGCGGTAACCTCCAGGCGCTAGAAGGAACGGGCCTAGGATATCCAGCCCCCAGACCATGAACGGCCATGAGAGCAGGATAGTCTAGAGGCCCTGAGCCGGATGGTGGATTTACTTGGCATGGAATTGGTAGGCCTCATAGGATTTCACTAGTTCGGCCACATCGTTGAGTGCCGTGGGCCTGTAGAACCCGCTGCGGAAAGCCTTGCCGACTAGGGTGCGTGACGACAAGTGGTGCCCGCAGTCTGCGCCATGTATGTCAGCCAGCAGCTCATTCCCCTGTTCCGTGGAATGCATCACAGAGAAACATCTTTTGGCCGCTTCCTGTATAGCTCACCGTCCTGAATGCAGTACACCGTAGCCTGCCGGGCCACACGCTCCGCATCTTCCTCCTTCTCCGGCAACGTGCCTTGTGTCAAGTATGCCCTGATCACTACAAAAAAATACACTTCCGTGATGATACATGTTTGTCACGGTAGGTCACGTTTTCTGTCATGCATGTACATCCATGACAAATTTATGACAGAATCAAGATAGTCATACTTGTGCTGTCGTAGAAGTGTTCCATGACATTACCAAAATTACCATCACGGAAGTGTCCACTTCCATGACGATAAATCGCGCGTCACAGAAGTGCTTTCATCAAGGGTGACCGACACGTGGCATCCACTGTAACGGAACGCCGTTAAGCTATCGTGTCTGGTTTTGGATCCGATAACCAGTTAATAGCCCCGACCAATGGGGATTTTCCACGTGTAAAATCATCATTGGCTGGAGGAAACACGTGTCGGCTCACTGTTGGGATAGATGTCATCCACTCATTGGACCCAAAGTGCCTATGATACGTCGACACGTGGCACGGCCCAACAGAGGCCCATTCCTGTGAAAAGGCCAGCCCATTTGACTTGGCCAAAAGGTGGCGGGCCGGCCCACGATAAGCCTATTAACGGCCTGTTCGCATATAGCCCATTTATAGCCCGCTAACCTAGGGCCCGTTTACGGCCTATCCGAATTAGGCCCAGTAGCGTCATCTGGGCCGTCCAATATAATTCCAGCCTGTTTTAATATACGGGCCATGTATGGCCCTTGACATCTTTTGGCCCATATGAGGCCCTTAGTAACCCTCAGCCCATTAATGGCACGTGGTGAAACTGTCCCGTAATGAACAGTGTATCACTTTATACCCATTAACATCCTGTTATTCCGTTGGGCCATTTCCAGCCCATGTTATCTTTTGGCCTTCTCAGGGCCCATTTATTCTTGGGCTCATTTCCAGTATTTGTTTACTTACGGCCCGTTACTATCATTTTCTTCTTGTGGGCCAAATTCAGCCCGTCGTTATAGTCGGCCCGTTTGTGGCCCGTTAATACGTTGGGCCGTTTTCATAGCGTCATCAAATACGGCCGATTAATGACGTCCCGTTATGGTTGGCCCATGAACGAACGATTTTAACTCTATCCCATTTTATGGCCATAATGTGGTTTATTGTTGGCCCATGTTTGGCCTACCGATCATATGGCCCGGAGAAGGCCCATTGATGATACGGCCCGTAGAAGGCCCATTTTTTCTATGCCCCGTAGAAGGCCCATTGTTTCTACGACCCGTAGGAGCCCCCTGTTAACTACAGTAAATATGTAGCCCATGGTTATTGTGGCCTAGTTTTAAAAAATAGGTTATTGCAGCCACTAGCAAGCCGCAGAAAAAGAACTGCACTGACTACAAGAAAACAAATAAACAAGACAATAAGGAACTAAATTAGCAAGCAACTTACGCTAGGCTATTAGGGCTATTACACATATTACATCCACTGGGCATCAAAGTTCGCCACCAATGCAAATATAGGGAACAAAGCAGCATATAAACGCCGCAGCAAAACAAGTCCAGAACTGAAACCACTTCAGAAGAGCTCAAGAAACAATATCCTCGGTACCCATAATGCTGGCAAGATGCTTATCAAGCTTATTAACATTCTCTTGTTTGGCGCTTAAATCCTCCAGCACTTGTTGTTGCACCAGAAAGTATGCATCTGAATTCTGCAGGGACTTCCTCAGTCCTTCAGCTTCCTGTCGCATAACATCTGATCAGTGTCTTTCAACTTGAAATTGAGACTCAAGAAGCCGAACTGATTCATGCAGCAAGTTCGAAGAGCTGGTGCTAGCAGTAGTAGCCAGTAACTCGAACACTACATCATGACAGGACTTCGGGGTTGTCTCGGTGTCTTCAATATAGTTTTTATCAGCTTTCTTGGAGACCAACAGGGATGTCTCACTATCTTGAACCTTATATGCATTACTTCCTTTACCATTGCATAACAGGGTACTCTTCTCCAATATTTTATCCGCGTTCCAAAAGAAAACGAACAAACACATCACAAGTTTACAATGTAGTATATGAAACTCATTTTGGTAAACCAGTTCAGTAGTAAGGTGGACATGATAACAGCATGAAACAAACATATATCTATGTAATATGGTCATTGTATGGTCTATATCATTCTAGTTTATGTTGCCAAATCAAGATAGATACAGTTCGAATCATATCTATTTAAGACAAAGCAGCATAGACAGAATATAAGTGTGGGAAACTACACAACAATAATAACACTTGTAATGTGCATGGCATGAGAACATAACTGTTTATTCAATTGAAACTGAAATCAACATAGAGCAAGTTACAATAGCAAACACGTTAAAGAAATAGGTTTAAAACATACCTGTTGAACCATTGGAGTTTCAATTGCATCCTTCAAATTTGAAATTAGTTGGTATGAGTAAATACAGTGATGCAAGAGAAAAGTAGTATGAACAATAGCTACGGAACCTGACCTGAGATCAATTCTTCTTCTGCTTTAAGCGTTGACTTGGGGTTTGGAGTGGTGGTCCTCGTGCTTTGGGCACTGCAGTTGCCTTACTAATTGCTCGTGTTTGGGTGCTCTGTGGTGGAGACGGTGCTGTGTCAATGGGAACTGGGTCACTATCTATGGGGTTGGGGTTAGAAGGGGTGTAGCTGGTTCTCTGTCCAACTGGGTAGGGGTACAATCTATGTGAGTCTGGGTTATGTGTGCTGGGGCTGGTTCTTGGGCAAGTACAACCGTGGTTCTATCTCCATCAACAGGTAGCACAATCTTTTCTGAAGATCGTGTTTTTACTCCCACAAATACTTCCATCACCCCCTCCAATTGAAATGGTTGATAAACAAGAAAAGTAATTGAATGTACAGACATTGTAAGATAGACAAGTGCAATGGATAGTAGGGAATAAAACAGGCATGAAATAATTCACATTTATGTGGTCTAACCAAATAGAATAGCAGGACATAATTTCACATATATGATGGCTAATTAAACAGGATAGCATGACACAATTTCACATGTATGATGGCTAACTAAATAGGATAGAATGACATACTTCAAAATATGATGACTAAGTAAACAAGATGACATGATATAACTATACGATGTGTCTATTAAAGTGGTTGGCATGCCATAAATCACAAACATGCCGTCGATGGAAACATGATGACATGATATAATTCACGGATAGAATGACATATTTCAAAATATGATGACTATGTAAACAGGATGAGATGATATAACTATATTATGTCTTTAGAAAATGGGTTGGCATGCCATAATTCAGATACATGCTATCTATGTAAACATCATGGCATGATATAATGCAAATATATGATTTATATACTAAGGAAGTGAGCAGAGGGCAATCGCATATATGATGTATCTACTAAGGAGATGGCATTCAATATCATGTATATGATGTAAAAACTAAGCATTGCAATAAAACACATGCATGATATGAGTAATATAACCCAGCCAAGTTTGAGCATACACCTCAGGGGGTAATAGGACTGGTCATCCGCCTCTGAATCCTCCTCTAAAGAGCTATCTGTAACCAGCAAGATATCTTCTTCAGCAGGTAGCATTGTCTGCTCTGAAGACCTTGTTTTCACTCTAGATTTCTCCATCACCAATTCAAATGGCTAGTGCACAGGAAGATGAATTGAATATACAAACATTGTCGACAAAAGCAATGAGAAATACAAAAAAGGACGACATGACATAATTCACATATATGACACTTGGCTAAACAGCATGGCATTGCATAATTCACATATATAATGCCTTGCAACAAGATTGCATTGCATAATTCACATATATAATATCTTGCAACAAGATGGCATTGCATAATTCACATATATGGTAATTAGACACTAAACAGGTGGCATTCGCACAAAGCATGTCTAAACTAAGCAAATGACATAGCAATGCAAGATACCATACGCACGATATGAGCAACATAACCCTGCCAAGTTAGAGCATGCACCTCAGGGGGGAATAGGACTGGTCATCTATCTCTGAATCCTCCTCTAAGGAGCGATCTATAACCAGCAAGACATGCGCTTCGTCATATAGCATTGTCTTCTCTAAAGACCTTGTTTCCACTCCAGATTTTTCCATGACCGTGTTGAATGGCTGATGCACATGAAGAGTAATTGAATGTACTAAAATTGTTGACAAATTTAACACATATAAAAAATGATGTCATGATATAATTCACATATAAGATGACTGTCTAACCAGGGTGTCATTGCAAAATTCACATATATGATGCCTGGCTAAACAAGATGGCATTGCATGATTCACATATGCGATAAAGAAACTAAACAGATGGCATTGACACAAAGCATGTCTAAACTAAGAAGATGACATCTTTGATGTATACAGTAAGCAATGCAAGGCACCATATGCATGATATTACCAACATCGGCATGCCAAGTTAGAGAGAAGACTTCATGGGGTAAATAGGAGCGGTCTTCTGCTTCTGAATCCCCCTCAGAACAATTTCTTCCTCTTGATTACGATCCGAAATGGGTGGAGGGGGCTGCCTTTGCACCCACCAAGGAGCGATGTCTGCATGAAATTTTATTGCCACGCAAGGCTCGTCTCTTTTGCTCTACATGTTCAGTTCCATTGTGTACAATAATTGACATGCATAGGAATAAAACATAGTGACATTATGTAAGGAGTGCATGCACAAATCCAGAGTGATGGTAGCAAACTGTGGATAGACCCAAAACCAATGATAGCAGGCAGATAATAGATTTAGTTAAAAAATACAGATAATGGCTCCTTTAATGTTTGTTTGCACCCAACATGAAACCCATAGTAGACACCCGAGATTAACCAGATAGTAGAAAGATAGTACTGATTGCTTCCCCAATATGTACCCCGCAACCATTTAAAAACTCTAGTTTCAGCATAAGTTTGGACCTGACTCGGAGTCTAATAGGTGAAAACGACGATAAAGTAGCATGTCATCATATTAAGTGATGCATAACGTAAGTGATGCAGACCCATCTAGTCCTCAAGGTCATCTGCTCAGTAGATGATGGTAATGCACTTGTCGTGGCTGCCAGTGGTGGGGAAGAAGATCTGAGGCGGTGAAAGACAGTCCAGAGAGCGGATACCTACTATGGTGAACCCTTCGTCGTTGGAGCAGCTGAGCTGGGGTGGAACACATCACCGCTGGAGTAGGACAAACCACACAAGGTTTTATTTGTCACATATCTGTAACAAAAGTAATTGTGTAAGGGCTTGTTTGAATTTGAGGATTCTAACAATGCAGGGATAGGAAATAGATAGGAATAGGATAGGAATGCACGTGCAAAACAGAGAATTTAAAAACACAGGATTTCTGCCAATCTGGGTGTTTGGTTCACAAGAATTGGAATAACACAGGATGCAAAGAAGCATGGTGAGATTAAGTCAAACCACAAGAAAAATGTATGGTTATAATGCTATTATGCTACTATCTCTTAGTCTTGTGCTTCATGAATAGGAATTTGAAAAGGAGGACAAGTGGAAATTAAAATTCCTACGGTTTTTCTTTCAAGGAGACACTAAAGGAACAAATCCTACAGTTTTCCTTTGCTCCATTCATTTGCACCAAATTCATGAAAAGTAGTACCATAGGAAACTTTCCAATTCCTATGTTTTCCATTCACTTTTCCTTTCAACCACCAGTGATTCCAGCAGGCAGGCTTGAGCAAGGAAATTCCTACACTAAAAAATGTTTTGTGCTACTTCTATTACTTTGGACCCAGGCCACTGCCCTACTAGCTCAGCTCCCAGGGCCATCGACAAATGCACAGCTCAAATGCGCAGAGATAAATAATGATGGCGTTCAAGAGAGTCCATCACGGATAGCTAAGTTGCCTGGTACCTCACTACTTGTCATATAGTAGGATAAAATAATTGTATTTCTCGTTACTCCGTGTGCTCAGTGGACAATATATATATATATATATATATATATATATATAACATGTCGAGTAAAAAAAGAGATGCAACAAGTGTACAACCTCTTTGGCGAAGCCATGTTGATCTCTACGTGATTGGGTTGGCCGGTGAGGATGCTCCGACCGACTTGGCTGGCGGAGGAGGGGAAGAAGATCTTAGGCGTCTTGAGATGGAGCCCGAGGTACTACTCCGCTGTGATGGGGGGTTTCGTCATTCAAGCAGCTCCGGTGAGTTGTACGACGCCGAGGTTGAAGAAGGACAAGAGAGAAAACATTAACCTGAGTGGAATTCTAATAGCATCTCCAATAGATGACGTAAAATACATAACCACAAACTGGTAGATGTAAAATACATCAGCCGCTCATCTCTGAACTTAACTGTCGAAACTGAATTTAACTGTCGAAACTGAACTTAACTGTTGAAACTGAATTTTGTTGTCGAAACTGAATTTTGCTATCGTAACTGAATTTTACTGTCGAAACTGAACGCACTAGAGGTGAGGCTACACATCATTCAACTGACTTTTTCATCTCTGGTCATTCAATTTTGCAGCCGTTGGATACGAAATCAAGGGCCTGCAGTTCATCTTCAACCTCCACCCCCCTGAGCCGCCAGCCTCCACCGGCCAAGCAGCCGCCCCCCGCCGCCCGCGGCCGGCGGTGCGCCGCCCCGCCCGCCCTGAAAACACTCCCCACCGCATGTCCGCCGCCGCCCCGGCCATCCCTCTAGGGCCCCCGTGCCGAGCTTTTTCTCCGGCGATCCCCATGCCAGCGCCCCACAATCATCGGCGGCCACCGCCCCCACCCTGAACCGTAAGATAGATAGTGAGGTACCTCTCCGGCGAGCCCCCTCCCCGCTGCGGCTGGTTCTTCCTTAACTCCGGCGAGCCTGCCACCCCCTGAAAATCAACTGGCCCAAAAGTTGATTCAGTCGACTGAAGTGTAGCTAAATCGGAGCAGCATCACAAGCAAGAGCAAGAACGAGAGCAGCAACGCGAGCAAGAGCAGGCAAGGCAGGGGACCAAGAGCTAAAGCAGTAGCAGCTCCTACTGATGTGGACGTCGCCGTCGAGGGAGCGACGCCGTGGAGGAAGTGGCCGGCGACGCCGCCGTGGATGGAGCCGTGCCATGTCGGCTCGGGATCGAGCGCCGACAGCACCGTGAGATCGAATCAAGAAGAAAATGCGGCGATTAGTGTACAACCTCTTTGGTGGCGTCGATTAGGCCGCAGGTTCATCCGAGGAAACAGTCATGATGATGCTCTTCCGGTGGTGCAGGTGAAGACGACGATGTGGGAATAGAGGTGGCACAAAAGACGAGGGGAACATCGGGGCAGCTCCTTGGAGGTGGAGGACGGGGTGGCTGAACTAGCGGGACGACCAGATCGATGATGGATCCTCATCCAGTATGATGGATGAGGGACATCGAGGTGTTGCTGTGGACGACATCATTGGGAAAGAGGCTCCGGTAGGGTGGCGGATGGAGGAGGGTGTGGGGCTTCGCGGGTTTTACCGGCCTCGGTGTACGAATGGGTGGACAGATGGCATGGGAGTGGGGAACCATGGCTTAGGGACGCGCTTGTCCGAAATGTGGGGTACGTTACGAAAGTACACCCATCGATTTGAGGCGGTTCTTTCGGTTTAGGGCTATCACTGGATTTCACGTGTCGGGATTTCACACGAGTTGGGAGTTTTCGCGCGCTCGTAATTTTGGAATAGCAAGCCGCGGATTGAGATGGAGGGTGTTGTCGGAGCACAATGAGACAAAGATATATCTTAAATATTTTGGGCTAACAAGGCATGATACGTCTCCAACATATCTATAATTTTTGATTGCTCCATGCTATATTATCTATTGTTTTGGACATTATTGGGCTTTATTATACACTTTTATATTATTTTTGGGACTAAACTATTAACCGGAGGCCCAACCCAGAATTGCTGTTTTTTGCCTATTTTTGGGTTTCGTATCCCCAAACGATCAGATACAGAGCCAAAACCCTAATTCCACCGCCGTAACTTTCTGTATCCACGAGATCCCATCTTGTGGCCTGTTCCGGAGCTCCGCCGGAGGGGGCATCGATCACAGAGGGCTTCTACATCAACACCATAGCCTCTCCGATGAAGTGTGAGTAGTTTACCTCAGACCTACTGGTCCATAGTTATTAGCTAGATGGCTTCTTCTCTCTTTTTGGATCTCAATACAAAGTTCTCCCCCTCTCTTGTGGAGATCTATTCGATGTAATCTTCATTTTGCGATGTGTTTGTTGAGACCGATGAATTATGGGTTTATGATCAAGTTTATCTATGAACAATATTTGAATCTTCTTTGAATTGTTTTATGTATGATTGGTTATCTTTGCAAGTCTCTTCGAATTATCAGTTTGGTTTGGCCTACTAGATTGATCTTTCTTGCAATGGGAGAAGTGCTTAGCTTTGGGTTCAATCTTGCGGTGTCCTTTCCTAGTGACAGTAGGGGCAGCAAGGCACGTATTGTATTGTTGACATCGAGGATAACAAGAAGGGGTTTTCATCATATTGCATGAGTTTATCCCTCTACATCATGTCATCTTGCTTAAGGCGTTACTCTATAGTTATGAACTTAATACTCTAGATGCATGCTGGATAGCGGTCGATGTGTGGAGCAATAGTAGTAGATGCAGGCAGGAGTCGGTCCACTTGTCTTGGACGTGATGCCTATATACATGATCATACCTAGATATTCTCATAACTATGCTCAATTCTGTCAATTGCTCAATAGTAATTTGTTCACCCACCGTAAAATACCTATGCTCTTGAGAGAAGCCAGTAGTGAAACCTATGGCCCCCGGGTCTATCTTCATCATATTAATCTTCCAATACTTAGTTATTTTCATTGCTTTTATTTTACTTTGCATCTTTATCATAAAAATACCAAAAATATTATCTTATCATATCTATCAGATCTCACTCTCATAAGTGACTGTGTAGGGATTGAGAACCCCTTATCGCGTTGGTTGCGAGGATTTATTTGTTTTGTGTCGGTGCGAGGGACTCGCGCGTAGCCTCCTACTGGATTGATACCTTGGTTCTCAAAAACTGAGGGAAATACTTACGCTACTTTGCTGCACCACCCTTTCCTCTTCAAGGGAAAACCAACGCAAGTGCTCAAGAGGTAGCAAGAAGGATTTCTGGCGCCGTTGCCGGGGAGGTTTGCGCAAGTTAAGATTTGACTCCCGACAATGAGCCATTTCTGGCGCCGTTGCCGGGTTGGTCTACGCAAAAGTCAACATACCAAGTACCCATCAGAAACCCTTATCTCCCGCATTACATTATTTGCTAGTTGCCTCTCGTTTTCCTCTCCCCCACTTCATCCTTGCCGTTTTATTCGCCCTCTCTCTCTCTATCCTCCCACTCTTTCTCTATTTGCCTCTTTTTGCCCGTTTCTTGTTTGCTTGTGTGTTGGATTGCTTGCTTGTCATGATGGCTCAAGATAACATTAAATTGTGTGACTTTACCAATACCAACAACAATGATTTTATTAGCACTCCGATTTCTCCTCTTACCGATGCTGAATCTTGTCATGAAACATCCATTTTCCGGCCTTCCTAGTGAAGATGCCGCTACACATCTAAATAGCTTCGTTGATTTGTGTGATATGCAAAAGAAGAAAGAGGTTGACAATGATATTGTTAAATTGAATCTATTTCCTTTTTCGCTTAGAGATCATGCTAAAGTTTGGTTTTCGTCTTTGCCTAAAAATAGTATTGATTCGTGGAATAAGTGCAAAGATGCTTTTATCTCTAAGTATTTTCATCCCGCTAAGATCATCTCTCTTAGAAATGATATTATGAATTTTAAGCAACTTGATCATGAACATGTTGCACAAGCTTGGGAGAGGATGAAATTAATGATACGTAATTTCCCTACTCATGGTTTGAATTTGTGGATGATTATACAAAAATTTATGTTGGATTCAATTTTGCTTCTAGAAATCTTTTAGATTCGGCTGCGGCAGGCACTTTTATGGAAATCACTTTAGGAGAAGCTACTAAACTCCTAGATAATATTATGGTTAATTATTCTCAATGGCACACTAAAAGATCTACTAATAAGAAAGTGCATGCGATAGAAGAAATTAATGTTTTGAGTGGAAAGATGGATGAACTTATGAAATTATTTGCTAATAAAAGTGTTTCTTCTGATCCTAATGATATGCCTTTTTATACTTTGATTGAGAATAATAATGAATCTATGGATGTGAATTTTGTTGGTAGGAACAATTTTGGTAACAACACGTATAGAGGAAATTTTAATCCTAGGCCTTATCCTAGTAATTCCTCTAATAATTATGGTAATTCCTACAACAATTCTTATTGAAATTATAATAAGATGCCCTCTGATTTTGAATCTAATATTAAAGAATGTATTACTTCGCAAAAGAATTTCAATGCTTTGATTGAAGAAAAATGGCTTAAGATATATGAGTCGGCTAGGAACATTGATAGAATTTCTCTTGATGTTGATTCTTTGAAACTTAGATATATTCCACCTAAGCATGATATAAATGAGTCTCTCAAAGCCATGAGAATTTCCATTGATGAGTGCAAAGAAAGAACCACTAGGATTCGTGCTAAGAAAGATTCCTTTATAAGATCGTGTTCTTCTAGTTTCCATGATAATAAAGATGAAGATCTAAAAGTTATTGATGTGTCCCCTATTAAATCTTTGTTTTGTAATATGAATCTTGATAATGATGGGACTGAATATGATCCACCTTTACGTAGAAGGCGTTCCAAAAATTCATGGTTTTTAGATCTTGATGCTAAATTTGATAAAAGTGGGATTGAAGATATCAAAACTCTAGATGTTAGTGAACCTACTATTTTGGATTTCAAGGAATTTAATTATGATAATTGCTCTTTGATAGATTGTATTTCCTTGTTGCAATCCGTGTTAAATTCTTCTCATGCTTATAGTCAAAGTAAAGCTTTTACCAAACATATCGTTGATGCTTTGATGCAATCTTATGAAGAAAAAATTGAGTTGGAAGTTTCTATCCCTAGAAAACTTTATGATGAGTGGGAACCAACTATTAAAATTAAAATTAAAGATCATGAATGATATGCTTTGTGTGATTTGGGTGCTAGTGTTTCCACGATCCCAAAGACTTTCTATGATTTGTTAGGTTTCCGTGATTTTGATGATTGCTCTTTAAACTTGCACCTTGCGGATTCCACTATTAAGAAACCTATGGGAAGAATTAATGATGTTCTTATTGTTGCAAATAGGAACTATGTGCCTATATATTTTATTGTTCTTGACAAAGATTGCAATCCTTCATGTCATATTATTCTTGGTAGACCTTTCCTTAGAACGATTGGTGCAATTATTGATATGAAGGAAAGAAATATTAGATTCCAATTTCCATTAAGGAAATGCATGGAAAACTTTCCTAGAAAGAAAATTATTTTACCTTATGAATCTATTATGAGAGCCACTTATGGATTGCCTACCAAAGATGGCAATACCTAGATCTATCCTTGCTTTTCATGCCTAGCTATGGGCGTTAAACGATAGCGCTTGTTGGGAGACAACCCAATTTTATTTTTATTCCTTGCTTTTTGCTCCTGTTTAGTAATAATAAATTATCTAGCCTCTGTTTTCGTTGTTTTTTTCGTGTTTAATTAGTGTTTGTGCCAAGTAGAACCGTTGGGAAGACTTGGGGAAAATCTTGTTAATCTCGCTGTAAAAAACAGAAACTTTAGCACTCACAAGAACTGCTGCCATTTTTATTTGGAAAGTGATATTTAGTTAATTATTTTTTCAGATGATTAATAGATAAATTTCTCACATCCAGAAAGTTATTTTTTAATTTTTGGGGTTCCATATCTTGCGCTAGGTACAGATTACTACAGACTGTTCTGTTTTTGACAGATTCTGTTTTTCGTTTGTTGTTTGCTTACTTTGATGAATCTATGGATAGTAAAATAGTTTATAAACCATAGAGAAGTTGGAATACATTAGGTTTAACACCAAAATAAATAAATAATGAGTTCATTATGGTACCTTGAAGTGGTCTTTTATTTTCTTTCGCTAACGGAGCTCACGAGATTTTCTACTTTAAGTTTTGTGTTGTGAAGTTTTCAAGTTTTGGGTAAGGATTTGATGGATTATGGAGCAAGGAATGGCAAGAGACTAAGCTTGGCGATTCCCATGGCACCCCAAAGATAATCTAAGGACACCGAAAAGCCAAATCTTGGGGATGCCCCAGAAGGCATCCCCTCTTTCGTCTACTTCTATCGGTAACTTTAGTTGGAGCTATATTTTTATTCACCACATGATATGTGTTTTGCTTGGAGCGTCTTGTATGATTTGAGTATTTATTTTTTTAGTTTACCACAATCATCCTTGCTGTACACACCTTTTGAGATAGACACACATGATTCGGAAATTATTAGAATACTCTATGTGCTTCACTTATATCTTTTGTGTTATATAGTTTTGCTCTAGTGCTTCACTTAAATTTTTTAGAGCACGGTGGTGGATTTGTTTTATAGAAACTATTGATCTCTCATGCTTCACTTAGATTATTTTTGAGAGTATTGAATAGCATGGTAATTTACTTTAATAACCCTATATGCTAGGTATCCAAGATTAATAATAAAATTCTCTTATGAGTGTGCTAAATACTATGAGAAGTTTGATACTTGATAATTGTTTTGAGATATGGAGATGGTGATATTAAAGTTGTGCTAGTCAAGTAGTTGTGAATTTGAGAAATACTTGTATTAAAGTTTGTGATTCCCGTAGCATGCACGTATGGTGAACCGTTATGTGATGAAGTCGGAGCATGATTTATTTATTGATTGTCTTCCTTATGAGTGGCGGTCGGGGACGAGCGATGGTCTTTTCCTACCAATCTATCCCCCTAGGAGCATGCGCGTAATACTTTGCTTTGATAACTTCTAGATTTTTGCAATAAGTATATGAGTTCTTTATGACTAATGTTGAGTCCATGGATTATACGCACTCTCACCCTTCCACCATTGCTAGCCTCTCTAATACCGCGCACCTTTCGTCGGCATCATACACCCACCATATACCTTCCTCAAAACAGCCACCATACCTACCTATCATGGCATTTCCATAGACATTCTGAGATATATTGCTATGCAACTTTCCACCATTACGTTTACTATGACACGCTCCATCATTGTCATATTGCTTTGCATGATCACGTAGTTGACATTGTATTTGTGGAAAAGACACCGTTCATAATTCTTTCATACATGTCACTCTTGATTCATTACATACCCCGGTACACCGACAGAGGCATTCACATAGAGTCATATTTTGTTCTAAGTATTGAGTTGTAATTCTTGAGTTGTAACAAAATAAAAGTGTGATGATCTTCATTTTTTAGAGCATTGTCCCAAGTGAGGAAAGGATGATGGAGACTATAATTCCCCCATAAGTCGGGATGAGACTCCAGACGAAAAATAAAAAAATAAAAAAAGAGGCCAAAGAAGCCCAAATAAAAAAAGAGGCCATAGAAAGGAAAAGGCCCAAACAAAAAAATGAGAGAAAAAGAGAGAAGGGACAATGCTACTATCCTTTTACCACACTTGAGCTTCAAGGTAGCACCATGATCTTCATGATAGAGAGTCTCCTATGTTATCACTTTCATATACTAGTGGGAATCTTTCATTATAGAACTTGGCTTGTATATTCCAATGATGGGCTTCCTCAAAATGCCCTAGGTCTTCGTGAGCAAGCAAGTTGGATGCACACCCACTTAGTTTCTTTTTGATCTTTCATATACTTATAGCTCTAGTGCATCCGTTGCATGGCAATCCCTACTCACTCACATTGATATCTAGTGATGGGCATCTCCATAGCCCGTTGATATGCCTAGTTGATGTGAGACTATCTTCTCCCTTTTTTTCTTCTCCACAACCACCACTCTATTCCACCTAAAAGTGCTATGTCCATGGCTCACACTCATGTATTGCGTGAAGATTGAAAAGGTTTGAGAATGTCAAAAGTATGAAACAATTGCTTGGCTTGTCATCGGGGTTGTGCATGATTCAAATACTTTATGTGGTGAAGATAGAGCATAGCCAGACTATATGAATTTGTAGGGATAACTTTCTTTGGCCATGTTATTTTGAGAAGACATAATTGCTTAGTTAGTATGCTTGAAGTATTATTATTTTTATGTCAATATTAAACTTTTATCTTGAATCTTTCGGATCTGAATATTCATACCACAATTAAGAAGAATTACATTGAAAATATGCCAAGTAGCATTCCACATCAAAAATTCTGTTTTTATCATTTACCTACTCGAGGACGAGCTAGAATTAAGCTTGGGGATGCTTGATACGTCTCCAACGTATCTATAATTTTTGATTGCTCCATGCTATATTATCTACTGTTTTGGACATTATTGGGCTTTATTATACACTTTCGTATTATTTTTGGGACTAACCTATTAACCGGAGGCCCAGCCCAGAATTGCTGTTTTTTTGCCTATTTTAGGGTTTCGTACCAGCAAACGATCAGATACGGAGCCAAAACCCTAATTCCACCGTCGTAACTTTCTGTATCCACGAGATCCCATCTTGGGGCCTGTCCGAAGCTCCGCCGGAGGGGGCATCGATCACGGAGGGCTTCTACATCAACACCATAGCCTCTCCGATGAAGTGTGTAGTTTACCTCAGATCTACGGGTCCATAGTTATTAGCTAGATGGCTTCTTCTCTCTTTTTGGATCTCAAATACAAAGTTCTCCCCCTCTCTTGTGGAGATCTATTCGATTTAATATTCTTTTTGCGGTGTGTTTGTTGAGATCGATGAATTGTGGGTTTATGATCAAGTTTATCTATGAACAATATTTGAATCTTATCTGAATTCTTTTATGTATGATTGGTTATCTTTTCAAGTCTCTTCGAATTATCAGTTTGGTTTGGCCTACTAGATTGATCTTTCTTGCAATGGGAGAAGTGCTTAGCTTTGGGTTCAATCTTGCGGTGTCCTTTCCCAGTGACAGTAGGGGCAGCAAGGCACGTATTGTATTATTGCCATCAAGGATAACAAGAAGGGGTTTTCATCATATTGCATGACTTTATCCCTCTACATCATGTCATCTTGCTTAAGGAGTTACTCTGTTCTTATGAAGTTAATACTCTAGATGCGTGCTGGATAGCGGTCGATGTGTGGAGTAATAGTAGTAGATGCAGGCAAGAGTCGGTCTACTTGTCTTAGACGTGATGCCTATATACATGATCATACCTAGATATTCTCATAACTATGCTCAATTCTATCAATTGCTCAACATTAATTTGTTCACCCACCGTAAAATACCTATGCTCTTGAGAGAAGCCACTAGTGAAACCTATGGCCCCCGGGTCTATCTTCATCATATTAATCTTGCAATACTTAGTTATTTTCATTGCTTTTATTTTACTTTGCATCTTTATCTAGGCGCGGTTTGAAATTGCCAGACAAGCCTAACATGTACTGTACCAAATCAATTCGCACTACAACTGTCATTCAAAACATTGAATTCATGTTATGTTCAATTAAAATATTTCGCTACGTGTACAATGCATGCAACCAACTACTCAAATGAACGTTTTAGTGCATTCCAAACGTATTATACTACCGCTTCAATATGAACTAAATTTGAATTCGTTTCTCTATTTGAATAAGATCTACAATAATGATAGTTGTGAAGTCAAAGTATTTGAAATCGTTTCTCTATTTTAATAAGATCTACAATCATCATTATTGTCAAGTTAAACCATCGTTTGTGTATTATCTTCACAACACCACATGATTAGTCTCGAGTTACATATGAACTATGTGTACTATATGAACTCGAACTTAATTTTTTGAATCCACTTTATGTTGATTTCAAATCATAGTACATTTCAAGCTCTAGCTAAATCTTCATAATCTAAACCATGTCTCATATGTATAATGTGTTTATCACATTATGTATGGTGCCCCGCCCCCTACGCCTACAAGTATTTAGATGTGAGTTGCAAACACCACACATTACCACAAATTCAAATAAAATATGAGAATGTTCGATATATAGTATTGTTTAGATTGTTCGACATTTAGTTGTAAGCTGCAAACGGCACACATTATCACAAATTCAAATAAAATGTGGGATTGTTCGATGTATAGTATAGTTTAGATTGTTCGACATTTAGCTGTGAGTTGCAAACGCCATGCATTATCACATTATGGTATAACATGTGCAAAACCACAACACGCGTATCACCGCTATATTCATGCATGCATATGTTTACAACAGTATGATCTCCTATTCAAATATATGAATCCACTTTCATATCTTATGATCTTTGTTAGTCTCTTACACCCACACAATCCTCTAACCTTTGTAGCTACCACTAACTTTCTCTCGTGCATGCACATGCCCTCCTCGCCCTCCCCTACCTCAGCATTCTATCCATCGCGCACATTCATTTTTTTCTTTAGGTCGTTCTCCCATAGTCTCCACAACTCCTTTCCGACACACACCGATCGATAAACCTCTCCAGCGATGTCTGCCTACAACATACACACGCACCTTCAATCTCCTCCTTTATGTGTCCTTGCCTCGTGTCTCTCATATGGTCCCACACACGTGTAAACTCTCACCCCTCTTTTCATCAATCTCACAACCGCACACTCCTCCCCCTATCTAGCTAGAAGTTGGGCCTCTCGCACCACCTCCTAGCTCCATTCTCTCCATCTATTCGTCTCGTCAGGCCTTATTTGCCTCTAACAAATGGACATACACCGACCGATCTCCCGCTATACATATAGCTAGCTAGGTCCTTATAACTCGTTATTCCCCACGCGTCGATTGATCTACCTCATTAGTTATGTCTCTCCCTTCCTCCGACAAACAACAATTGATCTACCTATCTAGTTAGATTTTCTTACCAAACACATGGTTCCCCTTCATCATCCATGGATGCGTCCTAACAGATCTATCACACACAGACAAACACAGAAACACATCCCCACTCTAATTGATAGTATTGCAGTTCCACCCTCAGTTTGTCTAGTAGGCCTCTCCCACCATCTTCGAGAAGCAACTCCATCACCCATCAAACACCCTACCCCTCTCCCTTCCTCTCTCTCTCCTCTCTCTTTCTGTCCCATCCTATTTCCAATCGTTCAGTTATGTATGGATGTCGACCGATCTCCCTCAAGACATAGCTGGGTCTCTCCTTTGCAACACATACACGAGTCGTTCTAGCACTATAGTTAGGCCTCTGCCTACCCTTGCCCCACCCCCTCCCACACACACACCGATACATCGAGCGTTCTAGTCATGTCTTCCTGCCACACACAAACTTGACATGTGCCCTCTGACGTTCTGGTAGGTCAGTCGCCCTATATATTTGACTTGCACACACACACAATTTCGATGGCTCTCTTCATCGATCTCGCACCCACCCACTTGATCCTCTCTTTGACTCTATCGATATCTATGACCCTCCCTCTCTTCTCGTGGATCGCCCGGCCCTCTATATATGATATGGATAGGCCTCCATTTCACACACATTGCATGCAAAATTTTGTTTGAGATGTCATCGACACATATTCCCACAAATACATTCACGAAATCAACCTCCCCCCAAACAAAAAACACTCACGAATGCACAAGCCATTTTTCTAGGTTTGTATCTCTCACACACACCCACATAGGTGGGGGACGTGCACGAAGAGAAGAGGTGCATGCATGGCACACGTACTCCCGTCTCTTTCCCAACCACACCCACGCGGGTACACGGTGGAGCTCATTTCTATACGAAAAGGAAGCCCACGTGGTAATTGGACATGTGTATTGGTTGTCCACTATATGGAGGAAGGATCGTCTACCACGATTGAACAAACCAATTGCGACTTGAGGTGTTATGTTAAAAAAGAGGCAAACCATGTGGGGCCTACCTTAGAGGTAAGGCTCTATACACACTGGAGTGCTTTTGATATGTCCCGTCAACTCACAAAACGAGGAGAAGCTTGCTTAGTACACCATCTCCCCCGCCCAAGGGCGCGGTGGCTCGCAAGATGAGGTGAAGCTTGCTTACTAGTAGTAGTATTGTACGCCTTACGCCCGCTCCCTCGCCCACGCGCGCGGTGGCTCGCAGGACGAGGAGAAAATTTTACTACTCCCTCCATTTACTCCTCGTCCCTACTACCTTGGTTAGAGAGATTATCATATTGTTTGGAATATATATGTTCTTTAGTAGATTTCAATATGAACTACTAGTACATACTCCAAACACTAATGTATATAGACGTATTTTAGAGTGTAGATTCACTCATTTTGCTCCGTATGTAGTCCATATTGAGGGCCTGTTTGGTTCATAAGTCCTAGGATTTTTTTCTAGTCGCAACTAAAAAGTCCCTACTCCTTAAAAATTCGCTCCATGTTTGTTTTCAGGGACTAAAAAGTCCCTAGTCCCTCCCTAGAGATTATTGAATGACCATGTTACCCCCAGTGTACAGAAAAATAACAACCAAACAACACCATGGGGCGGCGGGGCAATGGGTGCAGGGAGGGGCATTGTTGGAAAAGTCCAAAAAATGACTCTCCTTGAGAGTCTTCTTCATTAAGTCCCAAAAGCAAGTTTTAGTCCCTAGTAGTCCCACCTGTTTGGTTAAAAAGTCCCTAAGAGGGACTTTTTTCTAGTCCCTACACTAAAAATTCCCTGGAAACAAACACCCCCTGCATAAAGTTGAGACACTTATTTTGGAACGGAGGGAGTACATATTTGCTATGATCTATCAATCATTGAGATGGAATAGCATGCATGCTAGTCTCCTTTGTATTTGATGAAATGTTGCAACAGGCATCCATGGACGCAAGATACATGTAACAGAAGCTGGAAGCTTCATAGCATTGTAATATCTCGCTGATAAATTACAGTACGTACTATACTAGTACTTCCTCCATTCCTAAATATAAGTCTTTGTAGAGATTTCACCATGAACCACATAGGGATGTATATAGATGCATTTTAAGTGTAAATTCATTCATTTTGTTCCGTATGTAGGCCACCAAGTGGAATCTCTACAAAGACTTATATATTTAGGAACAGAGGGAGTACTATGTAAAGAGTTAGGTGTCGCATGGTGTCCAGAAAATATGGTGATAGTGTGAGGTGGGCGATGTAATCACTGAGCCTGCGTGTTTTCACTGCTCTTGCACTCCTCCGCCGTAAGAATACAGAAAATTGTAATCTAGTAGTACCTCATTTCGTCGAAAGCGTGGGACATCTACCAGTCCTACCACCTCAGTAATAATGACCAATGAGCCGTCAAATCACATAGACCCAGCAGTAAGTTGGACGGACGAAGCAACCATCACTCTTGAATCCGCTTCTCCCTTCAACGGAGGCACCAATGAGAGGTCGCGTACGTTCTGCCCGGGCATGAAAGTGGCACCGATTCTGTGGAGCGGTGCTGACCATTTCGGGTGGGAAGCGCGCGCGGGAAATGGAGGGGCTTTGGGTGGGCTAGGTTGGCCAGGAGCGGGCGTGAAAGTTGTCCACCTGTCCCTACCGGATGCCCGGAAACGAGAGGATGTACCGACTCTTGCGGAAAAAATCATACACTACACACAATCTCTCCGTAGGAGTAGGTCGATCTGTCACTCTCTCTAACACACACATGCTGTTAAACACACACACACACACGCACACGCGCACACAGGTTCATATAATAGGAAAATCATGCGAGTGCGAAGCCACAGGAAGTGAGATACAAATGGAGTACGTACAAGAAGCGAAGAGGTGACGAATATTCCATCAAACCTGGACTAAGGAGTAGTACTCCCTCCGTCTAGGTGTTAAGTCATCTTACGGAGATCATATATTCCCAAAATGTTTAGGCGTCGTCCATTAACTTGGCATCTCAATCCCCTCATGGCCTTGTTGCTAGCGAGTGTTTGGATCCTTAGTAAGAACAGCTTATAGCATAGCCGGGCAAGGTTAGGCGTTTGGGACTATTAAAATATGTTAGCTTTTGTGGGCCAGCTGGCTTGGGTGGGCTAGAAAAAACTTGCTAGCTCAGGAGAGCCAGATCGGCTCGCTTCTGACGGCAAACTTTGCGTAGTAGTAACATAGACTAGTGACATATGCATGTTACTAGTCCAAGTTACTCACCACTATGACCAGCATAAGCAATGTAACCAAACGCTCCTTACTCTGCCTTGTTATCTCCCCCGGAAACCCAATGCATGGAGCGCAACTACGCATTGATCAGTTAAGAAATCAAAGTCGGCTTGCATGCGAGTTAATACGTGGCCCTGCATGGTAGCTAAAACGGCATCTCTTAGTTGTTTGGATTAATTGTTCCGTTTAGAGACAGAAATCAGGGCTTTGATTGGAGGAATGACCAGTCAAGTTTCTCCTTCTCCTCCAATCTACTTGCACCTTGGTCCTGCTGCACCTTCTAACGTGACTTATTACACCTAGACGGAGGGAGTCGTACGAGATATGGCGGCACACTGACTTAGGTCGAATAAAAGTGCCCAAAATTGTGTGCATGTTATAATAAGGATTCACTTAAAATAGTACGTGAGCGAACAGAGGGATCAATTGTACAGTGTTATTGAGTAGTAGCGAGATGTGTGAGGTAAGATACACCGTTGGCGCTTTTAATTTTTCTTATTAATTTGTTTGTTTCACCCTCTGACTGGTGGGACCAAACGTACTACGTGGAGAGAGGTAAGGTGACTAAGGCTGCTTTATTTCTGCACCACTGTGGAAAGTCTTACCACCAAAGCCACATGACACGATTATGATTTAAATCCCAATGACTCCCACACATAAAAAAACACGGCATGCTTGTCACACGAATGTAGGAATGTATAAAAGCTTATTTTCCTCTCGTTGAACATAACGAGAGGGTTGTGTAGCTGGTTAGCCCGTTCGCTCATCAAACTTGAGGTCTCGGGTTCGATAACTACTCTTGAGCATAATTAGTGCTAGGAGGATTCTTTGACTGCTCAAAATGGATGGATACGGAGCTATATGATCAGCTGCAGCCTCGGCGCTTGTTTTCTAGGGTTTGCACTCTTCACACTCTCTCGAGTATATATACACACGCTGGAGCCTCAGTGCTTGTAGTGGCTCTCTTCACACTGTCTCACCCTCTCCAGATCTAAATAAGACTTCGTTGGCCTCTCTCTCTCCCCTCACTGCTGGTCAAAGAGCTGGCAGGATCCGTCCGCCGGGAAGGGAAGGAGGCTTACCGTTGTCGCCATCGGCGAGGGAGGGAATCCACTACCGGCGCAACTCTTCACTTTCACCCAGCAGCGGTGCAGGAGGGCCTCCGACCCCTTCTTCTTCGCCTCCGTACATAGTGTGGGCCGAACGGCCTCCGGTCGCCCATCGAACCACACCCCAAGAACCTTAAGGTATAATTTACTTATTCCACATGCATTGCTCTAGCTGCATGTGGGCTTTTCCGCTTCTGCACTCGAATCTAGGTGTTGGATCAAACAGGAAATTAGTGGGGAAAGTTGTATACCATGAATCTAGGACGTGGTTCAAAGAGGAAAGGAATGGGGGAAAGTAGTGGAAAAAGTTGTATAGCATGAATCTAGGACGTGGTTCAAAAAGGAAAGAAAGGGGGAAAGTAGTGGGGAAAGTTGTATCGCATGAATCTAAGACGTGGTTCAAAGAGGAAAGGAATGGGGGAAGTAGCGGGGAAAGTTGTATATCACAAATCTAGGACGTGGTTCAAAGAGGAAAGGAAGGGGGAAAGTACTAGTACAGACTGGCTATCCAGCACCTACGTTGGTCGAAAAGGGGAAACAATGACAAACGCAGTACGCACATTTGTAATGAACTGATCTTTTGTTTTGTTTTGGGGGACAAAGCTGTAGAGTTTGAGCAGGAATAGATTTGTTGCGCTCACATAGGGAAAGGTATCTAAAGATAACAAAACTGGGACCAACACAAATATTCTCCTTGGTTGTTTGTTCTTTGTTGCAACAAACTGTGCATAACCCCAGTACATCGATAGATGCACCTGGTGCTGGTGCGTCCACAGTCCCGTGAAACTCTTTAACTATTCTTAATCTAAGGCCCTGTTCAGTTAAAAACTCCCTAGTCCCTACCTTCTTGGTTCCAGGGTCTAAACATGGAGTAGAGGTTATTAAATGACATGCTAAAAGACCATGTTACCCCTAGTAATGAACTAATAGAGACAAGGTGTGATGCGTGGCAGGGTATTCTTTCTTTAGTCCCAAATGCCCACTTTTAGTCTTTAAAGTACCTCATGTTTGGTTTAGATGGGACTGGCACGGACTTTTTTTAGTCCCTCCACCAAAATGTCCCTGTAAACAAACACCCTCTAATAATGCCACTAGAAAATTGATGCAATGCAATAGTTAAAAGCAAATTACAAGTTTAACAAATTTTATTATTAATACAATATCTCTGTTAATATTAATCAATGCCACCGTTTGAGAAATGCTACTCTCTTGCTTTCTTTCCCATTTAGATAAGGTAGATGCTTCTTTTTGTTGGCTTCTGTGTCATCCATCATTATTGACCACTAGTTGTTTCCTTTGCACCTCTATGTAAACAGGGTTATCTACTTCACCTTGTTGCCATTGCGACCTTTTGTTACACTGCACAAAACACTTTTGTTTAGAGTGTTTTGTGCAGTTCAACAAAAATTTCACACCGACAAAGTTACTTGATTGCTTGATCTTAGTGGAACTGCACAAGAGGAGATCTTACTTCCTATCTGTGTTGGCAAATTTGGTTCAGGTCTTCTTCTTGTGAGTTGTTTGAATTCAGTACTAGCCTTCTTTCACATGATTCTGCAGTGTGCTTTCATATGTTGTGCTACTTGTACGGTAATGTTGCTTGATTTTAGTGAACTGCACAAATGGAGACAAGACTTCCAATCTGTATGTGCACCATAATATCCCATTGAGGTAAGATAAGGATATTTCACAATTGTTGGCCTGTATTTTGCCACTTTCATTAGAAAATTATGTCATTGTTTAGTGCTATACTTGTGCAACCTAATTGACATGCCAAATCTTACATTGAAGGTGAAGCTTGTCTATTATTGAACCAAGTGATGAAGGGGAAGAACAAGTGGAAGAAAAACAAAATCAACTCCGGGTGCTGTAATGAAGCACTGGAACTGTGGTGACACAAGTAATGATATAGTTTTGCATCTTAATTTATTGCTATGGCTGGAACGAGCAATTGTTTTGCCACTTTTTTGATGCCACTCTTAATGTAATATGTAATTATCTCTACTTGTGCAAACAGCGATCTTCTTCGAAGATACCATATATTTTAGTGGAATTGCACAAGAAGATGTTGGAAACATTAAACTAATCAAGGAGTATATAGTAAGCATGGCCACCATAGTAGATAGCAATAGATGGTTCCGGAGAAATGCTTCATCTGTATGCTCTACACAATAAGCCTCCTGACAAAGGTTGGTACTCACCCACTGATTTCATCCATATGATTGAGCTTTGTCATCTCTATTGGTGTTGTGCTACTGTTTAAATATTGTCATCAAAAAGTGGTATTGTCCTTTAGAAGTGCTTCATCTGTGCTGTTTTAAATATTTCATTTCCTTTTTTCGAGAAAACAGGGATGCTAGCATTTACTTGTCCTCTTGTCTTTGCACAACAGGATCATCCTCCTTTGAAGAAGAATATGGAGTACATGAAGTGACTAGTTCCGGTTATGCCAGGATGAAGAAGCCATGTTTATCTTCTCATCAGAAGGAGCAGTTGAAGGATGGTTACATTACCCCCCACAAGACCAAACTAACTTCAGCTCAGAAGGACTGACAAATCTCCATTTTCTTGCTGTGATGCGCGAGTACAATGTTGTTCAAGGATTCTCTCCGGTGAGTTCCATTTTTCTAAAAGTGTGCTCTACATGGACCATGTAGGTGCCTCTTTAAACTGTCAATTCATAGTAGAGTTTGCTTTATACTAATAACTTCTTTTGTATTTGTGCAAAGAGGGGTGCTCAGCTTGATTTCAATGGGAACTGCACAAAATGTTCATGAATACATCGAATCATTCATTTCCACCACAAGAAAGGAGGTGCCGAGTGAATTTGGTTGATTTTGGTGGAACTGTACAAGAACAACATCTGGTTTCTTTAGCACGAGGTGCCATGTCAATGTCTGAACTGATGGCAAACCCTGCCCATTCCACAATCATAGGCATTTGATATTTTGGAATGGGACAACCTTGTCAAATTTTGCTCATTGATTTTAGCAAGAAGACATGCGTTTGATATTTTCGAATGGGACACCCTTTGCTATCAGCAGCGTCGATCCATTTTTTCTTTATTTGTTAGTTGTGAAGTAAATATTGGCTCTGACATGTGAATTGCTGAGATGCATAATCATCGATTTTTTTGAATGTTCTCTATGAATTGTCAGGCTTGTGTGTTTGATTGCAATGTATAGGAACGCTAAAAGGCTGCTCAAACTCTTTCTACTCCTTCTGTTCCTTTTTACTTCACACATTGTGAAAGTGCATACTTTTTTCTATAAGATTGGTCAAAGTAGAGATACTTTGACTGCAGACAAAACTTGTATGCAGACTAGAAAGGACCGGAGGGAGTACATGTGAAACTGCTGCAAACGAGGTGATCACCCTGGGAATAATGCTAGTACGTATTGTTTTGCATGTTCATCCAATGCCAGTGATACAAGAATTCTAACTAATCGAAATAAATTCATTCATACATGGTCATATTTCATATAAACATGTCGGATTTCATTACATTTCATACATTTTTCAACTAAAAAGGGGTGCGCTGGAGGTATAATTAATTAACCGAAGCTACCCACCTGGATCTGGGCTCAAGTTCTCTAGAAAATGATTGTATCTCATGAGCTTGATCAACCAAGGAGCGCTCTTCAATCATCCTATAATCATAGAATTTCTCCATGATGTACAGCTCAGTGCCAGCAACCGAAGGGTAGCAGCGGTGGCCTTACTTGGACCCAAGCGGCGGCGACCTACCGTGTTCTACTCTTCCTCGTTTTCTGTGTGGTGCAGCCTTGTTGGCAGCGGGGCGGGGCCTCGGTGGAGCCGGTGATGTCCTCTGTCTCGTTGCCGGCGGGAGGCGCCTCGGCGGAGCGGGGGAAATCCTCCCCCTCGTTGTCGGCAGGGTGGGGCCTCGGCAGAGCCGGCATTGTCCTCTGCCTCATCCTCGGTCTCGCCAAATAGTGCCTCGCCCGCTTCATCGCCCTCTTTGTAGGCTGCCGCAGCCTCCGCCACCCGCATGCGGTACCACCAGTGCTCGAGGCGGCCCTCACGAGCGGAGCGGTACGAGTCGAGCATCGCCTCCTGCTCCGCCCGCTCCGCGGCAATCTGCTCCTCCGCCCGCAGGTGCTCCTGGAGGAGATGGTGGTTATAGGTGGCGTCGGCCTGCGCCTCCCGGAACTGGTCCTCATGCTTCTACCTCTTCGTGTCCATATATTGGGAACGGGCCTCGCTGATGGTCATGGTGCAATGCACCGGCGAGGATGGCGCGGAGGAGGGGGTTGGCGCTGGATCGTCAACGACCGTGTTCTGCATTGGGACGTCGTCGTCCTCCGGCTGCCTGCCGGCCAGCCAGTCGGTAGCAAGGGCTGCCATCTTCTTGTGGTCTATCGTCCGTCCATCCCAAAGAGCGTTGGAGCGCAAGGAAGCCATGGTGGGCAGTAGTGGTGTAGACAGTTGAAAGGGAACGGATGCGGATGACTGCGGCTATGGCCGACGCAGCAGTTTATATAGCAATTGTGGGCGCCGGAGGGATGGACGTGTGGCGCCGGAGTAGCCGCCTCGGCAACCGCATATCATTAATGTTGGTGGCATGCAAAAGGACAGACGGATGGTACTTGTGTCATTTGAAGGCGGAGGAATCGCCTGCATCGGGAAGCGGGGCGGGCAGTGCTGACCGTTTCGGGCGGAAAGCGCGCGCCGGCGAGGGAGGCGGTTTGGGCGGGCCAGGGCAGTCAAACTCGTGCTTGGCAGTGAGTCGGTCTAGCAGCCAGACATGCTGGCTCACCAGCTAGCTCACTGAGCTGAGCGACGACAATCAGACGATGGGCGTAGCTTCCGACCAGGAGCCGGCGCCACTGTCCAAGCCGTTTCATGCCGTCTTCACCATAGAGCAGGTGTGGCCGCACTTCGACGTCCTAATAGCGGAAGAGCTACCAACGCAGGAGGACATGTGCTGCAACCTCCGTCTCCTCAACGAGCACTGGTGAACAAGCGAACGACAATGCCGTCGCGGACATGTGGCCCTATGATCCTGGCTTCCCGAATGAGCAGCGGGCGCGGTATCAGACCATCCGTAGGGCCCGCGAGGCCATCTCCGTCATCCTTCGAGTTGTTGCGCTCAATGTGGCGCTGCCGTCTCGCGTTGTCAACATGGTCAACGGACATCAGGATGAGGAGATGACTTTACTTGGAGAGGATGACAGTGGGGACCCACCAAGGCCATAGCCGCACGTACGCAAGTGCCTCCTTATTAGTATATAAAACTATAATTTTTTTGCTTCCTCCTGGTTTCCTGACATCACGGTCCCACACCATTGTCAACCTATGTAGTCAATAAACGAGAGAATTGCACAAGAAGCGGCCGACAGCTGGGACCAAGCAGCTCGAGCAGTATTTGTGTTTTTGAGGTGTGAGCACTGCTGAGTTTTTCTTGAGCGATGTTTAGCCCAGATATTAATTTTTCTCCTCTGAACAACAACGAAAACATCGCTGCAGGTATTAACTGGGCGGGCTGTGGCCCGTCTAGCCCAAGCCAGATATTCATCCCAGATATTAATTTTTTTCAAGCTGAAAATGGCTAGCCCCGCTATACTTTTTTTAGGAATACCCAGGCAAGGTCAAGTTGTTATTCTCTGCCCCGCTGGGCTGCAAATCTTTCCTAGGAGGGATGCATTAGGCTTAACAAGAAAATGGGCTTTAAGAAATAATAAATGGGATGTAATTATAAAAACTGGGCAGTAACTATAAAAAATGCACCAAACACATAATTACTTTATAAAATATTATTTTTGGATATTGAAAATTTTAATTTCATTAATTCTTGCGAGCGCAATGTTTCGTTCGATTTTTACGTAGTATAAATTTATATTGAAATTGTATTTAATATGACTAGAAATTTCGGGATGAAAATATTTCGGATCCCATCAAAATGTGGGAAATTTTATTGAATTCTGTTTTGAACGGTTGGCTGAAATGGGTTGTACTTTTAACAAACTGTAAATGGGTTGTAGTAAATTCCATTAGAATTCAAAAAATGGCTGCACATTCTTACAAATCTCAAATGGGCTATAAGTTCTCTGCCACACACTTGTGGCCTTACTAAGTTGACGCGTCCCCTCAAAAAAAAGAGTTTACGCGTATGCAAGGCTTTGCCAACTTATACTCAACACACGGTTCTAGAAGCAGTGGCCGTTGGATGTCCATCCAATGGATGTCGTGCTTCTTCTTCAATCTCAGAAATTCTAGCTTCACCCGCCCAAAAAATAATTCCTCCCCCTGACATCTGGGGCACGCCGTTTGGGAAGCTGACCTATGGGCCTACTAAGTTGACGCGTACCAAGGGCTTTGTCAACTTTCTTAATATAAATGCTGCAGTGACCATACGATGTCCATCCAACGGCCGTCGTGCTTCTTCAACCTCTGGTCTTCTTGCTCCAGCCGCCCAAATCAGCGCTGGTCGTGTCGCCTGCTCCTGCCTCCCATGGCCGGCTGTGCTGCCACGGAGGCCTCACTGCCCCCTACTACTCCCACCGCTGGCCAGGCCATCCCTCCACTCACCCACGCCCCCTGTTATTCTGCGTCAACAGCAGCCTCACACTGTAGCCGAACCAGTGAACCCTCATACTCCTCTCTGCGTGGGTATCCACTACCGCGTCTTCCCCGGCTCCGTGTCATCCCCTTCCTAGGCCTCGCCGTCGTCCACCGCCGTGGTGCTCTCAGCGCGGTGTGGTCAATGTGGTCAACGACCGACTTCCATCGGAAGAGTACTGTACGTGGAGAGGCTGACTGCTGGGTCCACGGCAGCTGCAAGGAAGTGCCTCCTTATTACGCGCAAAATAATTATTCCTCCACCTGACAGCGGGGACCCATCGGACGGGCCACTGTATTTCATGAAGAAAATGTTTCCCCGCTGACTGCTGGGACCCACCAGCTACATCTTCGCACGCAAGGAAGTGCGTCTGGGCAAAAAAAACGATTCGACCCCTTACTGCTCTGACCCATCTGCTACATCTTCGCACGCAAGGAAGTGCCTGACAGTCAGGACCCACCTGGTCGAAGCGTACGTAGTGTTGTCATCTGGTCGCAAACGTGTACGTACATACTGGTCCATGTAGAGGCGCGCACGTGTCGTAGTAGAGGCGTGCATGTAGCATGTACACGTACGTACAGCGGCCACTGTGCAAGAAAGAAAATACAGCCACGTACGTACATATGGGCAGGGTCTCGAACGCCTACTCGCGCATACGTACGGCCAGGGCTCGTGTACACGGCTGGGTCGGAATGGAGAAACAGCGTCGTTGTCGTGTTCATGGGGAGCCAACCGGCTCGGTCGGAACGGAATGCGTCGTCGTGTTCATCGGGAGGGCTTGGATGGAACAGCCGATGGAAACGAGGCCTGGCGTACCGCAGAACGGAGGAAACGACCTTGTGTTCGACCGGCCACGGTCTAAACGGGATCCTGTTCATCGGGAGGGGTCTGGCGTACCGCAAAACAGAGGAAACGGACCTCCTACGGTCGAAACGGGGGTCCTATTGATCGGGAGGGGTGTGGTGTACCACAAAACAGAGGAAACAGACTTGTGTTGGAGCGCTACGGTCGAAATGGGGGTCTTGTTCATTGGGAGGGGTGTGGCATACCGAAAAACGGGACTCCACGGGATGCTGTTCATCTCCACCGTCGACCCCCTCCAGCCTCCAGGGCTATTGTTCATCCACCGTCGTCCTCCTCCAGCCTCCACCTGCGACTGTTCATCCATGGGCTCCTGTTTATCCAGCCTCCACCGCGCGCTACTACTCCGGCTACTATTCAACCAGCCTTCTCCATGGGCTCCTATTCAACCACCCCTCCACGGGCTACCGTTCATCCAGCCCTCCACCATCTACTGTTCATCCAGCCCTCCACGGGGTGGTCCTGTTCATCCAGCCCTCCATGGGGTCCTGTTCATCCAGCCCCAACCGGCTCGATCGATCGGGGTCCTATTCATCCACCCCCACCGGGAACTGTTCATCGAAACCCCCCAGCAACGCTCACCGTTCATCCAGAGGCAGCATCGTTCGGCTTCAGTTAGCAGCAGTAGCGAAGGAATCGCTCGATCGGGTTCAGTTAACAATCATCGATCGATCGCTCGGGTTCAGCAACGCGTAGCCTACAGTGCAATCACTCGGGTTCAGTAGGCGAACGCCTCGCTTGGGTTCAGTTGGATCCCAACGCCTCGCACCCACGCACGTGCGTGTACGAGAGAAACGCGCATCGCTCGGCCCCGACCACCCACCGTAACCGGGAACACCCCGATATTTTCCTCGCCCTCGCTTCTACCACGGTTTTTTCCGTCATGGACGGCCCAAAGAATGTCATGCAGTTGCGTCTCTGGCCCGCCCAGGACGAAAAGCCCATTTTCTGTCATGATTTTTTGTCATAGAAGTAGGAGCCTACCACATCTATGATGATACCGGGTTTTGTCACAATTATCATCATAGAAGTGTCATAAGTATGACAGGAAAAAAATTCGTTCGGCCCAAAATGTCATGGATGTCTTTTTTTATAGTGGTGAACTCCTCGATCCAGCACCCTTGTAACGCCTCGAGACCGTTGCGCTAGGTGTCTTCTAGTTATTCGCTGTTGTTGCCTTGTCATTCGCTTGCGTGTTGCATCTTGCCATGTCATCATGTGCATTGCATCATCATGTTTTCAAAACTTGCATCCGTCCGGGTCCCCTAGTTCTCTTCGTTGTCCGTTCTGAGCCTAGGCACACTCACACGCGCCCGCGGCACGTCTGAAATAGTATTTTATAAGTGGCCGGAGAATGTTCTCGAAATGGGATGAGAGTTGGCTGTCAAACGTCGGACGTTTTCGGTCTCCGAAAACTACCGGCGACCTCCACCTCAGGCCAGAGCTCCGCCGTCCCTGCCTCTTCTTTCTCTCTTCTCCTCCCATCGCTCAACTCGCCAACTCTCTCTTTCTCTCCCGCAGGTAACAGCGCGCCCCGCCGGTGTTCATCCAACGCTCTGCCTCGCCGCCGGTCAGATCCGGCGACCTTCGCCTCGGATTCGTCGCTCTGACCCGTTTCCGGCCTCCCCTGCCGCTGCCTCGCCCGGATCAGGTGGATCCAGCGAGCTCTTCGCCGCCGCTGTCCGCATCGAGCTCCTGCACGATCCCTGCTTCAGGAATGAGACAATGAGCGCCCAGCAACCGCGTTGACCGCTTTGGTCAGATCCGGTGGGCCCGCGATGCTTCCCCGTCGGCCCAGTGCGCCTCCTCTCCAAGGCCCAGTTGTGGCCTCCTCTCTGGCCCAGCTTCAGTTTCGGCCTGCTTGGCCCGTTGTGAGCAGCTCCCCTAGCCCTTCAGTTTCGGCCCGCATCTATTTTTTTGCCCTGCTGTGAATTTGCTAATTATTCCGGAGAAAATCAATTTTACATATTAGCCCCTAAATCTTCATGCATTTAATAACCCTTGAACCATGCATCGGATTAACATAAGTTATATATGAGAAATGCTTAGATTTTTGTCTAGTTTCATAATATGTCACTTTCATGCATGCTTAAAATGTTTAAAATGTTGTTTGTGTTTATTTTGCATAATGCCATGTTAAAATGTTTTAGTTCATAACTAACTAACCGTAGCTCCAAATTTAATAAACTTTATATGTAAATGGGGTAGAAAAATGCCTAGTTTAACATGGTGCACTCATCTTGCATGTTTAAAAACTATAAAATATGGTTTAGGGTAGAACAGTACCAACTCTAAAATTTGCATATGAGGATTTTCCAGATTTGTTATTTCGACCTCATTTAAACTTGCGTAGATAGGTAGTTTTCATATGCTTCACCCCTTCCATGTTTAAAAAACATTTAATATTTTTGGGTACATAAACGAGAGTGAACTAAACGATTGAATGTGGTGTTTCGTCAATATGCAACTCGTTGCATATTGAGCTCCACTTAATTTGTAGTATTGTTTGTGCACTTTGCCATGCCATGCCTCATTAAATCGGACATGCATCATACTTGGTTGTGCATCATGCCATGTTCATGTGATGGTTGTTTACTATGTTGCTTGCTTCTTTCCGGGTTGCTTCTCTCGTTAGCTTCGGTTTCGCCTGGAGTTGTGAGGATTCATTCGACTATGTTGGGTCATCTACTTCTTGGCCTCGTTCTTCTTCCTTGCGGGATCTCAGGCAAGATGACCATACCCTCGATATCACTTCTATCTTTGCTTGCTAGTTGTTTGCTCTATCGCTATGTCGTGCTACCTAAAACTTATTAAATCATGCCTCCCATATTGCCATGTCAAGCCTCTAACCCGCCTTCCTAGAAAACCGTTGTTTGGCTATGTTACCGCTTTTGCTCAACCCCTCTTATAGCATTGCTAGTTGTAGGTGAAGCTGAAGTTTGTTCCATGTTGGAACATGAATATGTTGGGATATCACAATATTTCATAGTTTAATTAATGCATCTATTTACTTGGTAAAGGGTGGAAGGCTCGGCCTTATGCCTGGTTTTTTGTTCCACTCTTGCCGCCCTAGTTTCCGTCATACCGGTGTTATGTTCCTTGATTTTGCGTCCCTAAGACGGTGAGGGGTATGGGAACCTCTTGATAGTTTGCTGATACGTCTCTGTCGTATCTACATTTCCAAACACTTTTGCCCTTGTTTCGGACTCTAACTTGCATGATTTGAATGGAACTAACCCGGACTGACGCTGTTTTTCAGCAGAATTGCCATGGTGTTATTTTTGTGCAGAAATAAAAGTTCTTGGAATGACCTGAAAATCAACGGAGATTATTTCTAGAATATCTAAAAAATATTGGCGAAAAGATCCACATCAGGGGGCCCACACCCTATCCACGAGGGTGGGGGCGCACCCTACCCCCTGGGTGCGCCCCCATGCCTCGTGGACCCCCTGACGCTCCACCGACCTCATCCTTGACTCCATATATTCACTTTCAGGGAGAGAAAAAAAATCATAGAGAAGGATTCATTGCGTTTTACGATACAGAGCCGCCACAAAGCCCTAAACTCTCTCAGGAGGGGTGATCTGAAGTCCGTTCGGGGCTCTGGAGAGGGGAATCCATCGCCATCGTCATCATCAACCTTCCCCCATCACCAATTTCATGATGCTCACTGCCGTGCGTGATTAATTCCATCGTGGGCTTGCTGGACGGTGATGGGTTGGATGAGATTTATCATGTAATCGAGTTAGTTTTGTTAGGGTTTGATCCCTAGTATCCACTATGTTCTGAGATTGATGTTGCTATGACTTTGCTATGCTTAATGCTTGTCACTAGGGCCCGAGTGCCATGACTTCAGATCTGAACCTATTATGTTTTCATGAATATATGTGAGTTCTTGATCCTATCTTGTAAGTCTATAGTCACTAATTATGTGTTATGATCCGTTAACCCCGAAGTGACAATAATCGGGATACTTACCGGTGATGACCGTAGTTTGAGGAGTTCATGTATTCACTATGTGTTAATGCTTTGGCCCGGTACTCTATTAAAAGGAGGCCTTAATATCCCTTAGTTTCCAATAGGACCCCGCTACCATGGGAGGGTAGGACAAAAGATGTCATGCAAGTTCTTTTCCATAAGCACGTATGACTATATTCGGAATACATGCCTACATTACATTGATGAACTGGAGCTAGTTCTGTGTCACCCTAGGTGTCGGTGTCAAAACCGGTGGATCTCGGGTAGGGGGTCCCGAACTGTGCGTCTAGGCCAGATGGTAACAGGAGGCAAGGGACACGAAGTTTTACCCAGGTTCGGGCCCTATTGATGGAGGTAAAACCCCACGTCCTGCTTGATTGATATTGATGATATGAGTGTTACAAGAGTAGATCTACCACGAGATCAGAGAGGCTAAACCCTAGAAGCTAGCCTATGGTATGATTGTATGTTGTGATTGTTGTCCTACGGACTAAAACCCTTTGGTTTATATAGACACCGGAGAGGGTTAGGGTTACACAAGGTCGGTTACAAAGGACGAGATATCCATATATGTATTGCCTAGCTTGCCTTCCACGCCAAGTAGAGTCCCATCCGGACACGAGACGAAGTCTTCAATCTTGTATCTTCATAGTCTAACAGTCCGGCCAATGGAGATAGTCCGGCTGTCCGGAGACCCCCTAATCCAGGACTCCCTCAGTAGCCCCTGAACCAGGCTTCAATGATGATGAGTCCGGCGTGCAGTTGTCTTCGGCATTGCAAGGCGGGTTCCTTCTCCGAATACGTCACAGAAGAATTTGAATACGAGGATATTGTCCGAACCTACAAAATAAGTTCCACATTCCACCGTAGAGAGAATAATGTTTTCGCAGATCTAATTTGCTAGCTTGTTTCGGCAGCATGATGTTACGTCAAGGCCCGGTGATTATTCGAACCGTTTCTTTTAACCAGCCCTGCACATAACGCGAGGCAGTTTTTTGACACGTCTTGTCAAAGCAAAGATCGTGTTCCCTTATTACGGGATTCTCATCAATACGGGCATGGGTAACCCAACCGCGCCATCAATTGCGGCGCTTGGGGGATAAGCAAGTTTTATCAGGCAAGTGGGGATGCTTAGTTTTGTCTGCCCATATAAAGGGACAAGGATTCACCTTTCTATCCACGCCTTCTTCCTCCTCTGCTCATCCGCTCCCGCACACTCGAGCTCTAGCGCCCAAGCTCTTACTTCCATATCAACCTTCTCCAACCATGTGCTGAGCGGGAGGCAAGTGGATGGTCTCCTCCGTCATGGAGGGAGACGTCAAGAAACTTAGGAGAGCCGGATACCTGCCCGACGACATCGCGCACTGGCTCCCAGATGAGGGACAGCTCATCCCCACCCCGAGCCCCATGAGAGGGTGGTATTCCTCACCCATTTCCTCCGCGGACTGGGATTCCCTCTCCATCCCTTCGTCCGGGGGCTCATGTTTTATTATGGCCTGGATTTCCACAATCTGGCCCCGAACTTCATCCTCAACATCTTGGCGTTTATCGTCATGTGCGAGGCCTTCCTCCGCATCAAGCCCCACCTCGGCTTTTGGCTGAAGACCTTCAATGTCAAGCTGAAGGTAGTGAGCGGCCGCCAGGCAGAGTGCGGAGGCGCCATGGTGGGCAACATGCCAAACATCACATGGCTCGAGGGCACCTTCGTGGATACCATAAAGGGGTGGCAATCGGGGTGATTCTATATCACCGAGCCGCGCGACCCCGCATGGGTAGCGGCCCCCGAGTTCCGATCTGGCATCCCCATGCGGCTCACCTCCTGGAAAGAGAAGGGCCTGTCCCAGGGGCGGCGCCAGGGGTCTTCTTGGGTATTCGGTTGAATACCCAAGATTTTGACAAACCATTGAAATTTTATATAAAACAAGCGATTTTTTTGCACAACAGTGATGATTTGGGCAAAATGAATACCCTCCTTCAAAATGAATACCCACCCTCTAGAACTTGCGCCGCCACTGGCCTGTCCTGGGTTATTCAAAAGAGCTGACCAGACTCCAGTCATGTATTCAGAACATGGTGGACAAGAAGCTCAAGCATGTCAACATAGTCCAGGTAATGCTCGTCCGCGGGATACTCCCGTGCCAGCAACGGGAGTTTACCTTGTGGGAGTTCAATCCGGCACAGCACCAAACTCTGAACAGGCTCTTCGATACGACTCATGAAGATGCCTAGAGGGTGTTGTTCAAGAGCGCTGAGGTCCCTCCCCCCATTACTGAGGATCGCGGATTCAGCGCGAAGCGCCATGCCAGTGCGGTAAGTTGTTTTACCTTTCACAGGATACTTGTTTTCTATATAGATTGACTCTATGCGGGATCTAAACTCCCGTGCCGTTAACAGGACTGGCAGAAGATGGCCGGACAAATCGACTGCCCGGCTCCCTTGCCTGAAGGCCCTGCAGACGCCCTTCTGGCGAAGATGTTGACTCCGGCCCCTTACAAGGTGCCGGAGAAGACCAAGAAGGCCAAGGGAGCTCGAAAGAGTTCCCGACGCCAGGCGTCGTCGGACTCACCGTCCGATGACTCTACGGTGCACTCTTCCCCCGAAGACGAGGAAGAGGAAGAAAAGGCTCCCCCACCGACTGGGGGAGACAAGAAAAGGAAGGCCGCCCCAACTGGGGAGGCCGGAGGGTCCAAGAAGAGAAGGACGCTCGTTCTGGACAGCTCCACCGCCGCCGACGAAAGTGAAGACGAGTGGTTGCCCAGGGCCAAGCCCCAGGGGAGATCGTAAGTATTCAGATACCAAAGTAACCCATAGGATTCCTTTGTTGCATTGCTTTTCCTAACACCGAACTCAATTGTGCAGGCCGCCCCGAGCCAATATCGAGGTATCCTCGGACGACTCCCTGGGCTCGTTGGACATGGATAGCGATCCAGTCCCGACCGCCACCTCCCCTCATCCAGTCGACGACGCCGAGGTGCTGTCTTAAGAGGCACCGGATCGAGGGGGGACAGTCCCAGAGGCGCCTCAAGGCGACCTTCCAGACTCTGGGAGCCGAGGGGACGGGGTCCTCGAGAGGTCCGAGTTCGGCCCTCAGCCGAACACCGCGTCGGACCCTCCAACGGTTCCGAGCTCGGGCAGGCGGTCCCCTTCTAAGGGGGGCGAGACGCCTGTGCCGGTGACCTCTGTCCATCCAGAGGCGCCGGACACTATGTTGGAAGCGCTTCGCAGCGCTTCCATCGAGGAGGAGCACCGCACTATCATGAGTGCGGTGATCCAGAAGGTTCAGTCCACCAAGAGTAGATTGACTGAAGCCTGTACTAGCCTTCTAACAGGCTTCAAGTTAAGTGTTTTAAAATGTAGTAGAAGTATTGCCACATAGACAGTAGCCCCTGATGCTTTGTTCGGTGTTCGCAAAGAAAAGCCGAACAGAGGATCAAATAATATCTCAGGAGTCTAATATAAGTATGTCAATATGCATATGCAGGCTTCTCTGCTGGCGTCCGCCGCACTAACTGCGGAGGTCGCCGTACTGAAGCAGGACCTTGATGGGTCCAAGAAAAAGCTCGGCCTTGTCAAGAGGCAGCTCGAGGAGAACAAAGGTAAGTAATACCCCGTCTATAGATATATGTATATAAAAAAGGACGCGATTGCAAAATGACAGGATCATTGTATGTTTTGCTAGGGGCCACGACCGAGGTGGTGACCCTGAAGCAAGCGCTGACCATGGCCGAAGATACAGCAGCCAAGGAGCACACCGAGCGAGAGAGGCACGAGGCTCGGGTGGGCGAGGTGCAGCAAGAGCTCCAGGCTCTCGTGATGAAGCATGAGGCATTGGAGCTTGACTTGAAGACGCGAGAGTCTGAGCTTGCCGCGGCCCGTGAGAGCGCGAAGAGTGCCAAGGCCGAGGCCCAGAAGGCCCTTCAGGAGATCAATGCAATGAAGAAGATAGCGGCGGGTAAGGCTTTCTATATGCAAAGCAAGCATGTAAAGGTGAATTACCGATTACTTACCCAAATTCGGAGCTCTTCGGGAGCATTCACAGATTTGCCCCGTAGTGTGTCCGATTCGGCACTATTCTACCAGGCCGAGGACGGAAGCTCGACGGGGAAGCTGTTTTGGTCTCAATATGCTGAGGCCGAACATCCGGTGCCAATGAGCGACCAGCTGAAGCAGATGGCCGAGCTACATAAGGTGGCCGATCAGGCCATGAAGGGCTTCATAGTCCGGTTGTGGCCTGGCGACGCCCTTCCGAACTGCTTCTTCGGCCTGGTGAGGTGGCTTGTGGATGCCTACCCTCGGCTGGAGGTCGGCAAGCGATCCGTCTGCATAGAAGGTGCACGCCGGGCTTTCGCTTGTGTAAAAATGCAGTGGGTCAAGCTAGACGCCGTGAAGCTGATCAAGGAGGGGCCACCAGAGGGCAAGGAGCACCGCCACCCTGAGATGTACTACGAGGGTGTTCTACCGGGTGCCCGTCTTATCGCGGATGAGTGTTCACAAAATGTAATATTTGAATGAGACTTGCTCGTTTTGTCCTGTATGTGTGAAAACTTGTTTCATATGCGCCATGCAACGCTTGTTTGAATTTAAAATATTACCTTCTGTTTGGCTATTTATCCAATCTGAGAGATGGCTAGTCCTCGGCTTCTGCCCCCATGCCGCTAGTGCTGGGGTGTTCGGGATAAACCTGAGCACTCTTGTTCCCATATTTGGGTCCTTCGAGGGAGGTGCTCAGCACAACGAACAAGGCAACCGGACTAATATTGCTTTATCACTCTTACTTAGCCATAGAATTCTATAATTTTAAATTTCGGTGAAGCCCCTGGTGTTCGGAAGGCCGAATTCGGGGCGCGATACACGCCTGTAAGCCGGGCAGAGCCGGCCCCTCGCCCTAAGCGGCATAAGTCTTTAAGGACTCGAAAAACCTCGCCGTACAGCGACTAGTCTCGCGCCTTATCATGACAGTCAGTTTTAGCTTTCACTACTGAGGTGCTTAGCCCGGCAGAACCGGGGCACAATCACAGCAGTTCTCCTAGCGCTACCTTAGCCGATAGAGCGGAACGTAAGGTACCAAAACATAGGAGCCTGGCAAACCCACCATTTGACCAAAGACATGATTCAGAGCTGATGCATATAATGCTATAAGTTTGGGGTGCCACACTTGTGAAAGTGTTCGGACTTTTCACACCATATTGCGGGTACGTAAGCCCCTGGTGCATTGGCCGTACCAGAGTGTATGGTTGCCAGGCGTCGTTAATGAACGCATAGATATATATATATATATAACAAAAATGCAATAATAGTCATAATGTCATGCATTGTTTATTAAAAAATTGCATTAAAGCAGAGTGATACAGATAGTGCAATAAGCAAAAGAGTAGGACTATGTCCCATACAAGGGCGAGCTGAGGAATGATATGAAATCTGTAATCAACCTGGGAATTCCGTTGTATAACGTAGTTGTCTGCCTCCTTGGTTGCTGTATCATGTGTTCGACAATGGAGCTGCCGGACAGTGTTTCCAGAGATTAAAGTCCTGAAAGAAAAAGAAAAATAACCAGACGGGGAGCCCCTAGTGCGGTTTAGGCCGCGTTTTGGGGCATGCCGCAGTTGTGCCCCCCCTCCCCTCCTGTGCCCATGGTATTTTTAATGCGTAATTATGTACACGCGGCACGAATAACGCCGTTGGGCTAGGATTGGGGTGGCAGCCGTATTTCTACGCGAGCTCAGATCGCGCCAGGCGGTCTTTCTGCCGATCTCCCCAAGCATGCTTGAAGGTGTCCGGGTGTTGAAACGCCGAACTGGTAGATTGCCTTGAGAGGCTGCTTTGCGCTTCTGCTGCAAGGGCCACGGTGTGCTCCTCTGTTCGGAGAGAGCGCTCTATGTTTCCATTGACTGTAATAACTCCGTGAGGTCCTGGCATCTTGAGCTTGAGGTATGCATAATGTGGTACCGCATTGAATCTAGCGAATGCGGTTCGTCCGAGCAGTGCGTGATAACCACTGCGGAACGGGACTATAGCGAAGATTAACTCTTCGCTTCAAAAGTTATCCGGGGATCGGAAGACCACTTCCAGTGCAATTGAGCCTGTGCAGTGGGCCTCTACGCCTGGAATGACGCCCTTAAAGGTTGTCTTTGTGGGTTTGATCCTTGAGGGGTCTATACCCATTTTGCGCATTGTGTCCTGATAAAGCAGGTTCAGGCTGCTGTCGCCGTCCATAAGGACTCTAGTGAGGTGAAATCCGTTGATGATTGGGTCTAGGACCAGTGCAGTGAATCCGCCGTGACGGGTACTAGTGGGGTGGTCCCTGCGATCGAAGGTGATCGGACAGGAGGACCAAGGGTTGAACTTTGGGGTGACTGGCTCCAATGCATATACATCCCTGAGCACACGCTTCCGCTCCCTCTTGGGGATGTGGGTTGCGTATATTATGTTCACCGTCCACACTTGCGGGGGAAACCTCTCTGTCCTCCCATGTGCGGCTGCCGGGGTTCTTCCTCGTCATCGGTATGCGGCCCCTTATCCTTGTTTTCGGCAATTAACTTGTCGGCTTGCTTGAACACCCAACAATCCCTGTTGGTGTGATTGGCTAGCTTGTCTGGGGTGCCGTGTATTTGACAAGAGCGATCGAGTATACGGTCCAAGCTGGCAGACCCGGCGTACTTTGTTTAAATGGCTTTTTCCACTGACCGGGTTTAGAGCCTTTGAATCCGGCATTGACTGCCGTATCCTCAGTACTTTCGCCGTTAATGCGGCGCTTATGCTTGTTGCGACGTGACCTGCTATTGCCGTCCTTGGTATCTGAGGTACCATGGTTCTTTGATATGTTATTACTGCGAGCCAACCAGCTGTCTTCTCCCACACAAAAGCGGGTCATGAGCGTCGTGAGGGCTGCCATAGATTTCGGCTTTTCCTGACCAAGGTGCCGGGCTAGCCACTCGTCTCGGATGTTGTGCTTGAAAGCCGCTAAGGCCTCCGCATCCGGACAGTCGATGATTTGATTTTTCTTTTTAAGGAACCGAGTCCATAATTGCCTGGCCGACTCTTCTGGCTACTGAATTATGTGGCTCAAGTCATCGGCGTCTGGTGGTCGCACATAAGTGCCCTGAAAGTTGTCGAGGAATGCGGCTTCCAGATCTTCCCAACAGCTAATGGAGTCCGCTGGCAAGCTATTAAGCCAATGCCGCGCTGGTCCTTTGAGTTTTAGTGGGAGGTACTTGATGGCATGTAAGTCATCACCGCGGGCCATGTGGATGTGGAGGAGGAAGTCCTCAATCCATACCGCGGGGTCTGTAGTGTCGTCGTATGATTCAATGTAGACAGGTTTGAAACCTTCTGGGAATTGATGTTCCATTACTTCGTCTGTGAAGCATAAGGGGTGTGCGGCACCTCTGTATTGGGCTATATCGCGACGCAGCTCGAATGGGTCCTGCCCGCTGTGTTCAGCCCGGCCGGATTTGCTTTTACTGTATCCGGTGTGACGTTTGTCGTCTCATAGAGTGGTGCTCCCTCGTGATCCGTAGATCGATCTTGAATGCTTTGCTTTGTCCTCCAATATGTCTCGCAGGTCTGGCGTATCTCCCCATGCCTTTTTATTTGAATGGCGTTGGGGTGGAGGCTGAGCTTTTGGCTGGAATGCCTCTCTATCGCGGCCATGAGGTGGCCGATCAGCCGTTTCATATGCTTCTTCCTCCAGTTGGGGAAGCAACCTGCGCCTTGGATAACTCTTGGAGGGACGCTTGAGTTTATATTGCTCGGCCGCGAGGACTTCAGTCCATTTGTCAGCTAGCAGATCTTGGTCAGCTTGAAGCTGCTGCTGCTTTTTCTTCAGGCTATTTGTCGTGGCCATAAGTCTGCGCTTGAAGCGCTCTTGTTCGAGGGGATCCTCTGGTATGGCGAATTCATCATCGCCAAGGCTTGCGTCGTCTTCGGAGGGATGCATGTAATTGTCATCCTCCTCCTCTCCGCCAGCCGCTCTCTCAGGAGAGCTGCCTCCTTCATCCCCCTGCTCTTGCTGGAGGGGATTGTTGTTGTCTTCGGCGCTATCCGGAGTGTTATTATCTCCTGTGCCGGTATCACCACTCTTGCTTTGGCGGGACTTAGAGCGGCGCCACTGACGTCGGCGCTTGGGTTGCTTCTTGGAGGGGTCATCCTCCGTTATCTCGTTGCCGTTGCCTTCATTGGGTGTATCCACCATGTATATGTCATACGACGAGGTGGCTGTCCAGTGCCCTGTAGGTGCTGGCTCATGTTTGTCTCCTACATCGTCATCCATACCGTCGATGTCTTCGGAGTCGAAGTCGAGCATGTCGGTTAAGTCATCGACAGTGGCTACAAAGTGGGTGGTGGGTGGGTGAGGGAGTCCTGGATTAGGGGGTGTTCGGGTAGCCGGACTATACCTTCAGCCGGACTCCTGGACTATGAAGATACAAGATTGAAGACTTCGTCCCGTGTCCGGATGGGACTTTCCTTGGCGTGGAAGGCAAGCTTGGCGATGCGGATATTCAAGATCTCCTACCATTGTAACCGACTCTGTGTAACCCTAACCCTATCCGGTGTCTATATAAACCGGAGGGTTGTAGTCCATAGGACAGAATCAACTCCATACACAACAATCATACCATAGGCTAGCTTCTAGGGTTTAGCCTCCTTGATCTCATGGTAGATCTACTCTTGGACTACCCAAATCATCAATATTAATCAAGCAGGAGTAGGGTATTACCTCCATCGAGAGGGCCCGAACCTGGGTAAACATCGTGTCCCTTGTCTCCTGTTACCATCCGGCCTTGACGCACAGTTCGGGACCCCCTACCCGAGATCTGCCGGTTTTGACACCGACATTGGTGCTTTCATTGAGAGTTCCTCTGTGTCATCGCCTTTAGGCCCGATGGCCCCTTTGATCATCAACAATGATGCAGTCCAGGGTGAGACTTTTCTCCCCGGACAGATCTTCATCTTTGGCGGCTTCGCTCTGCGGGCCAATTCGCTCGGCCACCTTGAGCAGACCGAAAGCTACGCCCCTGGCCATCAGGTCAGGTTTGGAAGTCTAAACTACACGACTGACATCCGCGGGGACTTGATCTTCGACGGATTCGAGCCACAGCCACGCGCACCGCACTGTTTCGATGGGCATGATATAGCTCTGCCACCGAACAGCGCTTTGGAGGCCGCACACGCACCGGTTCCGACCATCGATTCGGAGCCTACTGCGCCGATCGAGGAACAGCGGTTGGACGCTGCCTCAGGGGCTGCGATCTCAGAGGCGATGGAGCCAAACTCCAGCCCTGCACTCTGCACGACCCGTGACTCCGAGGATCCGGACCCCTTCCCGGACTCCGAACCCCCCGTGCCCCTGCCAATTGAATCCGGTTGGGTGCTGATAATGGAGTTCACCGCCGCAGACATCTTTCAGCATTCGCCTTTTGGCGACATCCTGAATTCTCTTAAGTCTCTCTCTTTATCAGGAGAGCCCTGGCCGAACTACGGTCAGCGAGGATGGGATACGGACGATGAAGACGTTCAAAGCCCACCCACCACCCACTTTGTAGCCACTGTCGACGATCTAACCGACATGGTTGACTTCGGCTCCGAATACATCGAAGGCATGGACGATGATGTAGGGGACAAACTGGAACCAGCACCGGTAGGGCGCTGGAAGGCCACCTCGTCATATGACATATATATGGTGGATACTCCAAAAGATGGAGACGGCGATGGAACAGTGGGGGATGATGCCCCCAAGAAACAGTCAAAGCACCGGCGTCAGCGGCGCCGCTCTAAATCCCGCCAAAGCAAAAACGGTGATTCCGGCACGGGAGATAATACTACCCCGAATAGCGCCGAAGAACACCAACCTCAGCAAGATTCGGCACAGAAAGATGGAGAAGCCAGCCCTCAGGAGAGAGCGGCAGACCAAGAGGTCGAGGTTGATAACTATACTCCTCCCTCCGAAGACGAGGCAAGCCTCGATGACGACGAATTCGTCATACCATCAGACCCCTCCGAACAAGAGCGTTTTAAACGCAGGCTTTTAGCCACGGCAAGCAGCCTCAAGAAAAAGCAGCAACAGCTTAGAGCTGCCCAAGATTTGCTAGCTGACAGATGGATTCAAGTCCTTGCGGCCGAAGAGTATGAACTCGAAGGCCCCTCCAAGAGTTACCCGAAGCGCAGGCCGCTACCCCGATTAGAGGAGGAAGCACCTACATCACCAGCACATGACATGGAAGACCGGCCACCTCGCGGCCACGACAGAGAGGCCTCTCGGCCCTCCACCCAAGCCATACCCCGACGCCGCTCAACTAAGGCACGGGAAAACGCGCCCGACCTGCGAGACATACTGGAGGATAAGGCAAGACAAACAAGATCGATCTACGGATCGCGCAGGCACCCTATGGCATGTGACAATGATCTTCACTTTGGATACAACAAATCCGGCCGGGCCGAACACAATGGACATAGCTCTTCCGAGCTACGTCGTGATATAGCCCAGTACAGAGGCGCCCCACACCCGCTATGCTTCACGAATGAAGTAATGGATCATAAAATCCCAGAGGATTTCAAACATGTAAACATCGAATCATACGATGGCACAACAGATCCGGCGGTATGGATCGAGGATTATCTCCTTCACATCCACATGGCACGCGGCGATGATCTACACGCCATCAAATACCTCCCGCTCAAACTTAAAGGACCGGCTCGGCATTGGCTTAACAGCTTGCCAGCAGACTCAATCGGTTCTTGGGAGGACCTGGAAGCCGCATTCCTCGACAACTTCCAGGGCACTTATGTGCGACCACCGGATGCCGACGAATTAAGCCACATAATTCAGCAGCCAGAAGAATCAGCCAGACAATTCTGGACATGGTTCCTAACAAAGAAAAACCAGATAGTCGACTGTCCGGATGCAGAGGCCCTAGCAGCCTTCAAGCATAACATCCGCGACGAGTGGCTTGCCCGGCACCTGGGACAGGAAAAGCCGAAATCCATGGCAGCCCTCACAACACTCATGACCCGCTTTTGCGCGGGAGAAGACAGCTGGCTAGCTCGCAGTAACAACTTATCAAAGAACCCTGGTAATTCGGATACCAAGGACAAAAGTGGCAGGACACGTTGGAATAAGAAAAAACGCCGCGTTAGCAGGGACAGCAATGAAGACACGGTAGTCAATGCCGGATTCAAAGGCTATAAATTCGGTCAGCGGAAAAAGCCATTCAAAAAGAATACTCAGGGCCCGTCCAGTTTGGACCGAATACTCGATCGCTTGTGCCAGATACATGGCACCCCCGAAAGGTCAGCCAATCACACTAACAGGGATTGTTGGGTGTTCAAGCAGGCAGGCAAGTTAAGGGCCGAAAACAGAGACAAGGGGCTGCACAGCGACGACGAGGAGCCCAAGCCACCGAACAACAATGGACAGAAGGGCTTTCCCCCATAAGTGCGGATGGTGAACATGATATACGCAACCCACATTCCCAAGCGGGAGCGGAAGCGTGCGCTACGGGACGTATACGCGATAGAGCCAGTCGCCCCAAAGTTCAACCCATGGTCCTCCTGCCCGATCACTTTTGATTGAAGGGACCACCCCACTAGCATCCGTCATGGCGGCTTCGCCGCATTGGTTCTCGACCCAATCATCGACGGATTTCATCTCACAAGAGTCCTCATGGACGGCGGCAGTAGCCTGAACCTGCTTTATCAGGATACAGTGTGGAAAATGGGCATAGATCCATCAAGGATTAAGCCCACAAGAATGACCTTTAAAGGCGTTATACCAGGTGTAGAAGCCAACTGTACAGGCTCAGTAACACTTGACGTGGTCTTCGGATCCCCGGACAATTTCCGAAGCGAAGAGTTAATCTTCGATATAGTCCCGTTTCGCAGCGGCTATCACGCCCTGCTCGGACGAACCGCATTTGCAAAGTTCAATGTGGTGCCGCACTACGCATATCTCAAGCTCAAGATGCCAGGCCCTCGAAGAGTAATTACGGTCAACGGAAACACCAAACGCTCCCTCCATACGGAGGAGCATACGGCGGCTCTCGCAGCGGAGGTACAAAGCAGCCTTCTCAGGCGACTCTCCAGTCCGGCCATCAAAAAGCCGGACACTGCCAAGCGCGCCCGGAGTATCCAACAGCAGGACCGCCTGGCACACTCTAAGCAAGCGTAGCAATGCGGCCCCAACCCCATCTTTCGCGACATAGCGAAACCAGTACCTCGCGTACATAACTACGCCCTTGAAATACCATGGGCACATGGGAAGGGGCACAATAACGGCACGCCCAAAATACGGCTTAAAACGTACTAGGGGCTGCTGGATTCTTTTTTTAATTTTTTCTTACTTTCAGGACTCCATACTTCGGACGACCTGTTCGGCAATTCGACTGCCGCACAAACGATGCAAGATCCAGGGAGGCAGACAAGCCATGCCGCATTATGGAACTCCCAGGTGGTCTCTGTTACGAGCGGTATACCTATTTTAAATACAATTCTGCGGCCTTCCCCTGGTCAGGACATACCGAATAGTCCAATATCTTTTGCTTACCGCACTATTTGTATCGTTCGGCTTTGATAAATAGCCTCTCTATAAACAATGCTTAGCTTCTTGTCTATTTTTTGCATTGTCTTCTTTTCACATTTATGTTTATTAAATGACATGATTGCACCCGTACACTATGGTACGGCAAACACGCCAGGGGCTTCAGTACCCCTCATAATGGTGTGAGAAGTCCGTACACTTTCACAAGTGCGGCACCCCGAACTTATAGCACTATATGCATCGGCTCCGAATCATGATTTGGGTCAATAGTTGGGTTTGCCCGGCTCCTATGTTTTGGTGCCTTACGTTCCGCTCTATCGGCTAAGGTAGCACTAGGAGAACCACTGCGATTGTGCCCCAGTTGAGCTGGGTTAAGCACCTCAGTGGAGAAAGCTAAAACTGACTGTCATGATGTGGCGAGAGACCGGTCGCTGTTCGAGAGGTTTTTCGAGTCCCTGAAGGCTTATGCCGCTTCAAGCAAGGAGCTGGCTTTGTCCGGCCAAGGCGTGGATAGCGCCCCGAACTCGGTCTTCCGAACTAGGGGCTTCACCGAAATTTAAAATTATAGAGTTCTATGGCTAAGTGAGAGTGTTCAAGCATTATAGTCCGCTTGCCTGGTTCGTTGTGCTGAGCGCCTCCCTTGAAGGACCCAACTATGGGAAAAAGAGCGCTCAGGTTTATCCCGAACACCCCGGCACTAGTGGCACGGGGGAAGAAGCCAACGACTGCACATCTCTCAATTTTTGATAAACGGCCGCACAGAAAGTAATATTTTGAATTCAATAAGCATTGCTTAGCGCATATGAACAAGTTTTCAGCGCACAGGATAACACGAGCGAGTTCATTCAAAAATTACATCCTTGGTACATTCATCCGCCACAAGGCGGGCACCAGCAAGAACATCCTTGTAATAGTTCTCGGGCTTGCGATGCTCCTTCCCCGGCGGCGGCTCGTCCCTCACAAGCTTCTCACCGTCCAGCTTACCCCAGTGCACCTTTGCACGGGCAAGGGCCCTACGGGCACCTTCAATGCAGACGGAGCGCTTGACGACCTCGAGCCTTGGACAGGCCTCCACCAGTCGCCGCACCAACCCGAAGTAGCTCCCAGGCAGGGCCTCTCCGGGCCACAGCCGAACTATGAAGCCCTTCAGGGCCTATTCGGCCTCCTTGTGGAGCTCGACCAGCTGCTTCAGCTGGTCGCTCAAGGGCACAAGGTGTCCGGCCTCAGCGTACTGAGACCAGAACACCTTCTCCATCGAGTTGCCTTCCTCGGCTCGGTAGAATGCGGTGGCATCGGATACGCTGCAGGGAAGATCTGCGAATGCCCCTGGAGACCTCCGGATTCGGGTAAGTAACAAGTAGTTTACTTTTATATGTCTGCTTTGCATATAGAATGCCTTACCCGCCGCTATCTTTTTCATCTCCTCCAACTCCTGGAGGGCCTTTTGGGCATCGGCCTTGGCAGACTTGGCAGTCTCAAGGGCCGCCGCGAGCTTGGACGCTTGCATCTTAGGCTCAAGCTCCAAACTCTCATGTTTTTTCATGAGAGCCTGAAGCTCCTGCTGCACCTCGCCGACCTGGCCCGCAAGTTTCTCTCGCTCGGTGCGCTCCGTGGCTGTTTTATTTTTGGCCGCAGACAACGCCTGCTTAAGGGTTTCCACCTCAGTCGTGGCCCCTACAATAAGCAGTACAATCCTGTTACTTTTTTTGCAATCAAGCCTTTCTATAGGCACTTTTTCTGTAAGGTATTTCTTACCTTCTTTCTCTTCGAGCCGCCGCTTGGCAAAGCCGAGCTCTTGCTCGGTCCGCTCGAGGTCCTGCTTCAGGACACCTACCTCCGCAGTCAGTGCGGCGGTGGATAGCAGCGAAGCCTGCATACACATATTGACTCTTTTTTGTTAGACTCCTGCGATATTTAATAGATCCTCTATTCGGCTTTTCTTTCCGAACGCCAAACAGAGCATCAGGGGCTAATATCTATGCGGTAATATTTTTACATATTTTTTACTTACCTCGAAGCCTGTTAGAAGGCTAGCGTAAGCTTCAGTCAGTCCGCTCTTGGCGGACTGAACCTTCTGGATCACCGTACTCAAAATAGTACGGTGCCCCTCGTCGATGGAGGCGTCGTCAAGCACCTCCAGCAGATTGTTCGGCACCTCCGGTTGGACGGAGGCCGCCGGCTTAGAAGACTTGCTCCTCTTGGAAGGAGTTTGCCTACCGCGGTCCGGAACTGAAGATTCCGGCACGGTGTCCAGCACAAAGCCGGACCGAGAGCCCTGGGGAGCCTTATCCCCTTCACTCCTGGAGTCCGGGAGGTTGCCTTGCGGCTCCTCCGAGACCACCTCCTCCTGCCCCGGAGCTTGTCACGACGCCACTTCAGCGTCGTCTGCAGTGCGGGGGAAGACAGCGGGCGGAACTGAGTTCAAGTCCGACGAGTCCAGGGAGCCGCCCGACGATTCGTCAAGTTCGGCCCGGGACGGGCTGCATAATTACATTCGACATTAGGGAAAGCTGTGCAATAAAGGAACATCATGAGTTACTCTGATATCCGAACTTACGATTTCGCCGGATGCTTGGCCCTGTCTGGCCACTCCTCTTCGCCCTCTTCGGCATCAGGGGCGTAGTCCGGCGGAGGGGTCTTCCTTTTCCTAGACCCCTCGGCCTCCCCCGTCGGGGCGGCCTTCCTCTTCTCTCCTCCCTCCACTGGAGGGGGAGAGTTTTCTTCTTTCTCCTCCTCGTTTTCGCGGGAGGAGGGCGCCTTAGACTCGTCAGATGACGAGTCCGACACCACCATGTTGCGGGCACTCGTTCGAGTCCCCGTGGTCTTCTTCTTCTTGGCCTTCTTCTCCGACACCACATAAGGCGCCGGAGCCAGCAGCTTCACCAGTAAAGCTGGGGCTGGGTCTTCGGGCAGCGGGGCCGGACTGTTAATCGGTCCGGATATCGCCCGCCAAGCCTGTCAAAGGTAAGGGAGTTTAGATCCTGCATAGAGTCAAACTATGAAAAAAGCTTAAACATCCTGTAAAAGGTGTAGATGGCTTACCTCGCTAGCGTGACGCTGCGAGCTGTATCCGCGGTCCTCGAAAGCGGATGCGGGAGCCTCGGCGCCCTTGAATAGCATCTTCCAGGCATCTTCGTATGTCGTGTCGAAGAGCCTGCTGAGGGTTTGATGCTGCGCCCGGTCGAACTCCCACAGATTAAAATCCCGTTCTTGGCATGGGAGGATCCGGCGGACGAGCATAACCTGGATTACATTAACAAGCCGGACTGGCTTGTTCACCAGGGACTGGATGCATGTTTGCAATCCGGTCACCTCTTTTTTGTCACCCCACGACAGGCCCGTCTCTTTCCAGGACATAAGCCGCGTGGGGGGTCCGGATCGGAACTCGGGGGCTGCGGTCCATTCCGGATCGCGCAGCTTGGTGATATAAAACCACCCGGCTTGCCATCCCTTTAGGGTATCCACGAAAGAGCCCTCGAACCATAGGACGTTGGCCATCTTGCCCGCCATGGCGCCTCCGCACTCCGCCTGGCTGCCACGCACCACCTTGGGCTTGATGTTGAAGGTCTTGAGCCAGAGACCGAAATGGGGGAGGACGCGGAGGAAGGCCTCGCACACGACGATAAACGCCGAGATGTGGAGGATGAAGTTCGGAGCCAGATCGTGGAAATCCGGGCCGTAGTAGAATATGAGCCCTCGGACAAATGGGTGGAGTGGAAAACCCAGTCCGCGGGGGAAGTGGGGGAGAAACACTACCCTCTCATGGGGCCTTGGGGTGGGGATAAGCTGCCCCTCTTCGGGAAGCCGGTGCGTGATGTCCTTGGACATCCGGCCTTCCTTAGCTTCTTTACTTTACCCTCCATGACGGAGGAGACCATCCACTTGCCTCCCGCTCCGGACATTGCTGGAGAAGGTTGAGGTGGGAAGTGCAGGCTGGGGCGCTGGAGCTCGGGTGCGCAGGAGATGGATAGGCAAAGGAGGAAGAAGGCGTAGGTAAAAAGGTGGATCCTTGTCCACTTATATAGGCGGACGCGGTTGTGCGTCCCCACCTGCCTAGTAAAACTCGCTTGCCTCCCAACCGCCATGATAAGTGGCGCGGTTGGGTTACCCACGTCCGTATTGATGAGAATCCCGTAAAAGGGGGTACACGATCTCTGCTTTGACAAGACGTGCCAAGGAAACCGCCTCGCGAAACATGCTGAGGTGGAAAAGTAAAAACGATTCGAGTGAAGGACTTGGCTGTAGTGTGATGACGCACTGCGGAATACGTCAGTAGATTTGATTTGTGTTAATATTATTCTCTCTATGGCAATATGTGGAAGCTTATTTTGCAGAGCCGGACACTACTCTTGGTGTTTACAATCTTCTATGAAGGACTTGGAGGAGGAACCCGCCTTGCAATGCCGAAGAAAATTTGCGCGCCGGACTCGTCGTCATTGAAGCCTGGTTCAGGGGCTACTGAGGGAGTCTTGGATTAGGGGGTGTTCGGGTAGCCGGACTATACCTTCAGCCGGACTCCTGGACTATGAAGATACAAGATTGAAGACTTCGTCCCGTGTCTGGATGGGACTTTCCTTGGCGTGGAAGGCAAGCTTGGCGATGCGGATATTCAAGATCTCCTACCATTGTAACCGACTCTGTGTAACCCTAACCCTATCCGGTGTCTATATAAACCGGAGGGTTGTAGTCCGTAGGACAGAATCAACTCCATACACAACAATCATACCATAGGCTAGCTTCTAGGGTTTAGCCTCCTTGATCTCGTGGTAGATCTACTCTTGTACTACCCATATCATCAATATTAATCAAGCAGGAGTAGGGTATTACCTCCATCGAGAGGGCCCGAACCTGGGTAAACATCGTGTCCCTTGTCTCCTGTTACCATCCGGCCTTGACGCACAGTTCGGGACCCCCTACCTGAGATTTGCCGGTTTTGACACCGACAGTGGGCGTCGAATTTCTTCGTCGTCCGCATCCCAATCCTGTTGGCCATAATCCGGCCAGGGCTCTCCTGACAAAGGGAGAGACCTTAGTGAATTCAGAATGCCGCTGAAGGGTGAGTGCTGAAAGATATCCGCGATGGTGAATTTGATGATCGGCGCCCACTCGGATTCGATTGGCAGGGGCGCGGATGGTTCGGGGTCCGGAAGAGAGTCCGGCACCTTGGAGTCACGGGCCATGCAGAGGATTATGCTGGTGTTTGGCTCGATCGCCGTCGAGACTGCAGCCCCTGAGGCGGTGTCTAGCCACCCGTCCTCGATTGGCGCAGTTGGCTCCGAGCTAAGCGTCGGAGCTGATGCGGGCACGGCCTCTGAAGTACCATCCGGTGGCAGAACTAGGTCATACGCATCGCGACTGTGCGGCGCGCCCGGCTGTGGCTCGGATCCGTCGAAGATCAAGTCCCCATGAATATTGGCCGCATAATTCAAACTTCCAAATCTGACCTGATGGCCACGGGCGTAGCTTTCAATCTGCTCCAGATGGCCAAGCGAATTAGCCCACAGTGCAAAGCCGCTGAATACGAAGATCTGTCCGGGGAGAAAAGTCTCACCCTGGACCGCATCGCTATCGATGATAGTAGGATCCATCAAGCCTAACGGCGACGACACAGAGGAACTCTCAATGAAAGCACCAATGTCTGTGTCAAAACCGGCGGATCTCAAGTAGGGGGTCCCGAACTGTGCGTCTAGGCCGGATGGTAACAGGAGGCAAGGGACACGAAGTTTTACCCAGGTTCGGGCCCTCTTGATGGAGGTAAAACCCTACGTCCTGCTTGATTGATATTGATGGTATGGGTGTTACAAGAGTAGATCTACCACGAGATCAGAGAGGCTAAACCCTAGAAGCTAGCCTATGGTATGATTGTATGTTGTGATTGTTGTCCTACGGACTAAAACCCTTTAGTTTATATAGACACCGGAGAGGGTTAGGGTTACACAAGGTCGGTTACAAAGGAGGAGATATCCATATACGTATTTCCTAGCTTGCCTTCCACGCCAAGTAGAGTCCCATCTGGACACGAGACGAAGTCTTCAATCTTGTATCTTCATAGCCTAACAGTCCGGCCAACGGAGATAGTCCGGCTGTCCGGAGACCCCCTAATCCAGGACTCCCTCATTAGGTTATGACTGTTGGGGAACGAAGTAATTTCAAAAAAAATCCGACGCACACGCAAGGATCATGGTGATGCATAGCAACGAGAGGGCAGAGTGTTTTCTACGTACCCTCATAGACCATAAGCGGAAGCGTTTATCAACGCGGTTGATGTAGTCGTACACCTTCACGATCCGTCCCGATCAAGTACCGTACGTACGACACGTCCGCGTTCAGCACACGTTCATCTCGATGACGTCCTCGCCTTCTTGGTCCAGCAAGAGGGGCCAAGTAGTATATTAATTAGTTTCGGTAGCACGACGGCGTGGTGACGGTGTTCGTGAAGAACAATCTCCTCAGGGCTTCTCCAAAGCACTACGAAAATTATGACGGGGGATAAACTAGATAGAACGGGGTTGCCGGCACACGGCTTGGTGTTTCTTGATGTGTCTTGGGTGCTAGCCCTACCCCTCTATTTATATGTTGAGCCTTGGGGTCGAAACTTGGAGTAAAATCCTCCACAAAGTCGGTTTCACCCGAAAGGCAAGAGTCCTTCTCGGACTCCAGGGCCAGATGCCAGGGTTCCTGGTGTCTGGACCCAGATGCCAGGGACCCTGGCATCTGCCCTGTGGACTCCGCAAAACTTCCTTTTGCGCTTTCCAAAAACCTTGTGGGCTTTCCCCTTTGGCCCAAATAAAGTGTTCTCGTACCCAAACATTTCGGGAAACATCCGGATCACTACTGGAATCAGCTAGTTTGCCATCTGCCAGTTCTTTGCCGTCCGCTAGCGGACGGCAAAGAAGCTCTTTGCCATCAGCTTCCAAAAAGCAGACGGCAAAGAACTGGCTGATGGCAAAGACCAAGTTTGCCATCAGCCAGTTCTTTGCCATCCGCTAGCGGACGGCAAAGAGGGAGGGGCCGGCAAAGTGCCGCGGACGGCAAAGAGGGAGGCCCCACGTAACGTTAACGGGGCCGCGCCCCACACCCCCCCCTCTCTCTCTTTCTCTCCCACCTCTCGCCACCCCGTCGCACCACGCCCTGCCGCCGCCCCAGCGCCCCCCGCCGCCGCCCCGGCACCCCCCCGCCCCGCCGTCGCCCCAGCGCCCCCCGCCGCCGCCCCGGCGCCCCCCCGCCCCGTCGCCCCCGCCGCCCCCGCCGCCCTGCCGTCTGGGCGCCGGCACCTCCGCGCCCCGCCGCCCCGGCCGGGCCCGGCGCCGCCGCCCCAGGCCGCCCCGCCCCCCTCCTCCGCCGCCCCAGGCCGCCCCGCCCCGCTCCTCCGCCGCCCCAGGCCGCACCGCCCCCTCCTCCACCCTGCAGGTGAGCTTCTTCCTTTTTTCCTTTTTTCTGTTTTTTAGTTTTAGGTTTATGTTTAATTTAGATTTAGTTTTAGTTTTAGGATTAGTTTTTAGGTTTATAGGTTTAGTTTTAGTTTAGTTTTAGGTTTAGATTTAGTTTTTTTCTTTTTCTGTTTCTTTAGTTTTAGGTTTAGGTTTAGTTTAGTTTTAGGAAAGAAGAAAAAGAGAAAAAGAAGAGATCAGGAGAAGAAGAAGAAGAAGAAGAAGAAGAAGAAGAAGAGGAGAAGAAAAAAGAAGAAGAGGAAGAAGAAGAAGAAAAAAGAGGAGAGGAGGAGAAGAAGAAGAGGAAAAAGGAAAGGAGGAAGAAGAAGAAGAAGAAAAAAGAGGAGAGGAGGAGAAGAAGAAGAGGAAAAAGGAAAGGAGGAAGAAGAAGAAGAAGAAGAAGAAGAAGAAGGAGGAAAAAAAGGACGAAAAGGAAAAAGAGGAAGAAGAAGAAAAGGAAAGAAACCCGACCCGACACGGTACCCTGACCCCGACCCGGCACCCTGACACGACACCCCGACCCCGAGACCCCGACCCCGACACCCCGACTCCGACCCCGATCCCGACCCCGACACCCCGACCCCGACCCCGACACCCCGACCCCCCAAGCCCGACCCGACACCCCGACCCCGACCCCCCGACCCCGACCCGACACGGTACCCAGACCCCGACCCGGCACCCCGACACGACACCCCGACCCCGAGACCCCGACCCCGACCCCGACACCCCGACCTCGACCACGACCCCGACACCCCGACCCTGACCCGACACGGTACCCAGACCCCGACCCGGCACCCCGACACGACACCCCGACCCCGAGACCCCGACCCCGACCCCGAGACCCCGACCCCGACACCCCCGACCCCGACCCCGACACCCCGACCACGACCCCGACACCCCGACCCCCCAAGCCTGACACGACACCCCGACCCCGACCCCGACACCCCGACCCCCCGAGCCTGACCTGACACCCCGACCCCGAGCCTGACCCGACACCACACCCCGACCCCGAAACAACACCCCGACACCGACACGGCACTACCCCGACATCGACACGACACCCCGACCCCCCGACCCCGAAATAGCACCCCGACCCCGACACGGCACCCCGACACCGACAGGACACCCCGAGCACCGACACCTCCCGAAAAGGTGTTCTTTGGCCTTCCAGAGGCCGACGGGGTCCTATATTTGTGAATTATTAGTTAGGTCATATATTTTTCGATTTTGTTATGAAAAACATCATATATAATTGTGTTGATCGTGTAGTTTTAAATGTGCAGTTGTTTCATCGCTGCGAGGTTTGGTGTTCGACGACCTCGCCGTGCGTTTGACGAGCTCTGCCCCTTCGTTCGTGGGTGAGCACAAATGACAAGTCCTCCTCCCCCATTAATTATTTGATCTATTCCGATGAAACTTGATAGCTAGCTATATATGTGTCTTGAATCATCAGTATGCGTAACCAATATGTGTCTCCCGTTCGAAAGCGTCATAGTTATAAATATGCATGCATTTGCATATTTATAACCTTGATTCTTTCGAATTGTCCAACGCTATCCATGGACAGCCCGAGTATGTGTAGATTGGGTTCATTTTTCCATATGCTTTGCTCCGGATCCGACGCATATATTTCGTCAGTGCCTCCCCTGTTGTTCTCCGGGTACACATCCTCTTTGTTTATTGCAGAGACGTGTATCAGGAGAACAGCGGGGAGGTGCTGCCGAAATTTTGCGTCGTATCCGGAGCATAGCATGGGAAAATAAACCCAATCTACACATACACGGGTGGGATTAGGACCTATCATTACCTATTAGAGTGTAGGTTGCATGGACGTAATAAAATTGACAAAGTAGATCAACTGATGAATATATACATGGTGAATTACATATATAATTGTTGTGTGTCCAGTAGCTCTGAAAGTCAAGATGAGTGACCGTGCTTGGATGTATACCGGTCACACTGGTCAGAACAAATGGAGCGCTGAATGGTTCACAAAAACTAAGGGGTTTGTGCAAGCCGCATTTGCAAATGGCCAATAGAAAACCTGGTGCCCCTGTTTCCGGTGCGGCAATTGGGAAAAGAAGACAGAGGCTGAAATGGGCAAACACCTGCAGAAGAGTGGTTTTACGCCCGATTATACGGTGTGGACATTTCATGGTGAGTCTGCCCAACGTGACCGAGCTGAGGTGGATTGTCGTCGCACCGACGAGCATGGTACCGGGATGGAAAACATGGTGCAAGGCTATGATGACGCTCGGGATTCGGACGAGGAGATGGAGGAATCTGCAAAGGCCTTCAATGAAATGTTGGAGTCTTCGAAACGTCCGCTCCACAAGCACACTGAGCTTTTTCAGTTGGATGCCATCTCACAAGTAATGGCTCTGAAGGCTCTGTTCAACATCACCCCAGAGCCGCTATACTTCACCCCAAAACATTGAAGTAGACCGCTATACTTCACCCCAAAACATTGAAGTAGACAGCGACAATGAATCCGACATAACCCCAGAGGAGGAACAAGAAGAGCCGGAACAAGAAGAGGTTACTGCTGCGGATGACCTGTCAATGCTTGACCGATTACGTCAAGGTGGCCTTGCACATGTTGATGCTAATGAACCCTATGAGCCCGTCATTGATTATAGTGATGATGATGATTATGCATTTATTGATGATACTGATCGAGATTATTAGTAGTGTCAGGTATTACATTTTTTTATGTTGTACTTGATGATGATACACTTAAGTGATACACATATTATTATTCATGTCGGTCTTTTTTTATGTTGTACTAATTTCGTTTACTGTTTGTCATGGCAGGTGTTGAAAGATGGTGGGCGCTGGTCGGGAGCGTGGTCTGAGGTCTTCCATTCCAGACGCACCTCTCCGCCGAGCGTTGCTGGACAGTATGGCCACACCGCCGGGCGCTTCTTCGTCGACCGCGGTGCCCAGCAGGGGACGAGGTAGGAAGAGAGGAGGTGGGGCACGTGGTCGTGGGAGAGGAGGTAGGGTGACTGCTACGGCGCCTTCCTCGCCGCCACCCCCAGCCGTTTCACCCGAGCACGTGACTGCTAGGGTGGACTCGTCCGAGGAGGAGGCTACACAGACTCCGGTCCACGAGCCTCCGGTCCACGGGTCTTGGGCCCACGAGCCTCGGGTCGACTGGCCTTCGGCCCATGAGATTTCGGCCCACGTGACCCCGGAGGAGCACACGTCCGGATGGGGTACCTGGCCGGATCAGCCCGAGGAGCCGAGTGGCCATGCTGATGATGGCGGGGAGCCGACTGATCTTGAGGAGGAGGGGGCACCGTCTACCAGCGTGGTGCTACACGGCTCCCGTCCGTGCCGGTGACCCGCGAGCAGAGGTGGTTGATTTTCCCTGATGGGGAGAGGTACGTAAGTGCATTTAATATTTTTGTACCTTGTGCATTCACGTTTTTTCAAATAACTAATGCGTTGGCCTTGTCATGCTGCAGGGGTTGGGACCACCATCATAGTGTCCGCCGGCCCAACTCCGTCCTTGGAGTTCTTTGCCGGCAAAACTTCCCGGGGTTTGTCACGTTGCCTGGTGAGGTTCGGCTTCCAGAGCTTGGATTGAGCTGGGAGCACTACGTGGCTGCCCCGGCCCCGCCGGATGAGATTATCGACGGTGTCGTGTGCAACACGAGGGCAGGCATGGTGATCAGAAAGTTCTGGGTAATTTCTCCTTTACACATTTAAAAATCTTCAACTAGCTAGTTATTAATTGTACTAATCAATATTGTCTCATTTGATTGCAGACATTCTACAGGTGTGAGGAGGGATACGAGGAGGACGCGGCACATGTTATCGAGAACGTCTGCAAGCGCCTACTCCAGAACTTACGGCACGAGGCTCGGGTGCAGGCTGTTCGAGACTACTACGCCTTGCGTGGTATCAAGAAGACCAAGCCGGCGTGCCGCGATAAGTTCCTGAGTAAGGAGCAGTATATGAAGGTAATTCTTAAGGCCTTCTCTACTTAAGTTCCTTCATTTAGTAATTCTTAGCCGTAGCGCTCAAGTTTCTATTTGCTAACTTAGGCGCCTCTGAGATGGTGTGCGGATCGGATGGATTGTTGGGAGGTGTTGGTCGATGAGTGGTGCTCACAACGATGGCTAGCCCTCCACAACGAGGCCAAGGACAAACGTGCCCAAATGGAAGGTGTGCCACACCATCAAGGCAGCTCCAACTTATATCAGTTCGGGCGCAACTGGGTATGTGGTTTGCTTCATGATTCATGCAATTCATTCATCATGCTAGCTTGAGCCCTTTAATTACTATTTTTCATTGTTTCTCTCTTTCAGGCACGCTACAATAAGGCGGATAAGGTGCCAGAGGTGTACGACCTGTATGCCATGGCCCACACTGCCTCTTTCAAGAAAGTCAAGGCTTTCTCTCAGCCTGACCTCGACGATGCAAACAACTTCACCAACATCTCCTCCCACAACAAGCTCGTGAGATATAGAGATGAGGGGAAGGCGAGGAAAGGGGAGGACTTTAACCCGAGCCAGGGTCCCATTGATCCAGAGCTGTTGATGATATCTGGTGGCGGGAGGTCCCATGGCTCCATAGCCATTGGAGATGGACTTATCCGTTGTCCTAGCACTCTCCCGGAGATCAAGGCGTGCCAGTCGAGCTCCGCTCCTGAGATAAGGCCTCGTGAACGGCCAGTGCAACTCGCCATCAAGGTTAGTGATACGTCTCAGTTATCTTTCTCCATTACATTGTGTGCGCTTCCATCAATGATTACAAATGGTCATGTGAGTGGTGTTGCAGGCTGCTATACAGAGTGAGAGAGATAGAACGGAGAAACTTCTGGCGGAGGCGGCGGAGAGGCAGCGGGAGTTGGAGGAGAGGACGACAAAGATGATGGAGGAGGAGAGGGCACGGAATGACATGCAGGCAAGGGCCATGTACGAGCTCCTTGTGGTAAGTTTCTTCTACAGATTAGCCAAAACATTCATGTAGTGTTTGTCTCATTACTAACTAGTATGACTGAGTCGTCAAAACCAAATGTGCAGTCTGTGTGCGAGAAGACAGGTCAGACCGCTCCGCCGATGCCAGTGATTGCTCCTGGGACCACGGTGAGTTTTACTGAATGGACATTACTTGCTAGTCTTAACATTTGAGTGTCATCATGCTAACAAGACATTGGAAATGGTCTTTGGTGCAGCGTAACTCCAAACAAGCATCGCAAGATCCTTCTCCAGCTACCGACATGAGCCACCCCGCTCCTACACCTCCTACATCTTGGTAAGTTTATCTAGTGTTTTGCTTAACACATGCATAAAGACCTAGACTTAGCTTTATTTCCTCCAATGCTTACCATAATGACCTAGACTTAGCTTCTTCACCTCCAAAATGACTTAATAAGCTTACTGACCTCCAAAACCATCCATTTTACCTAAGTTAGCTCTAAAACGATCTGTACTTAGCTTACTTATGTCAAAAATTGCATAATTAGCTTAGTTAGCTTATAGACGATCCATTTTACCTAAGTTAGCTCTAAAATGACCCATTTTACCTAGGTTAGCTTATAAATGATCCAGTTCATCCAAGTTAGCTCAAAAATGACCCATTTTACCTAGATTAGCTCCTAAATGATCCATTTTACCTACGTTAGCTTTAAAATGACCCATTTCACCTAGGTTAACTCCAAAATGACCAATCTTACCTAGGTTATCTCATAAACGATCCATTTCAACTAATTTAGCTCATAAACGATCCATTTCACCTAGGTTACCTAAAAAACGATCCATTTCACCTAAATTAGCTCTTAAATGATCCATTTCACCTAAGTTAGCTCAAAAAGATCCATTTCAACTAAATTAGCTCATAAATGATCCATTTCACCTAAGTTAGCTCAAAAACGATCCATTTCAACTAAGTTAGCTCATAAATGATCCATTTCATCTAAGTTAGCTAAAAAAGATCCATTTCACCTTAGTTACCTGAAAAACGATCCATTTGACCTTAGTTAGCTCATAAACGACCCATTTCAACTAAGTTAGCTCATAAATGATCCATTTCACCTTAGCTAGCTCATAAACGACCCATTTCAACTTAGTTAGCTCATATATGATCCATTTCACATAAGTTAGCTCATAAATGACATACTCTTCTTGTTCTAGTCTTCTTCTTGTTCTACTCTTCTTGTTCTAGTCTTCTTCTTGTTCTACTCTTCTTCTTGTTCTACTCTTCTTGTTCTAACTTTCTTATTTTTCATTTTGCAGAGTTCATTCACTTGACGAAAGCTTGCATAGATGGAGTGCTCCTTATCCCTTTCTCTGTTTCTTTTGTATCGTTGAACTATGCATGTATCGTTGGATGAAACTATTGTAATATATATGGTTGGATGCCTCTATGTTGAACTTGTTATGTATGATGGAACTATGCATGTAATATATATGGTTGGATGATGAAGTTATGTGTTGGATATCTTATATGTTTGCTCTGTAATGGCCTTTTGAAATATATCTATATATGTCATCTATATTTGTGATGAAAATTGTTGGATTTAATAAAAAAAAGACAAAAGAGCCAATATGCAGGCTCTTTGCCGTCTGCCACCGACGGCAACGGGCTCTTTGCCGTCTGCCGCGGATGGCAAAGAAGACACGTGGCATCCAGCTGTGCTTCCTGGGAGCTGACCCATTTGGTCAGTTTGCCTACAGTGGCAGACGGCAAAGACTTTGCCATCAGTGGCACACGGCAAAGAACCTGCCATGTAGTGACGTGTAGATGACATCATACGGCGGACGGCAAAGACACAAGAAAGTTTGCCGTCAGCGGCGGACGGCAAAGTAGCTGTTTATCGAAGCCTACTTTGCCGGAGCCTTTTGCCGTCCGCGGCTGACGGCAAAGGCCTTTGCCGTCCGCCGTTCATGCCTTTGCCGTCCGCCGTGGCAGACGGCAAGTAGCTGATTCCTGTTCCGGACTATTCCATATATCAAACTTTATCTCTGGACTATTCCGGAGTTCCTCGTCATGTTCGTGATCTTATCCGGAACTCCGAACAACATTCGGTTACCAACATACATAACTCATAAATACTATATCATCAACGAACGTTAAGCACGCGGACCCTACGGGTTCAAGAACTATGTAGAGATGACTGAGACACTTCTCTGGTCAATCACCAATAGAGGAACCTAGATGCCCATATTGGTTCCTACATATTCTACGAAGATCTTTATCGGTCGAACCGCCTAACAACATACGATGTTCCCTTTGTCATCGGTATGTTACTTGCCCGAGATTCGATCGTCGGTATCTCAATACCTAGTTCAATCTCGTTACCGGCAAGTCTCTTTACTCGTTCCGTAATACATCATCCCGCAACTAACTCATTAGTTACAATGCTTGCAAGGATTATAGTGATGTGTATTACCGAGTGGGCCCAGAGATACCTCTCCGAGAATCAGAGTGACAAATCCTAATCTCAAAATACGCCAACTCAACAATTACCTTCGGAGACACCTGTAGAGCACCTTTATAATCACCCAGTTACGTTTTTAACGTTTGGTAGCACACAAAGTGTTCCTCTCGTAAAAGGGAGTTGCATAACCTCATAATCATAGGAACATGTATTAGTCATGAAGAAAGCAATAGCAACAAACTAAACGATCAAGTGCTAAGCTAACGAAATGGGTCAAGTCAATCACATCATTCTCCTAATGATGTGATCCCGTTAATAAAATGACAACTCGTGTCTATGGTTAGGAAACATAACCATCTTTGATCAACGAGCTAGTCAAGTAGAGGCATACTAGTGACACTATGTTTGTCTATGTATTCACACATGTATCATGTTTCCGATTAATACAATTCTAGCATGAATAATAAACATTTATCATGAAATAAGGAATTAAATAATAACTTTATTATTGCCTCTAGGGAATATTTCCTTCGGTCTCCCACTTGCACTAGAGTCAATAATCTAGATTACACAATAATGATTCTAACACCCATGGAGCCTTGGTGTTGATCATGTTTTGCTCGTGGCAGAGGCTTAGTCAACGGGTCTGCAACATTCAGATCCGTATGTATCTTGCGAATTTCTATGTCTCCCACCTGGACTTGATCCCGGATGCAGTTGAAGCATCTCTTGATGTGCTTGGTTCTCTTGTGAAATCTGGATTCCTTTGCCAAGGCAATTGCACCAGTATTGTCATAAAAGATTTTCATTGGACCCGATGCACTAGGTATGACACCTAGATCGGATATGAACTCCTTCATCCAGATTCCTTCATTCGCTGCTTCCGAAGCAGCAATGCACTCCGCTTCACATGTAGAACCCGCCGCGACGCTCTGTTTAGAACTGCTCCAACTGACAGCTCCACCGTTCAATATAAATACGTATCTGGTTGGCGATTTAGAATCGCCTGGATCAGTGTCTAAACTTGCATCAACATAACCATTTACAATGAGCTCTTTGTCACCTACATAAACGAGAAACATATCCTTAGTCTTTTTCAGGTATTTCAGGATGTTCTTGACCGTTGTCCAGTGATCCACTCCTGGATTACTTTGGTAACTCCCTGCTAAACTAATAGCAAGGCACACATCAGGTCTGGTACACAGCATTGCATACATGATAGAGCCTATGGCTGAAGCATAGGGAACATCTTTCATTTTCTCTCTATCTTCTGCAGTGGTCGGGCATTGAGTCTTACTCAACTTCACACCTTGTAACATAGGCAAGAACCCTTTCTTTGCCTGATCCATTTTGAACTTCTTCAAAATTTTGTCAAGGTATGTGCTTTGTGAAAGTCCAATTAAGCGTCTTGATCTATCTCTATAGATCTTGATGCCTAATATGTAAGCAGCTTCACTGAGGTCTTTAATTGAAAAACTCTTATTCAAGTATCCTTTTATGCTATCCAGAAATTCTATATCATTTCCAATCAACAATATGTCATCCACATATAATATTAGAAATGCTACAAAGCTCCCACTCACTTTCTTGTAAATACAGGCTTCTCCAAAAGTCTGTATAAAACCATATGCTTTGATCACACTATCAAAACGTCTATTCCAACTCCGAGAGGCTTGCACCAGTCCATAAATGGATCACTGGAGCTTGCACACTTTGTTAGTACCCTTTGGATCGATAAAACCTTCAGGTTGCATCATATACAACTCTTCTTCCAGAAATCCATTCAGGAATGTAGTCTTCACATCCATTTGCCAAATTTCATAATCATAAAATGCAGCAATTGCTAACATGATTCGGACAGACTTAAGCATTGCTACAGGTGAGAAGGTCTCATCGTAGTGAACTCCTTGAGCTTGTCGAAAACCTTTCGCAACAAGTCGAGCTTTGTAGATAGCAATATTACCGTCAGCGTCAGACTTCTTCTTGAAGATCCATTTATTCTCAATGGCTTGCCGATCATCGGGCAAGTCAACCAAAGTCCACACTTTGTTCTCATACATAGATCCCATGTCAGATTTCATGGCCTCAAGCCATTTCGCGGAATCTGGGCTCACCATCGCTTCTTCATAGTTCGAAGGTTCGTCATGGTCTAGTAACATAACCTCCAGAACAGGATTATCATACCACTCTGGTGCGGATCTTACTCTGGTTCACCTAGGAGGTTTAGTAGTAACTTGATCTGAAGTTTCATGATCAATATCATTAGCTTCCTCACTAATTGGTGTAGGTGTCACAGGAACCGGTTTCTGTGATGAACTACTTTCCAACAAGGGAGCAGGTATAGTTACCTCATCAAGCTCTACTTTCCTCCCACTCACTTCTTTCGAGAGAAACTCCTTCTCTAGAAAGGATCCAAATTTAGCAACAAAAGTCTTGCCTTCAGATCTGTGATAGAAGGTGTACCCAATAGTTTCCTTTGGGTATCCTATGAAGACACATTTCTCCGATTTGGGTTCAAGCTTATCAGGTTGAAGCTTTTTCACATAAGCATCACAGGCCCAAACTTTAAGAAACGACAAATTTGGTTTCTTGCCAAACCATAGTTCATAAGGCGTCGTCTCAATGGATTTCGACGGTGCCCTATTTAACATGAATGCAGCTGTCTCTAAAGCATAACCCTAAAATGATAGCGGTAAATCAGTAACAGACATCATAGATCGCACCATATCTAGTAAAGTACGATTACAACGTTCGGACAAACCATTACGTTGTGGTGTTCTGGGTGGCGTGAGTTGCGAAACTATTCCGCATTGTTTCAAATGTAGGCCAAACTTGTAACTCAAATATTCTCCTCCACGATCAGATCGTAGAAACTTTATTTTCTTGTTATGATGATTTTCCACTTCGCTCTGAAATTGTTTGAACTTTTCAAATGTTTCATACTTATGTTTCATTAAGTAGATATACCCATATCTGCTTAAATCATCTACGAAGGTGAGAAAATAACGATACCCGCCGCGAGCCTCAACATTCATTGGACCACATACATCAGTATGTATGATCTCTAACAAATCAGTTGCTCGCTCCATTGTTCCGGATAACGGTGTTTTAGTCATCTTGCCCATGAGGCATGGTTCGCAATTACCAAGTGATTCATAATCAAGTGATTCCAGAAGTCCATCAGTATGGAGTTTCTTCATGCGCTTTACACCAATATGACCCAAACGGCAGTGCCACAAATAAGTTGCACTATCATTATCAACTCTGCATCTTTTGGCTTCAACATTATGAATATGTGTATCACTACTATCGAGATTCAACAAAAATAGACCACTCTTCAAGGGTGCATGACCATAAAAGATATTACTCATATAAATAGAACAACCATTATTCTCTGATTTAAATGAATTACCGTCTCGCATGAAACAAGATCCAGATATAATGTTCATGCTCAACGCTGGCACCAAATAACAATTATTTAGGTCTAAAACTAATCCCGAAGGTAGATGTAGAGGTAGCGTGCCGACCGCGATCACATCAACTTTGGAACCATTTCCTACGCACATCGTCACCTCATCCTTAGCCAATCTTCGCTTAATCCGTAGCCCCTGTTTCGAGTTGCAAATATTAGCAACAGAACCAGTATCAAATACCCAGGTGCTACTGCGAGCACTAGTAAGGTACACATCAATAACATGTATATCACATATACCTTTGTTGACCTTTCCATCCTTCTTATCCGCCAAATTCTTGGGGCAGTTCCGCTTCCAGTGACCAGTCTGTTTGCAGTAGAAGCACTCAGTCTCAAGCTTAGCTCCAGACTGGGGTTTCTTCTCTTGAGCAGGAACTTGTTTCCGTTCTTCTTGAAGTTCCCCTTCTTCTTCCCTTTACCCTTTTTCTTGAAACTGGTGGTCTTGTTGACCATCAAAACTTGATGCTCCTTTTTTGTTTCTACTTCCGCAGCCTTTAGCATCGCGAAGAGCTCGGGAATTGTCTTGTTCATCCCTTGCATATTTTAGTTCATCAAAAAGCTTTTGTAGCTTGGTGGCAGTGATTGAAGAACTCTGTCAATGACACTATCAACAGGAAGATTAACTCCCAGTTGAGTCAAGTGATTATGATACCCAGACATTTTGAGTATATGTTCACTAACAGAACTATTCTCCTCCATCTTGCAGCTATAGAACTTATTGGAGATTTCATATCTCTCAATCCGGGCATTTACTTGAAATATTAACTTCAACTCCTGGAACATCTCATATGCTCCATGATGTTCAAAACGTCGTTGAATTCCCAGTTCTAAGCCGTAAAGCATGGCACACTGAACTATCGAGTAGTCATCAGCTTTACTCTGCCAGACGTTCTTAACGTCATCAGCAGCATCTGCAGCAGGCCTGGCACCCAGCGGTGCTTCCAGGACGTAATTCTTCCGTGCAGCAATGAGGATAACCCTCAAGTTACGGACCCAGTCTGTGTAATTGCTACCATCATCTTTCAACTTTTCTTTTTCAAGGAACACATTAAAATTCAACGGAACAACAGCACGGGCCATCTATCTACAATCAACATAGACAAGCAAAATACTATCAGGTACTAAGTTCATGATAAATTTAAGTTCAATTAATCATATTACTCAAGAACTCCCACTTAGATAGACATCCCTCTAATCATCTAAGTGATCACGTGATCCAAATCAACTAAACCATGTCCGATCATCACGTGAGATGGAGTAGTTTACAATGGTGAACATCACTATGTTGATCATATCTACTATATGATTCACGCTCGACCTTTCGGTCTCAGTGTTCCGAGGCCATATCTGCATATGCTAGGCTTGTCAAGTTTAACATGAGTATTCTGCGTGTGCAACTATTTTGCACCCGTTGTATTTGAGCGTAGAGCCTATCACACACGGTCATCACATGGTGTCTCAGCACGAAGAACTTTCGCAACGGTGCATACTCAGGGAGAACACTTTTATCTTGAAATTTAGTGAGAGATCATCTTATAATGCTACCGTCAAACAAAGCAAGATAAGATGCATAAAAGATAAACATCACATGCAATCAATATAAGTGATATGATATGGCCATCATCATCTTGTGCTTGTGATCTCCATCTCCAAAGCGCCGTCATGATCACCATCATCACCAGCGCGACACCTTGATCTCCATCCTAGCATCATTGTCGTCTCGCCAACTTATGCTTCTACGACTATCGCTACCGCTTAGTGATAAAGTAAAGCATTACAGGGCAGTTGAATTGCATAGAATAAAGCGACAACCATATGGCTCCTACCAGTTGCCGATAACTCGGTTACAAAACATGATCATCTCATACAATAAAATATAGCATCATGTCTTGACCATATCACATCACAACCTGCCCTGCAAAAACAAGTTAGACATCCTCTACTTTGTTGTTGCAAGTTTTACATGGCTACTACGGGCTGAGCAAGAACCGTTCTTACCTATGCATCAAAACCACACGATAGTTCGTCAAGTTAGTGATGTTTTAACCTTCACAACGACCGGGCGTAGCCACACTCGGTTCAACTAAAGTTGGAGAAACTGACACCCTCCAGCCACATATGTGCAAAGCACGTCAGTAGAACCAGTCTCGCGTAAGCATACGCGTAATGTCGGTCTGGGCCGCTTCATCGAATAATACTGCCGAACCAAAGTGTGACATGCTAGTAAGCAGTATGACTTGTATCGCCCACAACTCACTTGTGTTCTACTCGTGCATATAAAATCTACGCAGAAAACCTGGTTCGGATGCCACTGTTGGGGAACGTAGTAATTTCAAAAAAAAAACCTACGCACACGCAAGGATCATGGTGGTGCATAACAACGAGAGGGGAGAGTGTTGTCTACGTACCCTCGCAGACCGTAAGTGGAAGCGTTTATCAACGCGGTTGATGTAGTCGTACACCTTCACGATCCATCCCGATCAAGTACCGAACCTACGGCACCTCCGCATTCAGCACACGTTCAGCTCGATGACGTCCTCGCCTTCTCGATCCAGCAAGAGGGGCGAAGTAGTAGATGAGTTCCGGCAGCATGACAGCATGGTGACGCTGTTGGTGAAGAACAATCTACGCAGGGCTTTGCCTAAGCACTACGAAAACTATTATGGAGGATAAACTAGAGAGGACGGGGTTGCCGGCACACGTCTTGGTGTTTCTTGATGTGTCTTGGGTGCTAGCCCTACCCCTCTATTTATATGTTGAGCCTTGGGGTCAAAACTTGGAGTAAAAGCCTCCACAAAGTCGGTTTCACCCGAAAGGCAAGAGTCCATCTCAGACTCCAGGGCCAGACGCCAGGGTTCTCGGCGTCTGGACCCAGACGCCAGTCACCCTGGCGTCTGGACCCTGGACTCCGCAAAACTTCCTTTTGCGCTTTCCAAAAACCTTGTGGGCTTTCCCCTTTGGCCCAAATAAAGTGTTCTCGTACCCAAACATTTCAGGAAACATCCGGAACCCCTTCCGGTGAATTCCGGAACCCTTCCGGAGACCAAACACTATTATCCCTTATATCAAACTTTATCTCCGGACCATTCTGGAGTTCCTCATCATGTCCGTGATCTTATCCGAAACTACGAACAACATTCGGTTACCAACATACATAACTCATAAATACTATATCGTCAACGAACGTTAAGTGTGTGAACCCTACGGGTTCGAGAACTATGTAGACATGACCAAGACACTTCTCTGGTCAATAACCAATAGTGGACCCCGGATGCCCATATTGGTTCCTACATATTGTATGAAGATCTTTATTGGTCGAACCGCATAAGAACATACGTTGTTCCCTTTGTCATCGGTATGTTACTTGCCCGAGATTCGATCGTCGGTATCTCAATACCTAGTTCAATCTCGTTACCGGCAAGTCTCTTTACTCGTTCTGTAATACATCATCCCGCAACTAACTCATTAGTTACAATGCTTGCAAGGCTTATAGTGATGTGTATTACAGAGTGGGCCCAGAGATACCTCTCCAACAATCGGAGTGACAAATCCTAATCTCGAAATACTCCAACTCAACAAGTACCTTCGGAGACAACTGTAGAGGACCTTTATAATCACCCAGTTACGTTGTGACGTTTGGTAGCACACAAAGTGTTCCTCCGGTAAACGGAAGTTGCATAATCTCATAGCCATAGGAACATGTATAATTCATGAAGAAAGCAATAGCAACAAACTAAACGATCAAGTGCTAAGCTAACGGAATGGGTCAAGTCAATCACATCCTTATCCTAATGATGTGATCCCGTTAATCAAATGACAACTCATGTCTATGGTTAGGAAACATAACCATCTTTGATCGACGAGCTAGTCAAGTAGAGGCATACTAGTGACACTATGTTTGTCTATGTATTCACACATGTATCATGTTTCCGGTTAATACAATTCTAGCATGAATAATAAACATTTATCATGAAATAAGGAAATAAATAATAACTTTATTATTTCCTCTAGGGCATATTTCCTTCAATGATTGTTACATGATCGATTGCATCTGGCATAATTCTCCATCACCGATCCAATGCCTACGAGTTTTTTCCTATATTGTTCTTCGCTTATTTACTTTTCCATTGCTATTGTTACAATCACTACAAAACCCAAAAATATTACTTTTGCTACCGTTACCACTACTATCATATTACTTTGCTACAGATATTAAGTTTCCAGGTGTGGTTGAATTGACAACTCAGCTGCTAAATACTTGAGAATATTCTTTCGCTCCCCTTGTGTCGAATCAATAAATTTGGGTTGAATACTCTACCCTCAAAAACTATTGCGATCCCTTATACTTGTGGGTTATCATTCGCTTTGAATAAAACTCCACCAGCAAGGCCCAACCTTGGTTTTACATTTGCCTAACAACCTATTACCCTTCCCTTAGGTTGGAAAACCCGAGGTTCATCTTTAGTTTAAACCCCCGGGGCCAGTGCTTCTCTAAGTGTTGGTCCGAACCGAGCTGCCTGCGGGCCACCTCGGGGAAACTTCAGGGCTGGTTTTACTCGTAGCCTGTCTCATCCGGTGTGCCCTGAGAACGAGATACATGCGACTCCTATTGGGATTGTCGGCACATCAGGCGGTCTTGCTGGTTTAGTTTTACCATTTTCAAAATGTCTTGTGCACCGGGATTCCGAATCTGATCGGGTGTCTCGCGATGGAGGATTGTCTCAATGGATTGTGAGCTTGTGATGGGCTAAGTTGGGACACCCCTGCAGGGTATAAACTTTTGAGAGTCATGCCCATGGTTATATGGCAGATGGGAATTTGTTAATGTCCGGTTGTAGAGAACTTGACACTTGACTTAATTAAAATGCATCAACCGCGTGTGTAGCCATGATGGTCTCTTTTCTGCGGAGTCCGGGAAGTGAACATGGTTCTTGTGTTATGGTTTTGCATAAGTAGTTTCAGGATCACTTCTTGATCACTTCTAGCTTCACGACCGTTGCGTTGCTTCTCTTCTCGCTCTTATTTGCGTATGTTAGCCACCATATTTGCTTTTGCATGTTGTAGCTCCACCTCACTATCTTATCCTACCCATAAGCTTAAATAGTCTTGATCTCGCGGGTGTGAGATTGCTGAGTCCTCGTGACTCACGGTTACTTCCAAACAGTTGCAGGTGCCGATGATACCAGTGGAGGTGGCGCAACCGAGCTCAAGTGGGAGCTCGATGAAGATCTTTGTCGTTGTTTTGTGTCTTTTCCGGATGATCAGTAGTGGTGCCCAATTGGGACGATCGGGGATCTAGCATTTGGGGTTGTCTTCTTTTATTTTGGTTCCGTAGTCAGACCTTGATTGTACTCTGGATGATGTATGTTTAACTTGTAATTTGTGTGAAGTGGCGATTGTAAGCCAACACTTTATCCCTTTATTATTCAGTACACGGGATTGTGTGAAGATTACCCTCTTGCGACAAAACCACCATGCGGTTATGCCTCTAAGTCGTGCCTTGACACGTGGGAGATATAGCCGCATCGTGGGTGTTTCAAGTTGGTAATCAGAGCCATCCCCGACTTAGGAGCCCCCTGCTTGATCGAATCGTTGACGTTGTTGAGTCTAGAACAAAAATGTTTTGAGTCTTAGGATTATATATATCGGAGAGTAGGATTCTTTTTACTCCTCAGTCCCTTCGTCACTCTGGTGAGGCCTCCTGACGTAGAAGTTTTGACTTTCCTCTCATCAAATTTCACGAAAAAAATTTAGGATCACGCGGGTATCTTGGGATCGTTCCGATAGTCTTGTGATGAGAACATTGTTCTTGGTGCCTCCTAACATTTAGGGGTTGTGGCAGTGTCCCGGGGAGTTGAGGTCCAAGGTGTTGTCGTCACAATTTATCGTTGCAGTTCTGGAATACCTGAGTTCGCCGACATCAAAAATCTCTTTTATGCAGTTGTTGGTGAGATAACCTCGACGCCACCCAGTACTGGGGTGGGAGTTCGGGAGTATTGCCATAGCTCGTATAACGGATGCTTTTCGAAGGTTGAGGTACATGATTTCCGAAGGTTTCTTGGTTATGTGTTGAAGGATGGATACAACTAGATGTAGGGATTGTTAGTTTGGGTGAGATATTATGCTTCCCCTGTATCCCCAACACCAGATTGCATAACCAGAAAGTTTCGGGAGTTTTATAGGTGGGAATTCAAGTATCACGTAGCATATCCTTCCAACATACACATGATACGATATGGGGTCTATCATATGTTTGTTTCCTGCTTATTCTGCAAGCCAAATACTTTGTTTTGTTTTGAGTTGTGGTATTTGAGTTGCTTCAATGTCAAGTGTTGATTCCATACCTTCCCTAAGTAGTGTTCTCATATATCTATGTGGATGCTAATCTTTCTTTTTTATCGAGATTGTCATGTCAATTCTTTTTCAACCGGTGTGTTTCTCTTCAAGTGGATCCGATCATTTCAACATCCGCAAGATCAACTCTAAGTTTTCTCGATGGTATCCATTCCATCTGCCCAAGTTGCCTTTGTTTTCCCACCCTCCCACCCTTTTTCTTAAAGGACTCAGATTTCTTAATCAAGTATCCTTTTTATTGATGGGAAGTCTCTTCATTCTTTTCCATCAATATTCTATCCGGTGATTCTCATGAAGATACTAAGGAAGCTTCAAGTTCGTCATTCTTCACTCCTTTTCTTATCTGGTGGATTCAATTCAAGCTTTGTCGGTCATTTCTTTTTCTTCATTTCAAATGTTTTCTCATGCCAGTGCACCTCTTAATCATCCACCTCTTGATATTCTTATTTATCTGGAGGGCTAAAGATATCACAGAAGATTCAAGTTTCTATTCATAATCCTTTCAAGCTATTTCGAGGTCTTAAATTATTCAAGCCATTTATTTCAACCGACGCAATCTATCTTTTAAATTGTTCAATGGTGTTTCTTTTGAGTGGGCCCTAACCCACAGGTCTTTTCACGGGATCTTACCTGACTCTTCTAATTTTTCCGAAGCTATTCTGAAACTCATTTCAAAGTGTGACGTAAGAATGGATTCCATCAGTAATATGCCTTTCCAAGATTGGTTCCAAATTATTTTCATTGTTGTTTCAACCTCTTCGCTTTTCATTCTCTCAGAGCATCTCAACAATTTTGGTGGTGTTTCTCGTCGTCATTCTCGAATTTGAAGACCGAAGAAGAGTTTTTTCCTCCAAATCTTGCTCCGTTCACGTGAAGATTCGTGGTTCTAGCTTCGTGCCATCCTCACAATTATTTTCGATTGTGAGAATTCTTTTCACCCATACGGAGCAACTCAAGAGTCTTTTCAAATTGATTCTCTGTAGCCCATCATCTCAGAATTATTCATTCAAGCTTTCAGCTCCCGTTCTCCAAATCATACCGGTGCGTCATTCAAGTACTCTCTAATCAGTTCGTGATCTCTTTGTCATCTTGTATCTAAATTCTCTCAAGTGTCTTCGTGCATTTTTAATGCTTCCCGGAGAGCCATTCTCTTTTTTTCAATCGTTTTTGATTCTTACGGTGGTATGTTCAAGATTCCTCTTCCTTTGCTATCATATCAATTCATTCGTTCTTCCCAAATCCTAGCGGTGGTTTGTTGAAGACCTTCAAGTTGAGCTATATCTCTCCATAATCGTTTCCACGAGAATAAGTAGTATGACAAATCCGTTGCTTTTCATCAATTTAAATTGATGAAGGATATGCAAAACGTAATTCTTATTATTGTTTCATCCAAGTGATATAGTTTCTTCTTTCCAGAGCGTTCATCGTGACACATTTCGCGGTTCGAGATACTTCATCTTTTCTTTTCCAGAGTTCCAAGCTTCCCGCTTTATCTCGTCATGAAGCTCCATCTAAATCATCGCAAGGCTTCACCTTATGTTCTCAACTTCTCTTTCTTTTTATCATCCTTTTATTACCGGAGTTCTTCATGGAGGCTCTACATGGTTTTTCGTCAAGGATTGCTTTCATTCTTCAATTGTTCTTCAAGATTTCTCTCGAAGCTAAGATCCGCCAAGCTATACTCTAAAATAAACATGGTGTTCAGCACATGAATTATCTGAGGAGTTCAAGCATTCTTCATCTTGCATCCGAAGTGCACTCCTTCCTATCTCATCTTTTGAGGTGGTGTTATGCCATTGTTGATAATTTCCCTTCGTGTTTCATGATTCACAAGTTTTCAAGAGTGACATATTTAAATCCATCATTTTCTCTTCGCTCAAGACATCTTTTAAACCAATCAATCTCTTTGTTAGAGTTATCTTGGGTTATATTTCACCTACAGCCTTCCCTAAGGAATGTTGTTATTGGGGTGCTTAACAATGATCCAAGTTATCTCTTTATCATCTTCGTGGAAGAAGTTTTTCATCTCTTTGGTGCTCTCAATCAAATCTTTTTTCCCGTGAGTGGCAGGTTCTCACCTCATAATGAGATGTTTTCCATAAGTCCACAACAAGCTTACTCTTTTCGTTGTTGGTTTTCCAACAACTCCGTTTGACCCTTCTCCTAGACATGCTTTTTCAAGCTCATTTCAGGTAGAAGATGTTGTTTTCTCCTCCGTTCTTTTGATACCATTCTTACATTTGTTCCGGAGGCATTGTGATGTTGCTCTCTTCGACCCATCATCTTGTTATGTCAAGATCATTTTCAATTACTTCCATTTACAGTCAGAGTGATGAACAAAATTATATCATTCTTATTCCTTCTCTATCTTGTTTTAACCGGAGTGTTGTGTCTATCATTCCTCTTCTAACTGGACTCTCATCCAAGTGCTTTCATTTTGCCAAGTTCATATTCTATGCCTTCAATTTCCAACCGAAGTGTTGTCGTAATTGATCTTTATCGTTCCTTGTACATCTCGTTTCAACCGGATTGCTTGCATGTACTTCTTGTCCATTGCAACCCTTTTCTTATGCCTTTCAACCTAAAAGGCTCTAGTAAGGTTCCTTGTTCCTCTTTTCTAATGGAGTGTTTTCAACTTTGTTCATCTTTGTTGTATTTTTTCTTTCAATTTGTTCAACTTCGCAAGGTTCTTCAGTTTCACACATTTGTCAAAGAAGCAACTTAGTTTTACCTCTTCCCCTTCCTCTTCCGTCGCCATCCTAGATCTCGGGACGAGATCCTCTTGTAGTGGTGGAGTGTTGTAACGCCCCGAGACCGTTGCGTCAGGTGTCTTCCAGTTATTCGCCGTTGTTTCCTCGTCATTCGCTTGTGTGTTGCATGTTGCCATGTCATCATGTGCATTACATAATCATGATTTCAAAACTTGCATCTGTTCGGGTCCCCCATTTTCTTTGTTATCCGTTCTGAGCCCAGGCACACTCGCATGCGCCCGCGGCACGTCCGAAATAGTATTTTATAAGTGGCCGGAGAATGTTCTCGGAATGGGATGAGAGTTGGCATGCGGTCTTGTTATGTTGTAGGTAGGCCTCCTGCCAAGTTTCATCGCATTTGGAGTCCGTTTGATGCCCTAATGGATAACTATAGCGGCATTATAGTCGGTCAAACGTCGGACGTTTTCGGTCTCCGAAAACTGCTATCGGGCCTCTCTCTTCTCTTCTCTTCTCTCAGCCCGAGGCCTTCTGCACAGCCCACCTGCAGCCAATCTAGTCCACCTGTGTCCGGAGCCGCACAATCGCAATCCGAGGGTCCAAAAACCACCAACCCCCCCTAACCCAAGCCACCTACCCTATATAAACAACCCCTAGTCCATTTTTGGACAAACCTAGCTCTTCCCATACCCCTAGACCCCTTCTCCTCGGATCCGCCGCCACAAGCCTCAGCCAACCCCCTCCACCTCGAAATCCGCCGCCGACCAGCATCCCTTTGCCACTTGGCGCATCCCCAACGGTTAGCGCCGCCGCAGCCGCCCGCCCCAGCGAACCACCGAGCGCCACGTCGCCCCCTCAGCCTCCTCCACCACTGTGGCCCTCCAGGCCTATCCAAAGGCCCACCCGGGCCCAAATCGCGCTGCCGCTGTGCGCCCGAGCGTGCTCGCTCGCCCGCTCATACGCCTCCTCCCGCTGGAGCCCCGCGCCGCCTCGCGCTTCGCCTCCATCCTGCCAGCCACTGGAGTGCCGCCGCCGGCGACCTCCAGCTCAGGCCAGAGCTACATCGTCCCTGCCTCTTCTCTCTCTCTTCTCCTCCCATCGCTCACCTCGCCATCTCTCTCTTTCTCTCCTGCAGGTAACAGTGCGCCCCGCCGCCGTTCATCCAATGCTCTGCCTCGCCGCCGGTCGGATCCGGCCACATTCGCCTCGGATCCGTCGCCCCGACCCGTTTCCGGCCTCCCTTACCGTTGGCTCGCCCGGATCAGGTGGATCCGGCGAGCTCTTCGCTGCCACCGTCCGCATCGAGCTTGTGCTCGATCCTCGCTTCAGGAACGAGACGATGAGCGCTCAGCAACCGCGTTGACCGCTTTGGTCAGATCCGATGGGCCCGCGCTGCTTCCCCGTCAGTCCAGTGCGCCTTCTCTCCAAGGCCCAGCCATGGCCTCCTCTCTGGCCCAGCTTCAGTTTTGGCCTGCTAGGACCGATGTGAGCAGCTCCCCCAAGCCCTTCACCCACATCTATTTTTTTCCCTGCTGTGAATTTGTTAATTATTCCAGAGAAAACCTGTTTTACAGATTAGCCCCTAAAATCTTCATGCATTTAATAACCCTTGAACCATGCATCGGATTAACATAAGTTATATATGAAAAATGCTTAGATTTTTGTCTAGTTTCATAATATGCCACTTTCATGCATGCTTAAAATGTTTAAAATGATGTTTGTGTTTATTTTGCATAATGCCATGTTAAAATGTTTTATTTCATAACTAATTAACCGTAGCTCCGAATTTAATAAACGTTATATGTAAATAGGGTAGAAAAATGCCTAGTTTAACATGTTGCACTTATCTTGCATGTTTAACAACTCTAAAATATGGTTTAGGGCATAACAGTACCAACTCTAAAATTTGCATATGAGGATTTTCCGGATTTGTTGTTTGTTGTTACGGCCTCATTTAAACATGCCTAGATAGGTAGTTTTCATATGCTTCACCCCTTTCCATGTTTAAACAAATTTAATATTGTTGGGTACATAAACGAGAGTGAACTACATGATTGAATGTGGTGTTTCGTCAATATGCAACTCGTTGCATATTGAGCTCCACTTAATTTGGAGTATTGTTTGTGCACTTTGCCATGCCATGCCTCATTAAACCGGACATGCATCATACTTGGTTGTGCATCATGCCATGTTCATGTGATGGTTGTTTACTATGTTGCTTGCTTCTTTCCGAGTTGCTTCTCTCATTAGCTTCGGTTTCGTCCGGAGTTGTGAGGATTCGTTCAACTACGTTGGGTCGTCTACTTCTTGGACTCGTTCTTCTTCCTTGCGGGATCTCAGGCAAGATGACCATACCCTCGATATCACTCCTATCTTTGATTGCTAGTTGTTCGCTCTATCGCTATGTCGCGCTACCTACCATTTGTTATATCATGCCTCCCATATTGCCATGTCAAGCCTCTAACCCGCCTTCCTAGCAAACCGTTGTTTGGCTATGTTACCACTTTTGCTCAGCCCCTCTTATAGCGTTGCTAGTTGCAGGTGAAGCTAAAGTTTGTTCCATGTTGGAGCATGGATATGTTGGGATATCACAATATTTCATATTTTAATTAATGCATCTATATACTTGGTAAAGGGTGGAAGGCTCGACCTTATGCCTGGTGTTTTGTTCCACTCTTGGCACCCTAGTTTCCGTCATACCGGTGTTATGTTCCTTGATTTTGCATCCCTAACACGATGAGGGGTATGGGACCCTCTTGAAAGTTCGCTGTGAATAAAACTCCTCCAGCAAGGCCCAACCTTGGTTTTGCATTTGCCTAACAACCTATTACCCTTCCCTTGGGTCGGCCAACCCGAGGGTCATCTTTATTTTAACCCCACCCCCCCGGGCCAGTGCTTCTCTAAGTGTTGGTCTGAACCGAGATGCCTGCGGGGCCACCTCGGGGAAACTTGAGGGATGGTTTTACTCGTAGGATGTCTCATCCGGTGTGCCCTGAGAACAAGATACGTGCGATTCCTATCGGGATTGTCGGCACATTGGGCGGTCTTGCTGGTTTAGTTTTACCATTATCGAAATGTCTTATGCACTGGGATTCCGAGTCTGATCGGGTGTCCTACGATGGAGGATTGTCTCCGCGGATCGTGAGCTTGTGATGGGCTAAGTTGGGACACCCCTGCAGGGTATAAACTTTTGAGGGCCGTGCCCGCGGTTATGTGGCAGATGGGAATCTGTTAATGTCTGGTTGTAGAGAACTTGACACTTGACTTAATTAAAATGCATCAACCGCGTGTGTAGCCATGATGGTCTCTTTTCGACAGAGTCTGGGAAGTGAACACGTTTCTTGTGTTATGGTTGTGTGTAACTAGTTTCAGGATCACTTCTTCATCACTTTTACCTTCACAACTGTTGCGTTGCTTCTCTTCTCGCTCTTATTTGTGTATGTTAGCCACCATATTTTCTTAGTGCTTGCTGTAGCTCCACCTCACTACCTTATCCGACCCATTAGCTTAAATAGTCTTGATCTCGCGGATGTGAGATTGCTGAGTCCTCGTGACTCATGGTTACTTCCAAATAGTTGTAGGTGCCGATGATACCAATGCAGGTGGCGCAACCGAGGTCAAGTGGGAGCTCAATGAAGATCTTGGTCATTGTTTTGTGTCTTTTCCGAATGATCAGTAGTGGTGCCCAGTTGGGACGATCGGGGATCTAGCATTTGGGGTTGTCTTCTTTTATTTTGGTTCCGTAGTTGGACCTTGATTGTACTCTGGATGATGTATGTTTAACTTGTTATTTGTGTGAAGTGACGATTGTAATCCAACTCTTTATCCCTTTCTTATTGAGTACACAGGATTGTGTGAAGATTACCCCTCTTGCAACAAAACCACCATGCGGTTATGCCGCTAAGTCGTGCCTCGACACATGGGAGATATAGCCGCATCATGGGTATTACAACCCTTCCTGAGGTTCGAGCGCTAAGAGGAGGAGCACTCCTGAGCTCGGTCCGCAGGCAGGGGCTCCCGAGGCTGGTGGCTTGAGGAGCTCCTCCCAAGGTGGCGCCGGCTCCGCGGGCGGAGGTGCCACCGAAGGCTAGAATAGCCGTTCCTTGAAGATGCCAGGCTCTTGGTGTAGCCGCTCGGATGCGCTTTTAGCGATGTCGTCGGCCTCCTTGTTGTTGCCATGGGGCACATGCTGTAGCTCCAAGCCTAGGAAGTGCTTCTCCATTTTGCGTACCTCTGCGAGGTATGCCTCCATTTGCTCATCCTTTGGTTCATACACCTTGTTGGAGAAGTTGAAGAGGAGTTGTGAGTCTCCCTTGATCGTGAGGCGTTTCAGCCCTAGGGCCACCGCAGCCTTGAGGCCGGCGATGAGACCCTCGTACTCTGTGATGTTATTGGAGACCTTCTCGCCCCGCTGGAAGCAGAGCTGCATGACGTAGTAAAGTTTGTCCTGAGTGGGCGAGATGAGCACGGCTCCAGCCCCCGTGCCCTGGCGTGCGAACGCGCCATCAAAGTACATGACCCAGCCATCCGGCGCTTCACTCCCTGGCGAGAGGGATCGGTTCTCGCCTGCTTCGAGCTCCGGGGTGTCAGTCCATTCTGCCACAAAGTCGACGAATGTAGCCCACTTGATGACCCTGGTTGTGCTGAACTCCAGGTCAAACGCTTGCAGCTCGATGATCCATTCGGCGACTCTTCCCGCGGCATTGGGGCTCCTGAGCACTCTCTCCAATGGGTAAGTTGAGACGACCTTGATGGGGTGATCCTGGAAGTAGTGGCATAGCTTACCCGAGGCCACTAGGAGCGTGAGCAAGAGCTTCTGAGGCATGGGGTATCGCGCTCTCGCATCTCGTAGCATTGTGCTGACGAAGTACACTGAGTGCTCGACGAGGGCGGGAGAGCTGACGAAGTTTTTGGCTCCCGGGGGCTGAGGCTGCCTCAGGAGCATAGCCTCGATGTTGTGCTGCCTCATCCGGCTTGGCAGCTCCACTTGGCGGGCCCTTGACCTAGGGCTCCTCTCTGAGGGCCACCAAGGCCGCGTTGGCGGAGTGGGGTGTGGCAGACATGTAGAGTACCAAGGGCTCGAGAGGACGAGGCGCCACCATCACCGCGGGCTGGTCAAGTATATCTTGAGGTCTTGAAATGCCAGTTCGACCTCGGGGGTCCACTCGAATGGACCCTTCTTCTTCATCAGCTTGAAGAACAGCAAGGCGCACTCCCCCAACTTGGAGATGAAGCGCCCCAGCGAAGTCACGCAGCCCGCAAGCTTCTGCATCTCCTTGAGGTTTTGTTGTGGGCTCATGTCTTCGATTGCCTTGACCTTCTCCGGGTTGGCCTCGACCCCCCTGTGGGACATTAGGAAGCCCAGCAGCTTGCCAGAAGGAACACCAAACACACACTTCTCCAGGTTGAGCCGCAGGTCCACCTGGCGCAATCTCGCGAAGGTCTCCTCTGGGTCCTGAATTAAGGTTCTTGCCTCCCAAGACTTCACCACAATGTCGTCGACGTAGGCCTCAGCGTTTCTCCCAAGCTGCCGCCCCAAGGCGATGTGCATCAGTCGCTGGAAGGTCACTCCCGCATTGCGCAGTTCGAATGGCATACAAGTGTAGCAGTATACCCCGCATGGGGTCAAGAAAGCTGTTTTCTCCACATCTTCCACCGCCATCTTGATCTGGTGGTAGCCCGAGAACGCATCCAGGAAACATAGCAGATCAAACTCGGGGGTGGAGTCAACAATCCGATCGATGTGCGGCAGTGGGAATGGGTCTTGAGGGCAAGCCTTGTTGAGGTTGAAGTCGACACACATTCGCTCCTTCCCTCCTTCCTTCGGCACGACGACCGGGTTCGCCAGCCACTTTGGGTACCGGACCTCGCGAATGAAACCCGCTGCCTCCAGCTTGCGGGTTTCCTAAACGATAAAGGACTGCTTCTCCGTGGACTGTCGCCTCGCCCTCGGCTTCACAGGGCGCATGTTGGGGCATACCCTCAGATGATGCTCAATCACTCCTCTCGGGACCCCAACCAGCTGCTTGGGCTCCTAGGAGAATACTTCCTTGTTCGCCCGCAAGAAGCCCACCAACTCCATTTCTTGATCTGGGGCGAGGTCGGCGCCTATAGTAAAGGGGGCGCCAGAGGCCCCGTTATCGTCGACCGATATCTGCTTCATCTTGGCTTGACCTTGAGTGAATAGCTGCTTCTTCTTGGTCGGCGCAGCCCCCTTGGTTCTGGACACGGCCTTGTCGGCCGGGCAAGCTGCCGCTGTGGCCCTGAAGGCGAGCTTGAGGGCCGCCACGGCTTCCTTGGTGTCTCCGGCCACGGTGAGGACGCCCTTGCTCCCTGGCATCTTCATGAGGTTGTAGGCAGGATGGGTAGCTGCCATGAACTGGGCCAGCACCGGGTACCCGAGGATGGCGTTGTACAGTAAGCCGATGCAAGCGATGTCGAAGTCGATTAGCTCGGTGCGGTAGTTGTCGCGTGTGTCGGTGGTCACGGGGAGACGGATCTGCCCCAGGGGGTTGGAGGAGCCGCCGCCGACTCTAGAGAAAGGATTGCTGGGGCGGAGCCGCTCAAGTGGTACAAGACTAAAAGCCTCCACAGAGAGCACGTTGAGGACGGCCCCGCAATCGATGAGGGTATTGGTGACGGCCACGCTGCAGATGGTGGGCATGCAAAACATCAGGAGCACGCCCGAACCGATGGTGGTGACTGGGTGATCCCTTGAGTCGAAGGTCAGGTCGGCCTTGGGCACCGCCCAAACCGAGGAAACCCCCTATCGTGCGGAGGTGGCGCCGATCTGGTGAAAGAGCAGCTAGGCATGACGGTCCGAGGGCGGCACTTGCGAGCCACCGAGGAGAGCCGCGACGATTGGGGGTGCTGGTCCCTCGAAGCGCGTGATGAAGAGATTGCGCAGCTCCTCTCAGGAGGCCACAGAAGATTCCAGCAGATGGAGGAGCCCGGCACGCGGCAGGCCAGCATCCGGCCTGCAGGACGACCTCCTCGTACGCCAGCAGGAAGGCTGCGAGATCCGCCACACCATCATAACGGGGCGACATCTCCGGCTTGAACTTGTGCGGCCACCACACCCGCCGCAAGGCGGGGATGAAGGCCCAAAGCCCCACGGCGTTGTGGAGGGCGCCCGTCGATCCAGTCAGAGAAGCGGCGACGTCCATGAGAGCCGGTCGAAGCGGTGAGGCCGTCGGGGGCAAGCTTCGGCGTACCCCTACCTGGCGCGCCAAATGTCAAATTTTGGGTTCCGGCAAAACCCTTGAGGTTCGAACACTGGGGTGCACACGAAGATCTCTCCCCCTCTAGCTCGCACACACCATGATCTCACAGCCTAGCTCGGCGAACCCAAAGAACACGGGACGCAAGAGTTTATACTGGTTCGGGCCACCAATGCGGTGTAATACCCTACTCCAGTGTGGTGGATTGCCTCTTGGGCTGAGGATGAACAGTTACAAGGGAAGAATAGCCTCGTAAGGAGAGGTGCTCTTGTGCTTGGTGAGTGTGGCGGCTTTGGTGGAATGGGTCTGGTCCAAGATGAGACCATCCTACGGTGGTGGCTAGTCCTATACTTATAGAGCCCCGGGTCCTCTTCCCAAATATCAGGCGGAAGGTATCCCACAATGGCCGATTGGAAGGGGGACAGCTAGTACAAGCTATCCTAACAAAAGTAGTCTTCGCCTGCCAAAGGCTCTAGTGGTGACGCCATCTTGGGCTCCACAGTGACCTCCGTCCTGCTGTTCTTGGTCTCGTTGCACCGATATGGAAACCTTTGCCTGACGCCTTGGGACTCCTCGCCTGCGCTTGCCTCTTTAGCACCAAAGAGAAAACAAGGACACTACGTGTGCTGGCGCCCGCCTAGCTCCAGTCGTCATGGCTTGTGTCACACAAACCTCAGGAGGTGTCCCTTGCCTTGATCTCTCCGCCCCTCGTGAGCCAGCCTGGTGAGGCCGTCCCTGAGGAGCTCTTGCGTCATCCACCTCGCGAGGCTTGGCCCCCCGCGAGGGTCTTGAGTGTTTGCTAGTGACGATGGGTCGTACATCACCGTTGATGGAGCCACGCTGTGGGCCGCAGGCAGGCAAGTTTGGGGACCCCCATTCGTAGAACGCCGACAGGTATCAATGAAATGGGTAGTATCGGTGGACTGAACTACAGAATGCCATAATAAGAGGGGGATAGCTAGTCCTATCGAAGACTACGCTTCTGGCAGACTCCATCTTGAAGCATATAGAAGAGAGTATATTGTAAGTTAACCAAGTAACATCGTGTAGCATAATTGTCGTGGAAAAATCACGGCAGATGTCCTTAGTGTCAGGACTTAGTCGCGAGGCCAACGCATCTATGTGGTAGCTTGAGAGGGGTTGAGCGGGACGAGAGACGCGATGTTTTACCCAGGTTCGGCCCCTCGCGGTGGAGGTAAAAGCCTACATCCTGCTTCATTGATATTGATGATGATGATGATCATGGTTACAAGTGTGCTCTCTCTCGAGAGCTATGGTCTAAACCTAACTTATCAAACTTGTGGAACTTGTCCCACTTTGAGGAGCCCTGCCCCTCCTTATATATTTTGAAGGGGCAGTTTACATGTGGAGTCCTATTGGGATTAGGACTAGTCTATCTCTAATACAAACCGGATACAAGTCCAGGTCTTAACTCTTTGTAAGACAAATATTCCTCATGCCTTTCCTCTTAAACCGGCCCACCATTAAACGTGAACCGGCCTTCTGGGCCTTGGGCCTTGTTATCCGTCTGTCCCGCATGCCGGATCACCAGTGAGTCATAATGACCAGGTGGGTTGCTTGTAATCTGCCAGGTCAGGGCGGGTCGCCAGTAACTCGCCAAGTGTCAACGGGGTCTTCAGATAAACCGCCAAGTCCTGGCCGGGTTAACTTCCGGCCGGTTTACGCCGCGGGCTATATCCCCGACATTAGCCCCCAAGTTTAGCTTGGATTTATTCATGGTAAACTTATGTTGCAAAATAAACACAAGAACAAATTTGACAGGTTATGCTCCGGGTTAAGAATTTTTGTAAACCGGTACCTGATCATCCTTAAGTCCTTGTAATTTCCTCCCTCTGAGAAATCTGGGTTAACAGACCAGCTTCATAATCAATTTGCCGACCTTGGTTTGTCACCGAGAAATATCATGAAGAATAACTCCTTTGACTCAGCTCCCAAAGCGCCAGTTTAAGAAACATGGGTCTGAAAATACTTATCTGATATTCAACCGGTTTGAAGATGTAAAACTTGCCGGTTTAATATTACCAAAATAGCCGGTTTATAAATATTGATGGCGCCGGGTCATAATTGTTGTCGACACCGGGTCATGTAATTGATCTTCCTGATTTGCTCAAAACTGATAAAATGAAGATGTTCCTCCTTTATATGCATAATACCTGTAGCCCCCAAGTCTTAAGAGGAGAACATAGTGATAACTTAAGACTTGCTCCAATAAGTGTTTCAACCTTGAGGAAATCCGGTTTGTTCATCTCAAAACTGAATACTCCATATATGTAGCCCGCAAGTGCCGGGTTGTCATGTTTGCAGCAACCCGGGACTTGTAATTTGCTTATAAAAACTTCAATCAGTATAGCCCCCAAGGGCCGGCTCAGTAAGATAATATTGAGCTGGGACTTTATATATGATTCATTGATAATAACATCATATGATGTAATCTCCACCATGGGGCTTGAACCCGCGTCCACAAGGTTAAGAGCTTTGCACTCTACCAATTGGGTAGTGGATCTTTCAATATAATTAATTAAGGCTTGTGTACCTTGAATTTCCGACAGGAGCAATTGGTAGCCCCCAAGGGCCGGCTCATTATAATATGATAAGTCGGGTCTTCAATAAGACTAAAAATGACTTGGCATTAGCCCCCAAGTGTCATGATGCATGCTTGCAGCGACATGAGACTTGCATGTAATCATGATTTGAATAACGTAGCCCCCAAGTGCCGGGTTGTAAGCCTGCAGCGACTCGGGACTATTCATTCCATTGTAGAATAAATCATATCCTTTGATAAAATAGTAGACATTGTGCTATAGCGACTTTGAAAACTCAATAATACCGGTTATTAATAACCATAAAAATCCAGCCATGTTGGCTATTAAAGATATATAATCCGATGAAAACTTTATTCATTCAATATCATAATGAAAATTCAGCCAAGTTTTGGCTATTTGAATAATATAATCCAATGATTTATAAGCGCATGATTCCAATGGCGCAATCCAAATATATATATACTGGCAACTTATAGTCCAAAGCCAGGCCGGTTTAACAAACCTGTTTCTGCCAACAGGTTTAAAGTGTCCTGGCGGTTTACCGCCGGACGGGTCATAATGCCCAACATATAACCCGGGTTTATAACCAAGGCTGCCCTTAAGAATAATCAAATATAAATCGATCATACTTGTGATATTGAATCACATTGTTGGTTTTACCAACTTTTTGTAGTAAAGGTGATAACCCCAATCTTGAGTATTAATAACTCCTTCCATATTGTGTCGGTTTATGATAAAATCGTGCCGGGCTGTGATAAACACCGGTTTACTCCATAATAGGATGGTAACAGAAAATCAAACCGGGCAGATATTCTCCGGATTAAGATTTGACCGTGTTCCGTCAATTTGTAATTGACAGTTTGGGCCGGCTTAAAACTTTGTGGTTTAAAAATGCAACAAAAATAAAGAAACAGTTATCAAGGAAAATTGTGAAGCAAAGGCAATGACAAAAACCGTTTGCAAAAAGAGGCTTATTTGAGCTGATCAGATGGCGTTACCATGGTTGGACACGACCAAGCTCCTGATAGGTGTAGCTATGGTTCAAGTCAGCCAGGTCCCCAAATGAAACCGTGGCATTTATGCCGATCAAGTGGCATGGCAATGGTTCGGGTTCGACCAAGCCCCCAAGTGATTCTGTGGCCTTAGGCCGATCAAGAGGCATGACTGGTTCAGACGTGACCAAGTCCCCAAGTGATCTGGTGGCTCTCACCTATCAAGAGGTATTGCATTGGTTCGGACACGACCAAGCCCCCAAGTGATATAACATGATGCTTTTGAAAAGCTAACTCAAGGGGTAAACCGGAGGCCGCTTTAGAACAACTCCGTGTAACCACACATGATGTAAAAGAACAAATACCCCGCTTTAGCTGAGGTTCCCATGTGATCAATAATATGTCATGGCCAGTAAGGCAGAATACCCATGTTTGAACCGCACATCGTGGCAGCAGGTCCTCTTTGGCAATTTTTAACTTTTTGCAAGAGATAAATTCTTCTTGAACCGGGATCTTGAACCGGATATTGAGAGCTTCAAAGCTTTGTGGGAGACATCTTTCCCTTGAACCGGATTTTAAACCAGAATCTTCATTTTTAGCCAGAAATTTTCTGATGGCCTTTAAACTCTTACTTGCGAGAAGTTAATTCCTTTTTGAACCGGAAATTCTTAAACCGGATTTGAGAGCTTTAGAGATTTGCAAGAGATAGTTTCCTCTTAAACCGGATTGTAAATCGGAAGCATCATTGTGAGCCGGAATATTTCTGACGGCCTTTAAATTTTCATCAATATAACAGTAGCCTCCAGGACCGAGTTATCTTTCTCTCCAATGTCCTGGGGTTCTTGACTTCACTGAAAAACCGGCATATAGCTGAATCATATCATTGTAGCCCCGAGTCTCAAGGTGGCTCGAGGAGTTGGCTTGAGATTCTCCGTGTTTGACCATAGCAGAAGGTGTATATCATTGATGTTGATAATGCGATGTGAATCCACAGAAAGTTGAGGTGACTGCGGCGGGTTAAAATGATCCCATACGAGCCGTGTCAGCAACTCGGCTAATGGTTCCTTCCAACTGGCGATTTGAAGTTTAACCAAAACTGTAGTGGCGGCGACTTGCGTGCCTGCCCATTGAGCCATCCAGTGCAGACGACGGCTGATAATACATGATAATTTGCCTCCAATTTGTTGGAAGAAAACCGGCTTCCCAAGCAGTGACTTGCTCATACTCAAATAAACAGCTCATGCAGTCAGGTGCGGCTCGTTGTGTTGATGTAGACCAGGCCGCGAGAGACGGACGGCAGAGACGACCGCAGCATCAGTGGCGGCTCCGACAGATGAGTCGGCCGCGGCGTTGTAAGCCGGTGCGGATGGGGAAAATCTTCACTAGTGTTGTAAACCGGCACGGACGGGCGAGTTAATCGCAAGTGCGGTCCCGGTGAGTTGAAGTAGTCCGGGCCACAAGGGCGGCGTCTTGCACACATGTTCTTTGATCATTGTGGCACGGTCATATGCTAGCACATGACAGTAATTACGCAATTTATATATCCATGATCCGGCCATCTGCTTTGCAATGACCAATTGTCCTGCATATAAAATGCAAAGACCAAAGTAATTGTTCTTTGACAAAAAACAATATGTACTAGAAATATATTTAGATGAATATCACCTGGTATCTTTGCAGGTCCAACGTTTATGCTAATGTTGGACAGCGGAGACAGTACTAACAGTACTTTAGTCGCTTCATGCATGTTGGTTTTTCCTTCTGGCCAGCTTGTCCATACTGGAATTTTTGCATTGATGCTTATGGTGTGACACTGGCTCCACTGCTTCCTTTTTCCACTGTTTCCTTTGACCCAGCAGATCTCCCGTGGGATATGCAGCTATGGTCAGGTGCGTGACACTGCATAAGTACCCATCGCAGAGGAGGCGGAGGCGGCCGGTGACACGGAGTCGAGGCGCCTTGGGAGGCCGTGGGTATGACCCTGACAACGGAGGCGGCAACTCGGGCGGAGCGAGGCAGGCTCTGACGGCGGCGACTCCAGTCAGGAGGTTCGAGGTGAGGCAGCTGCTCGCAGAGGCCAGTTTAGGCAGCGGAGTCCGGCTTATAGCCATATTTTGCAGGCGCTGACTTGGGTTGTATATGGCACTTGAAAGGGTGTGTTTTATTAATTATCCGGTTCTAGTTGTCATAAGGTCAAGGTACAACTCCTGGTGGTCCTTTTACCGAGGGACACGACTATTCGAATAGATAAACTTCCCTGCAGGGGTGCACCACATAACCCAACACTGCCGATCCCTCTGGCCAGACACACTTTCCTGGGTCATGCCTGGCCTCGGAAGATCAACACATCGCAGCCCCACCTATGCACAACAGAGATGTCAGCACGCCGGTCTAAATCCTATGGCGTAGGGGCCTGGGCCCGTCACCCATTGCACACCTGCACGTTGCGAGGGCGGCCCGAAGCAGACCTAGCCTCCCTAATACAAGAGCAGGCGTTCCAGTCCAATCCGGCGCACGCCACTCAGTCGCTGACGTCAAGAAGGCTTCGGCTGATACCACGACGTTGAGTGCCCATAACTGTTCCCACGTAGTTGGTTAGTGCATATAGGCCAGTGGCCAGACTCAGATCAAATACCAAGATCTCGTTAAGCGTGTTATTTTGAAGTAACCGCAGATGCTGACCAGGACGAGGCCCACCTCTCACCTTGGTGGTCTCAACCTGCCCTGTCGCTCCACCACAAAGTAACAGTCAGGGGCCATCTGAAACCCAGGCCCACCACTACCCAGATTGAACCACCTGCCCCTTCAGCCCCCACATCAGAATCACTTGCGAGTACTCTATGAGCCGACCCGACTTTAGTCACCACCTGCATAACATATAATGTATATAAGTATATACCCGTGATCACCTCCCGAGTGATCACGGCCCGGTAGTATAGCATGGCAGACAAACAAGAATGTAGGGCCACTAATGTAATACTAGCATCCTATACTAAGCATTTAGGATTGCAGGTAAGGGTAACAACTGTAGCAACAATGACAGGCTATGTAGCATAATAGGATTAACCGAAAGTAGTAACATGCTACACTACTCTAATGCAAGCAGTAGAGAGAAGGAATAGGCGATATCTGGTGATCAAGAGGGGGCTTGCCAGGAAGCTCCGCCGAGAAGGAGGGGCCGTCAACACCGTAGTCGTACTGGGTATAGCGGCGGCATCGGTCTCAATGTCTAACAAGAGAAGAGGGGGGAGAAACTATAAATATAATGCAAACATAAGCATGATGATGCATGACATGACAATGCGCGGTGCTAGGTGTGCCCTAGCGCGGTAGGAGGTGGTACCGGCGAAGGGGGGAAACATCCGGGAAAGTATTCTCGGTGTTTCGTGTTTTCGGACAGATGAACTAGAGGGGGAAAGTTGCATGTTCGCTATGCTAGGGATGTGCGGCGGACAAACGGGCTACATATCCGGATTCGTCTCCTTGTTCTGAGCAACTTTCATGTACAAAACATTTTCATCCGAGTTACGGTTTATTTTATATTATTTTCCAAAGTTTTAATAATATTCTAGAATTATTATTAATACGAAATTAAATAGCTAAATGCTAGGTGCACCCAGCTCTGCGTACACAGAAGTGTACCAGAGGCTCACAGGTGGGCCAGGGAGTCTGATAACCCACAAGTATAGGGGGTCGCAGCAGTTTTCGAGGGTAGAGTATTCAACCCAAATTTATTGATTCGACACAAGGGGAGCCAAAGAATATTCTCAAGTATTAATAGTTGAGTTGTCAATTCAACCGCACCTGAAAGACTTAATATCTGCAGCAATGAATTTAGTAGCAAAGTAATATGGAAGTAACGGTAACGGTGGCAAAAGTAACAGTATTGGTTTTGTAGTGATTGTAGTAGTGGCAACGAAAAAATAACTAAGCAAAGATCAATATATGAAAAGCTCGTAGGCATTGGATTAGTGATGGATAATTATGTCAGATGCAATTCCTCATGCAACAGTTATAACATAGGGTGACACAGAACTAGCTCTAGTTCATCAATGTAATGTAGGCATGTATTCCTTATATAGTCATACGTGCTTATGGAAAAGAACTTGTATGACATCTTTTGTCCTACCCTCCCGTGGCAAAGGGGTCCTATTGGAAACTAAGGGATATTAAGCCCTCCTTTTAATAGAGTACCGGAACAAAGCATTAGCACTTAGTGAATAAATGGACTCCTCAAACTATAGTCATCACCGGTAATTGTCCCGATTATTGTCACTTCGGGTTAACGGACCATAACACATAGTAGGTGACATTGACTTGCAAGATAGAATCAACAAGTCACATATATTCATCAAAACATTATAGTTTCATATCTGAAATCATGGCACTCGGGCCCTAGTGGCAAGCATTAAGCATAGCAAAATCATAGCAACATCAATCTCAGAACATAATGGATACTAGGGATCAAACCCTAACAAAACTAACTCGATTACATGATAAATCGCATCCAACCCATCACTGTCCAGCAAGCCTACGATGGAATTACTCACGCACGGCGGTGAGCATCATGAAATTGGTGATGGAGGAAGGTTGATGATGACGATGGCAATGGATTCCCCTCTCCGGAGCCCTGAACAGACTCCAGATCAGCCCTCCCGAGAGAGATTAGGGCTTGGCGGCGGCTCCGTATCGTAAACCGCGATGAATCCTTCTCTCTGATTTTTTTCTCCACGAACGTGAATATATGGAGTTGGAGTTGAGGCCCGTGGAGCACCAGGGGGCCCACGAGGCAGGGGGCATGCCCAGGGGGGTAGGCGCGCCCCGCACCCTCATGGACAGCGTGTGGGCCCCTTGGCCTTGATTCTTTCGCCAGTATTATTTATATATTCCAAAAATATTCTCCGTTGATTTTTAGGTCATTCTGAGAACTTTTATTTCTGCAGAAAAATAACACGATGGCTATTCTGCTGAAAACAATGCCGGTTCATGTTAGTTCCATTCAAATCATGCAAGTTAGAGTCCAAAACAAGGGAAAAAGTGTTTGGAAAAGTAGATACGTTGGAGACGTATCAACTCCCCCAAGCTTAAACCGTTGCTTGTCCTCATGCAATTCAGTTGACAAACTGAAAGTGATAAAGAAAAACTTTTACAAACTCTGCTTGCTCTTGTTATTCTAAATATGTAAAGCCAGCTGATACGTCTCCGTCGTATCTATAATTTTTGATTGTTCCATGCCAATATTCTACAACTTTCATATACTTTTGGCATCTTTTTATACTATTTTTGGGACTAACATATTGATCCAGTGCCCAGTGCCAGTTCCTATTTGTTGCATGTTTTTTATTTCGCAGAATATCCATATCAAACGGGATAAAAACTGACGGAGATTTTTTTGGAATATATATTATTTTGGGGAAGAAAAATCCACGTGAGACGGTGCCCGAGGTGGCCACGAGGCAGGGGGCGCGCCTGCCCCCCTGGGCGCGCCCCTGACCCTCGTGGGCCACCCGTAAGGCGGTTGATTCCCTTATTTTGTCGCAAGAAAGCTAATATCCGGATAGAGATCGTGTTAAAATTTCAGCCCAATCAGAGTTACGGATCTCCGGGAATATAAGAAACGGTGAAAGGGAAGAATCTGGGTGCGCAGAAACAGAGAGAGATAGAGAGACAGATCCAATCTCGGAGGGGCTCTCGCCCCTCCCATGCCATGGAGGCCAAGCACCAGAGGGGAAACCCTTCTCCCATCTAGGGAGGAGGTCAAGGAAGAAGAAGACGAAGGAGCCCCCTCTACCCTTCTCTTCCGATGGCGCCGGAACGCTGCCGTGGCCATCATCATCATTACCGCGGTCTACACCAACACCTCCGCCATCTTCACCAACATCTCCATCACCTTCCCCCCTCTATCTACAGCGGTCCACTATCCCGCAACCCACTGTACCCTCTACTTGAACATGGTGCTTTATGCTTCATATTATTATCCAATGATGTGTTGCCATCCTATGATGTCTGAGTAGATTTTCGTTGTCCTATCGGTGGTTGATGAATTGCTATGATTGATTTAATTTGCTTATGATTACGTTGCTGTCCTTTGGTGCCCATCATATGATTGTGCGCATGGATCACACCCTAGGGTTAGTTGTATGTTGATAGGACTATGTATTGGAGGGTAAGAGTGACAGAAGCTTCAACCTAGCATAGAAATTGATGCATACGGGATTGAAGGGGGACCAATATACCTTAATGCTATGGTTGGGTTTTACCTTAATGAACATTAGTAGTTGCGGATGCTTGCTAATAGTTCCAATCATAAGTGCATAGAATTCCAAGTCAAGGATGACATGCTAGCAGTGGCCTCTCCCACATAATACTTGCTATCGGTCTAGAAAGTAGTCAATTGCTTAAGGGGCAATTTCGCAACTCCTACCACCACTTTTCCACACTCGCTATATTTACTTTATTGTTTCTTTATCTAAACAGCCCCTACTTTTTACTTACGTACTCTTTATTATCTTGCAAACCTATCCAACAACACCTACAATGTACTTCTAGTTTCATACTTGTTCTAGGTAAAGCGAACGTCAAGCGTGCGTAGTGTTGTATCGGTGGTCGATAGAACTTGAGGGAATATTTATTCTACCTTTAGCTCCACGTTGGGTTCAACACTCTTACTTATCGAAAACTGTTGCGATCCCCTATACTTGTGGGTTATTGAGGGAGTCCTGGATTAGGGGGTGTCCGGATAGCCGGGCTATACCTTCGGCCGGACTCCTGGACTATGAAGATACAAGATTGAAGACTTCGTCCCGTGTCCGGAAGGGACTTTCCTTGGCGTGGAAGGCAAGTTTGGCGATACGGATATGTAGATCTCCTACCATTGTAACCGACTCTGTGTAACCCTAGCCCTCTCCGGTGTCTATATAAACCAGAGGGTTTTAGTGCATAAAAACAACAATCATACCATAGGCTAGCTTCTAGGGTTTAGCCTCCTTGATTTCGTGGTAAATCTACTCTTGTACTACCCATATCATCAATATTAATCAAGGAGGATGTAGGGTTTTACCTCCATCAAGAGGGCCCGAACCTGGGTAAAACATCGTGTCCCCTGCCTCCTGTTACCATCCGCCTTAGATGCACAGTTCGGGACCCCCTACCCGAGATCCGCCGGTTTTGACACCGACATTGGTGCTTTCCTTGAGAGTTCCTCTGTGTCGTCACTTTTAGGCCCGATGGCTTCTCCGATCATCGACAGCGATGCGATCTAGGGTGAGACCTTTCTCTCCGGAAAGATCTTCGTATTCGGCGGCTTTGCACTACGGGCCAATTCGCTTGGTTATCAGGAGCAGATCGAAAGCTACGCCCCTGGCCGTCAGGTGAGATTTGGAAGTTTAAACTACACAGCGGACCTTCGCGGAGACTTGATCTTCGACGGATTCGAGCCGCAGCCGAGCGCGCCGCACTGTCATGATGGGCATGATCTAGTTCTGCCGCCGAACACTGACCTGGAGGCCGCACCCGCATCAGCTCCGACCCTTAATTCGGAGCCAACTGCGCCAATCAAGAATGGGTGGTTGGACACCGCCTCGGGGGATGCAATCTCTACGGCGACCGAGCCGAACACCAGCCCTATTCTCTGTGAAGCCCATGACTCCAAGGAGCCGGACTCCTCTCCAGACTCCAAGCCCTCCACGCCCCTACCGATCGAATCCGATTGGGTGCCGGTCATGGAGTTCACCGCCGCAGACATCTTTCAGCACTCGCCCTTTGGCGACATCCTGAATTCACTCAGGTCTCTCTTTGTCAGGAGAGTCCTGGCCGGACTATGACCGGCAGGATTGGGATGTGGACGACGAAGAAATTCGATGCCCACCCACCACCCACTTCGTAGCCATTGTCGATAATTTAAATGACGTGCTCGACTTCGACTCCGAAGACATCGACGGTATGGACGACGATGTAGGAGATGAACATGAATCAACGCCTATAAGGCACTGGACAGCCACCTCATCTCATGATGTATACATGGTGGACACACCCAAAGGAAGCGACGACGAGGAACACAGGGATGCAATGAGGGATCGTTCACTCGAAAAGCAATCAAAGCGGCGACGTAAGCGCCGCTCCAAGCCCCGCCTCGACAGAGACATCAGCCATACAGACCCAGCCATAGAGCTGGACGAGCCGGCGGATGACGAACATGCCTTCGAGCAACCGTCCGAACAGGGCAACTTGGATAAACAAACCGAACACCCCGTCCCCGGCGAAAATAACAGTCCGGACGACCTTACGCCGGATAGGCCCATGGAGCAGAAGAACCTCCACAAAAGGCTCGTCGCCACTGCGCGTAGCCTGAAAAAGCAGAAGCGGAAGCTCAAAACTGCGGAAGATGCACTCAGAATCAGATGGAGCAAAGTACGCAACACCGCAGACAAATATGGCGGCAGTCGCCGCACAAAAAGCTAGCCAAAGCGAAAGCTACTGCCTGAATTTGACGAGGAGGCCTTAGAGCCCCCGCAGTCAAAAAATAGGAAAGCCACCCGGTCGGATAGACGACCGCATGGCCAGCATGGAGCGGCAAGCGGCGCCGCACACAAGCCGGCACGCGATCCACCAAAGGATCCACATCAAAAAGATGGCCCAGCAAGATCTATCTACGGGCCAAGAAAGCAAGCTCTAGTAAGCAATGCAACACAACAAATATCCGAACATCACGGCACACCCAAATACAGGGGTGCCGCACACCCCCTATGTTTCACCGATGAGATGCTGGACCATGAATTTCCAGTGGGATTCAGGCCCGTAAACATAGAGGCGTACGATGGAACAACAGGCCCTGGGGTCTGGATCGAGGATTATATCCTCCACATACACATGGCTAGAGGAGATGACCTCCACGCCATAAAATACTTACCCCTCAAGCTTAAAGGGCCAGCCCGGCATTGGCTCAAAAGCCTTCCCGAAAACACCATTGGATGTTGGGAAGAGCTTGAGGATGCTTTCTGGGCAAATTTTCAGGGGACCTATGTCCGCCCTCCGAATGCAGACGATCTCAGTCACATAACTCAACAGCCCGGAGAGTTAGCCCGGAAATTCTGGAACAGATTTCTTACTAAAAAGAATTAGATAGTCGACTGTCCGGACGCCGAAGCCCTAGCAGCTTTTAAGCATAACGTTCGAGACGAATGGCTCGCCAGACACCTCGGCCAAGAAAAGCCAAGAACAATGGCCGCATTAACAAGCCTCATGACCCGCTTTTGCGCAGGAGAGGACAGTTGGTTGGCAAGATGTAGCACCAGCAACCCAAGTACATCCGAAGTTAGGGATGGAAATGGAAAACCCCGACGCAGCAAGGACCAGCGCTGGAATAAGGGAAACATCCCAAAGAGCACGGCGGTCAACGCCGGATTCAAAAGCTCGCGGCAGAATCAGAGAAAGCCGCCCCTCAAGGATAACAGGGACGAGCTATCCAACTTAAACAAAATCTTGGACAAGATATGTCAAATACACAGTACTCCCGGGAAGCATGCGAACCATACCCAAAAAGATTGTTGGGTTTTCAAGCAATCCGGCAAACTCAATGCCGAACACAAGGGGCTCGACACACCAAGTGAGGACGATGACAAACCCCACAAGCAGAGCACCAGGAAACAAAAGGATTTCCCACAAGAAGTCAAAACAGTAAACTTACTTCACGTGATGAACAGAATGGCGCCAACAGAGATACGCGCCATACGGCCTATCCCAAAGGAGTCTCGCCAATGGTTGTTAAAACCGATCACCTTCGACCATCAGGATTACTCTAGAAGTATCCGGAACGCAGGCTGGACTGCCTTGGTATTAGATCCAATAATCGGCGGACTCCACTTTACAAATGTCCTGATGGACGGCGGCAGTGGCCTAAACCTGTTATGCCAGGACACAATCCGCAACATGGGGATAGACCCAACAAAAAATTGCCATAGCAAAACCTCCTTTCAAGGGGTAACGCCAGGCCCGGATGCCCGTTGTATGGGTTCTCTCCGGCTAGAAGTTATGTTCGGCTCCCCCGATAACTTCCGTCGCGAACAACTAACTTTCCACATCGCCCCATTCTCAAGTAGCTATCAAGCACTGCTGGGGCGCGAAGCTTTCGCCCGCTTTAACGCAATACCGCATTATGCATCTCTTACGCTTAAGATGCCCGGTCCACGAGGCATCATCTCATTAAAGGGAAAACATTGAGTGTTCCTCCCGTGCGGAAGACAGTGCGGCTGCCTTGATAGCCCCACAATTAAGCGGCTTCACCAGCCAAAGCACCTAAACAGGTCGTCAAGACCACGGACATGGCTAGATGAGTCCGGCATAAACATACAATTGATAAAGGCTGAATAGCCGTATACCCCTGTACTAGGGGCTCCGCGCATATAAAACAAGAGACAATAAAGCTAAATTTTACCCATTTCGATTTATACTTTGTTTATTTAGTATAACTCATGTTCGGCACGATCTTTATTTAACTAAGTTCCTCTCTTTTACAGATGAACACCATGCTACGCCCGTCCAGGATACGGCACAATGGAGACACAGGCGCCGACGTGCAGCAGGGACCCGTTCCAAGGATTCTTTTCAGATTAAGACCCTGCGTAAACCTTTTTTACTGTCTCTTGTTGATACACATCCCCTGGTTTCGTGGTATAACCAAGGAGGAGGCTGGCGTTTTGGCAATCGGCCACGTCAGAGTTTTGCACGTACCTGGACACTAGGGGCTTATTACTAAGGGCGTTATCCCGCCTGCCCTCATAAAGACCGAATACCTTAGGGAGTGTTCGGCATCGCGAGTTTGGCCTTATATGCATCAGCTCCGAATCATGTCTTTGGTCAAATGTTGGGTTTGCCCGGCTCCTATGTTTTTCTACCTTACGTTCCGCTCTATCGGCTAAGGCGGCACCAGGAGAACTACTGCGATTGTGCCCCGGTTCGGCTAGGCGAGCACCTCAGTAGAGAAAGCCGAAAATTGACTGTCATGATATAGCGTGAGACTGGTCAACCACTCGATGACTTACCAGAATCTTTAGGATTCCTCCGCATTAACGAAGGGCCGCTTCCCGGCCAGGCACATACGCGCCCCGTGTTCGGGCCAGCGCAGGCGCCACCAGGGGCTATATAAGTAGCCCCATTGTCAAACTCTTATGGCTAAGTGAAAGTGATAAAGCATCATAGTCCGATTGCCTAGTTCGCTGCGCTATCACCTCCTTTGTAGGACCGAGACGTTGGATCAAGTGTGAAAATGCGCCTTCTGCGAACACCCCCACATTATGTGCGTGGGGGCTGAAGCCGACGACTGCCATCTTTCAGATTATATATACATATATGTTAAACGGCCGCACAAGAGGTATTATAATACTTGTAGGCACAAGTATAAAAAGCTTCTACAATTTATCAAAATATTAATTTACAATAATATATGCTATTCGAATATAGTATCCTTTGAGCACTGCATCTCTATTAAACGAGCACCTTGCAGAACTTCCTGAAAATAGTGCTCGGCAGGTACTCGGCTTCCATCCGAGTCTGGGGATGCAACAGCGGTGGCCTCCATTTCCGCCCAGTATGTCTTGACACGGGCAAGAGCCATCCGCGCACCCTCTATGCACGCTGACCTCTTCATCGCATTGATATGCGGCGCCGCACCAAGGAACTGCTGCACCAAGTTGAAATAACTTTTTGGCTCTGGCCTCTCTGGGCACAGATGACTCATGACATACTTCATGGTGAGTCCGGACAACCTATTTAGCGCGGCCCATTCGGCCAAACGATCGGCTAATGAAAGTGGACGCTCCGGATTGTGGAACTGCGACCAAAAGAGCTTTTCCACTTCGTGATCTTCTTGATCTCGGAAGTGTTCGGCCGCATCTGCGGCACTCGCTGCCAAATCCAGATAGGTGTCCGCCGTACTCCACATCCGGTCTAATGGAGCATGTTTAGGATCACAAAACTTCCTCCGCAGCATAAAGGGCTTTCCAGCCGCGATCTCTCCAGCCTGACGCAGCTCCTCCTTCATAGCTCTCATCGCAGAGCGAGCATCCTTGGCATCGGCAACGGCCTTCTCCAGGTCCGTCTGTTCCGCCCGATCTTCTTTTTCAAGAAGCTTGCAACGGTCAGCAGCGTTCTTCAGCTTCACGGCCATCTCGGCCATTTCCTTCTTACTTCGGCAGTGAGTAGCCTATTCGGCTTTTAGCTCTTCAATTACCTTTCCGGCAGCCGCATCACTTTTCCTGGCTTGCTCCTTGGCTCGGGCAAGTTCGCCCGAAGATTCTCCATGGCAGTAGCACCATCTGCATCAAGCGCACACATTGTAAGATACTGGCATAAAGCTCCTCTTACCAGGTGCTGCCGGAGGAATTACATACCTTGTACCTCGTCAAGCCGCTTGTTGGCAAGCGTGATGTCGGCATCTGCCACGTCAAGTTGCCGCTTTAGCTCGGCAAATTCATCAGTCCGGCTTGCCACCGGACACTTCGCCACCTACGTATGAAGGCGGCATATTAGACCTGGGATTATGATCCTCTGCGCGCCGTCACTTTTGACAATGCACAGAGTCTCAGGGGCTACTATCTACATAGGGCGCATCTTATTTATGCGCAACTGTCCAAAAAGGGTACATTATTTCGCGTACCTCAAAACCTGTCAGTAAACTCCTGACGGCCTCGTGCAATCCGCTCTCCGCGGATGAAATCCTCTCAATCACCGTATCCATCAATGCACGGTGATCCTCTGAGATAGATGCTCGCCCCAGCAGATCCTTCAGCTCCTCCGACCGCGCACCAAATGGTGCCGGACTCGTCTGATGGCCCTTTTCGAAGGCCGGACGTGGAGGGCTTTGGGGGGCCATATGACTACCTTCCGGCCCTGCCGGATTCGGAGAAACCCTCCACGACGATACATCAGGATCGCCCGCCTTGCAAGGCGGTACGGCAGGGGGAGGCGTTCCGCTCTCCATCATCTCCGGAAGAAGATCCCCCGAAGATGAGCTCTGCTGAGAAGGGCTAAGGTCCGAGCTACCAGGTAAATTTTCGATTACTCTTCTCAGATATAACGCAAGGATTTCTCTCATTTCTTAAAAAGAAAAACTCCTCTCTACTTACGGCTCGATGGAGGGATGATCCCCTTGAGGGCATAATTCAGCCGAAGTATCCCCCGGCGCAGGACCCTCCGACGAAGATTTCTTCCCCCGCTTTGAGGCCATGGTCTCCGGGTCGTCAGAGGCGGTCCTCTTCTTCCCCTGAAGAGAGGAATTTTTGATTCCTCCCTTCCGGACAACCTGCTTCGAGGAGGTTGTAGCTTCCTTGTCCCCTCCCTTTCTTTCCTCCGAAGGCACAACCTCCAACATCGTGACTAGCACGGGATCCGGCGTGGTCTCGGGGAGGGGGGCCGGACACCTGATTAGCTTTGCTTTTGCTATCCACTCATGTTTAAAGGACAACTCTTTTAGGGGCAATTTTATGATAAATATACGGATAGCGAGTCCGGGCACAAGGCTACTTACTTGAGTATCCGGATGATTGCAGCTCAGACCTGTGTCCTCCGTAGAATTCGGACACACTACTTGTGGTCCGAAGAACAATTTGTACATCTCCACGGGCGTCATGCCAAGAAAATGTTGGAGAACTCGTGGTCCCTCTGGGTTGAACTCCCACAGGTGGAGGGGGCGACGTTTGCAGGGCAGAACTCGGTGAATTAACATAACCTACGTCACCACGACCAGAGTGATGTCTCTTTCTAGGAGATCTCGAATGCGGCCCTGCAACAGGGGCACGTCCTTTACCGACCCCCGGTCCAGCCCCTTATTGACCCATGACGCTAGTCGTGGCGGGGGACCCGAGCGGAAAGCAGGCAGCGCCACCCACTTGGCGCTCCTGGGAGATGTGATATAAAACCACTCTCGTTGCCATAAGCTGGACTCCCCTTGAAAAGAGCCCTCGGGCCATGGATCACCAGCATTCTTTCTTATAAAAGCACCTCCGCACTCCGCGTGCCGTCCCTCGATCATCTTCGGCTCTACTTTGAAGGTCTTGAGCCATAGTCCGAAGTGAGGAGTAATACGGAGGAAGACTTCACACACGACGATGAATGAGGAAATATGGAGGATGGACTCCGGAGCTAAGTCGTGAAATTCCAGCCCATAATAAAACATGAGCCCCCTCATGAAGGAATCCGTCGGGAAGCCTAGCCCCCGAAGGAAGTGAGACATGAACACCACACTCTCACCAGGCTTGGGAGTGGGAATGACCTGCCCTTGAGCAGGCAGCCTATGCGAGATTTCACCGATCAAGAACCTGGCCTCTCTCAACTTCAGCACGTCCTCCTCCGTGACGGAGGAGGGCATCCATCGGCCTCGAAGGTCGGAACCGGACATTATCGAAGGTCCGAAGCGCCTAAAATCTGGAGCCTTGGGTGTTGGAACTCGAGGCGAAGGGCGAACTCGTTTGAGATTGAAAGAAAGGAGTAAGGCCTTGGTCTGTTTATAAGAGGTTGAATACCAAGGGCCCTCCCCGTGACTGTTTGGGACTCGCCTTTGATCGAGAAAACATACCAACGGGTACGGTTGGGTTACCCACGTCCGTATTGATGAGAATCCCGGAATAAGGGACACAATCCCTGCTTTGACAAGATGTGCCAAGGAAACCGCCTCGCTAAACACGCTGATGTGGGACAGTAAATCGATTCGAATAAAGACTTGGACGTGGTGTGATGTCACGCTACGGAATACGTCAGCAGATTAGATTTGTGTAAATATAATTCTCTCTATGGCAATATGTGGAAACTTATTTTGCAGAGCCGGACACTACCTTTGTGTTCAAAATCTTCTATGAAGTACTTGGAGGAGGAACCCGCCTTGCAATGCCGAAGACAATCTGCGCGCCGGACTCATCATCATTGAAGCCTGGTTCAGGGGCTACTGAGGGAGTCCTGGATTAGGGGGTGTCCGGATAGCCGGGCTATACCTTCGGCCGGACTCCTGGACTATGAAGATACAAGATTGAAGACTTCGTCCCGTGTCCGGAAGGGACTTTCCTTGGCGTGGAAGGCAAGTTTGGCGATACGGATATGTAGATCTCCTACCATTGTAACCGACTCTATGTAACACTAGCCCTCTCCGGTGTCTATATAAACCGGAGGGTTTTAGTCCATAAAAACAACAATCATACCATAGGCTAGCTTCTAGGGTTTAGCCTCCTTCATCTCGTGGTAGATCTACTCTTGTACTACCCATATCATCAATATTAATCAAGCAGGACGTAGGGTTTTACCTCCAACAAGAGGGTCCGAACCTGGGTAAAACATCGTGTCCCCTGCCTCCTGTTACCATCCGCCTTAGACGCACAGTTCGGGACCCCCTAACCAAGATCCGCCGGTTTTGACACCGACGGTTATCAAGACCTTTTTCTGGCGCCGTTGTCGGGGAGCAATAGCGTGGGGTGAATATTCTCGTGTGTGCTTGTTTGCTTTATCACTAAGTAATTTTTATTTGCTGTTCTAGTTGTTATTTATCTTTAGTTATGGATATGGAACACGAAATACCAAAAAAAATTAGGTGTACTTGCTACTCATGGAGACGGGGAACCTCCTAAAACCCTCGATGTTGGTTATGTGAAAAATATTATGTACTACTTTAATAATCCTGAGAAAACCCCATTCAATTATGTAATGGGAGTAACGTTGGATCAACGTGAATACTTTAGGGATTACCGCTTGACACAAAAAGGGAAACTATTATGGGATCAAATTCATATATTGAATTGGTATGCTAGGCAACTATGCTTGAGATATGATTATACTTGTTGCTCTAAGATGAAGGCTCCACACCTTCCCTTTTTATGCGAATTTAATGATAATAAAACCTTAGCTTCTTATGCTAGAGGTATATATGATTACTATGATGTGGAACAAATAGAAGAATTTGTTGCTTTTATGGGTGCTTATGAAATCGAATCTATGTTTAAAGAGCTTGAAGATTTTGATGATTCGGTTTATAGACCTGAAAATTTAGCTATCCTTAAATATTGTTATGAGAATTATGAATACAATTACGATATTAATGCACTTATTGAGAAAGTCTCCGCTGTCCAAGAAGAGACTAATATTTTATAGGAAAATATGGAAGAAGAAGTTGATGAAACTGTGAGCCCATTGGATGAAAAAGATGAGGAGGAGAGCGAAGAACAAAAGGAGGAAGAGCGGATTGATCACCCGTGCCCACCTTCTAATGAGAGTAACTCTTCAACTCATACATTGTTTAATTCCCCTTCATGCTTACCGAAGGATGAATATTATGATAATTGCTATGATCCCGTCGATTCTTTTGAAATATCCCTTTTTGATGATGCTTGCTATGCTTGTGGCCAAGATGCCAATATGCACTATGATTATGGAGATAAACTTGCTATAGTTCCTTATGTTAAACATGAAATTGTTGCTATTGCACCCACGCATGATAGTCCTATTATCTTTTTGAATTCTCCCGACTACAATATATCGGAGAAGTTTGCACTTATTAAGGATTATATTGATGGGTTGCGTTTTCCTATTACACATGATGATTTTTGATGTGTATAATATTCATGTGCTTGCTGCTCCTACTTGCAATTATTATGAGAGAGGAACTATATCTCCACCTCTCTATGTTTCCAATACATTAAAATTGCAAGAAACTGTTTATACTATGCATTGGCCTTTACTTCGTGTGCATGAATTGTTCTTTTATGACATGCCTACGCATAGGAAGAGAGTTAGACTTTGTCATTACATGATATATGTTACTTTGTGCTCACCACTAAATTACAAATCATTGTTAATTAAAATTGGCTTTGATATACCTTGGGATCCGGGTGGATCCATTACTTGAGCACTATATGCCTAGCTTAATGGCTTTAAAGAAAGCGCTGCCAGGGAGACAACCCGGATGTTTTAGAGAGTCATTTATTTCTGTTGAGTGCTTTTATATAGTTGAAAAACAACAAAAATAAAGAGGGGAACCCAAAAAAATTTCAAAAAGGAAAGAGAAAGTGAGAAAGACAAGCATTGTTGAAGTGGGAGCTAGCCTTGAACTTTGTTCATGCTCATGGAAACTTTGTAAATCTTGATTACAGAAACTTTTCAACAAAAATAATTATCCCCTTGTACAATTCTTTTGTATTATAAAAATAATGTGCCAAGGTTTTCCTTTAGGATGTTTACATTTGCTTGATGGTTTGTATGGTGCAGGACAGAAACTTTGTCTGTAGTGTGTGATTTTAAATGTTTTGCTGGAACGTCAAATGGTTCTGATTCTTTTTGCACTATCTTCCTATAAAAAATTTTTATTTTTCCTAATTTTGGTAGAATTTTTCAAGTACCATAAGTATGGTGAATGTTCAGATTATTACAGAACGTGCTGTTTTAGACAGATTCTGTTTTTGATGCATAGTTTGCTTGTTTTGATGAAACTACCAATTTATATTAGTGGATTAAGCCATGAAAAAGTTATATTACAGTAGACACAATGCAAAAAAAATATGAATTGGTTTGCAACATAACTTAGAGTAGTGATTTGCTTTATTATACTAACGAATCTTATCGAGTTTTCTGTTGAAGTTTTGTGTGGATGAAGTGTTCGATGATCGAGAAGGTCTCGATGTGAGAAGAAGGAAGAGAGGCAAGAGCTCAAGCCTGGGGATGCCCGAGGAACCCCATGTAAATATTCAAGGAGACTCAAGCGTCTAAGCTTGGGGATGCCCCAGAAGGCATCCCCTCTTTCTTCAACAAGTATCGGTATGTTTTCGGATTCGTTTCGTTCATGAGATATGTGCAATCTTGGAGCATCTTTTGCATTTAGTTTTCATTTTTCTTTTATGCACCATGCTGGTATGAGATAGTCCTTGGTTGATTTATAGAATGCTCTATGCACTTCACTTATATCTTTTGAGTATGGCTTTATAGAATGCTTCATGTGCTTCACTTATATCATTTGAAGTTTGGATTGCCTGTTTCTCTTTACATAGGAAACCGCCATTTGTAGAATGGTCTTTTGCTTCACTTAGATTTGTTAGAGCATGGGAATATCTTTTGTAGAAAGAACTAAACTCTCTTTCTTCACTTATATCTATTTAGAGAGATGATAGGAACTGGTCATTCACATGGTTAGTCATAAAATCCTACATAAAATTTGTAGATCACTGAATATGATATGTTTGATTCCTTGCAATAGTTTTGCGATATAAAGATGGTGATATTAGAGTCATGCTAGTGGGTAGTTGTGGATTAGTAGAGATACTTGTGTTGAGGTTTGTGATTCCCGTAGCATGCACGTATGGTGAACCGTTATGTAACGAAGTCAGAGCATGATTTATTTATTGATTGTCTTCCTTATGAGTGGCAGTCGGGGACGAGTGATGGTCTTTTCCTACCAATCTATCCCCCTAGGAGCATGTGCGTAGTACTTTGTTTCGATGACTAATAGATTTTTGCAATAATTATGTGAGTTCTTTATGACTAATGTTGAGTCCATGGATTATACGCACTCTCACCCTTCCACCATTGCTGGCCTCTCTAGTACTGCACAACTTTCGCTGGTACCATAAACCCACCATATACCTTCCTCAAAACAGCCACCATACCTACCTATCATGGCATTTCCATAGGCATTCCGAGATATATTTCCATGCAACTTCCATCTGTTAGGGAACGTGGTAATTTCAAAAAATTTCCATCTGTTAGCATCATGCCTTGACCATATCACATCACAACATGCCCTGCAAAAACAAGTTAGACGTCCTCTACTTTGTTGTTGCAAGTTTTACGTGGCTGCTACGGGCTTAAGTAAGAACTCATCTCACCTACGCATCAAAACCACAACGATAGTTTGTCAAATAGACTCCGTTTTAACCTTCTCAAGGACCGGGCGTAGTCACACTTGGTTCAACTAAAGTTGGAGAGACAGTCTTCCGCAAGCCATCTATGTGCAAAGCACGTCGAGGTAACCGGTCTCGCATAAGAGTATGCGTAAGGTTGGTCCGGATCGTCTTGTCCAACAATACCGCCGAACCAAAGTATGACATGCTGGTAGGCAGTATGACTTGTATCGCCCACAACTTACTTGTGTTCTACTCGTGCAAATAACATCAAACCATAAAACCTAGGCTCGGATGCCACTGTTAGGGAACGTGGTAATTTCAAAAAAATTCCTACGCACACACAAGATCATGGTGATGCATAGCAACGAGGGGAGAGTATGATCTACGTACCCTTGTAGATCGCAACGGAAGCGTTGACACAATGTAGAGGAAGTAGTCGTACATCTTCTTCCCGGTCCGACCGATCCAAGCACCGTTACTCCGGCACCTCCGAGTTCTTAGCACACGTTCAGCTCGATGACGATCCTCGGGCTCCGATCCAGCAAAGTGTCGAGGAAGAGTTCCGTCAGCACAACGGCGTGGTGACGATCTTGATGTACTACCGACGCAGGGCTTCGCCTAAGCACTGCAACAATATGATCGAGGTGGAATTTGGTGGCAGGGGGCACCGCACACGGCTAAGGAAAGATCTCAATGATCAATTGTGTGTTTAGAGGTGCCCCCTGCCCCCATATATAAAGGAGCAAAGGGGGAGGGGTGCGGCAGCCATAGGAGGAGTCCTACTCCCGCTGGGAGTAGGACTCCCCTTCCAATCCTATTCCAAATAGGACTCCCCAAGTGGGGAAAGAGAGAGGGGTTGGCCGGCCACCTTCCCTAGTCCAAATAGGACTAGGGGAAGGGGGGAGGTGTGCAGCCCATGGGGCAGCCCTTTTACCTTTCCACCAAGGCCCATGTTGGCCCATTTGGCTCCCGGGGGGTTCCGGTAACCCTCCCGGTATTCCGGTAAAATCCCGATTTCACCCGGAACACTTCTGATGTCCAAACATAGGCTTCCAATATATCAATCTTTACGTCTCGACCATTTCGAGAATCCTCGTCATGTCCGTGATCACATCCGGGACTCCGAACAACCTTCGGTACATCAAAATGCATAAACTCATAATAACTGTCATCGTAACTTTAAGTGTGCGGACCCTACGGTTCGAGAACAATGTAGACATGACCGAGACACGTCTCCGGTCAATAACCAATAGCGGGACCTGGATGCCCATATTGGTTCCTACATATTCTACGAAGATCTTTATCGGTCAGACCGCATAACAACATACGTTGTTCCCTTTGTCATCGGTATGTTACTTGCCCGAGATTCGATCGTCAATATCCAATACTTAGTTCAATCTCGTTGCCGGCAAGTCTCTTTACTCGTTCCGTAATACATCATCCCGCAACTAACTCATTAGTTGCCATGCTTGCAAGGCTTAAGTGATGTGCATTACCAAGAAGGGCCCAGAGATACCTCTCCGACGATCGGAGTGACAAATCCTAATCCCGAAATACGCCAACCCAACATCTACCATTGGAGACACCTGTAGTACTCCTTTATAATCACCCAGTTACGTTGTGACGTTTGGTAGTACCCAAAGTGTTCCTCCGGCAAACGGGAGTTGCATAATCTCATAGTCATAGGAACATGTATAAGTCATGGATAAAGCAATAGCAACATACTAAACGATCGGGTGCTAAGCTAATAGAATGGGTCATGTCAATCAGATCATTCAACTAATGATGTGATCTCGTTAATCAAATAACAACTCTTTGTTCATGGTTAGGAAACATAACCATCTTTGATTAACGAGCTAGTCTAGTAGAGGCATACTAGTGACACTCTGTTTGTCTATGTATTCACACATGTATTATGTTTCCGGTTAATACAATTCTAGCATGAATAATAAACCTTTATCATGATATAAGGAAATAAATAATAACTTTATTATTGCCTCTAGGGCATATTTCCTTCAGTCTCCCACTTGCACTAGAGTCAATAATCTAGATTACACTGTAATGATCCTAACACCCATGGAGTCTTGGTGCTGATCATGTTTTGCTCGTGGAAGAGGCTTAGTCAACGGGTCTGCAACATTCAGATCCGTATGTATCTTGCAAATCTCTATGTCTCCCACCTGGACTAGATCCCGGATGGAGTTGAAGCGTCTCTTGATGTGTTTGGTCCTTTTGTGAAATCTGGATTCCTTTGCCAAGGCAATTGCACCAGTATTGTCACAAAAGATTTTCATCGGACCCGATGCACTAGGTATGACACCTAGATCGGATATGAACTCCTTCATCCAGACTCCTTCGTTTGCTGCTTCCGAAGCAGCTATATACTCCGCTTCACATGTAGATCCCGCTACGACGCTTTGTTTAGAACTGCACCAACTGACAGCTCCACCGTTTAATGTAAATACGTATCCGGTTTGCGATTTAGAATCGTCCGGATCAGTGTCAAAGCTTGCATCAACGTAACCTCTTACGTTGAGCTCTTTGTCACCTCCATATACGAGAAACATATCCTTAGTCCTTTTTAGGTATTTCAGGATGTTCTTGACCGCTGTCCAGTGATCCACTCCTGGATCACTTTGGTACCTCCCTGCTAAACTTATAGCAAGGCACACATCAGGTCTGGTACACAGCATGGCATACATGATAGAGCCTATGGCTGAAGCATAGGGAACATCTTTCATTTTCTCTCTATCTTCTGCAGTGGTCGGGCTTTGAGTCTTACTCAATCTCACACCTTGTAACACAGGCAAGAACCCTTTCTTTGCTTGATCCATTTTGAACTTCTTCAAAATCTTGTCAAGGTATGTGCTTTGTGAAAGTCCAATTAAGCGTCTTGATCTATCTCTATAGATCTTTATGCCTAATATGTAAGCAGCTTCCCCGAGGTCTTTCATTGAAAAACTTTTATTCAAGTATCCCTTTATGCTATCCAGAAATTCTATATCATTTCCAATCAGTAATATGTCATCCACATATAATATTAGAAATGCTACAGAGCTCCCACTCACTTTCTTGTAAATACAGGCTTCTCCGAAAGTCTGTATAAAACCAAATGCTTTGATCACACTATCAAAGCGTTTATTCCAACTCCGAGAGGCTTGCACCAGTCCATAAATGGATCGCTGGAGCTTGTACACTTTGTTAGCTCCCTTTGGATCGACAAAACCTTCTGGTTGCATCATATACAACTCTTCTTCCAGAAATCCATTCAGGAATGCAGTTTTGACATCCATCTGCCAAATTTCATAATCATAAAATGCGGCAATTGCTAACATGATTCGGACAGACTTAAGCATCGCTACGGGTGAGAAAGTCTCATCGTAGTCAATCCCTTGAACTTGTCGAAAACCTTTTGCGACAAGTCGAGCTTTGTAGACAGTAACATTACCATCAGCGTCAGTCTCCTTCTTAAAGATCCATTTATTCTCAATTGCTTGCCGATCATCAGGCAAGTCAACCAAAGTCCATACTTTGTTCTCATACATGGATCCCATCTCAGATTTCATGGCTTCAAGCCACTTTGCGGAATCTGGGCTCACCATCACTTCTTCATAGTTCGTAGGTTCATCATGATCTAGTAGCATGACTTCCAGAACAGGATTTCCGTACCACTCTGGTGCGGATCTCACTCTGGTTGATCTACGAGGTTCAATCGTATCTTGATCTAAACTTTCATGATCATCATCATTAGCTTCCTCACTTATTGGTGTAGGTGTCGCAGAAACAGTTTTCTGTGATGTTCTACTTTCTAATAAGGGAGTAGGTACAGTTACCTCGTCAAGTTCTACTTTCCTCCCACTCACTTCTTTCGAGAGAAACTCCTTCTCTAGAAAGTTTCCGAATTTAGCAACAAAAATCTTGCCTTCGGATCTGTGATAGAAGGTGTATCCAATAGTTTCCTTTGGATATCCTATGAAGACACATTTCTCCGATTTGGGTTCGAGCTTATCAGGTTGAAGCTTTTTCACATAAGCATCACAGCCCCAAACTTTAAGAAATGACAACTTTGGTTTCTTGCCAAACCATAGTTCATGAGGCGTCGTCTCAACGGAGTTTGATGGTGCCCTATTTAACGTGAATGCGGCCGTCTCTAAAGCATAACCCCAAAATGATAGCGGTAAATCAGTAAGAGACATCATAGATCGTACCATATCTAGTAAAGTACGATTACGACGTTCGGACACACCATTACGCTGTGGTGTTCCGGGTGGCGTGAGTTGCGAAACTATTCCACAATTTTTCAAATGTACACCAAACTCGTAACTCAAATATTCTCCTCCACGATCAGATCGTAGAAATTTTATTTTCTTTTTACGATGATTTTCAACTTCACTCTGAAATTCTTTGAACTTTTCAAATGTTTCAGACTTGTGTTTCATTAAGTAGATATACCCATATCTGCTTAAGTCATCTGTGAAGGTGAGAAAATAACGATATCCGCCACGAGCCTCAATATTCATCGGTCCACATACATCGGTATGTATGATTTCCAACAAATCTATTGCTCTCTCCATAGTACCGGAGAACGGTGTTTTAGTCATCTTGCCCATGAGGCACGGTTCGCAAGTACCAAGTGATTCATAATCAAGTGGTTCCAAAAGTCCATCAGCATGGAGTTTCTTCATGCGCTTTACACCGATATGACCTAAACGACAGTGCCACAAATAAGTTGCACTTTCATTATCAACTCTGTATCTTTTGGCTTCAACATTATGAATATGTGTGTCACTACTATCGAGATTCATCAAAAATAGACCACTCTTCAAAGGTGCATGACCATAAAAGATATTACTCATATAAATAGAACAACCATTATTCTCTGACTTAAATGAATAACCGTCTCGCATTAAACAAGATCCAGATATAATGTTCATGCTCAACGCTGGCACCAAATAACAATTATTTAGGTCTAATATTAATCCCGAAGGTAGATGTAGAGGTAGCGTGCCGACCGCGATCACATCGACTTTGGAACCGTTTCCCACGCGCATCGTCACCTCGTCCTTTGCTAGTGTCCGCTTATTCTGTAGTCCCTGTTTCGAGTTGCAAATATTAGCAACAGAACCAGTATCAAATACCCAGGTGCTACTGCGAGCATTAGTAAGGTACACATCAATAACATGTATATCACATATACCTTTGTTCACCTTGCCATCCTTCTTATCCGCCAAATACTTGAGGCAGTTCCGCTTCCAGTGACCAGTCTGCTTGCAGTAGAAGCACTCAGTTTCAGGCTTAGGTCCAGACTTGGGTTTCTTCTCTTGAGCAGCAACTTGCTTGCTGTTCTTCTTGAAGTTCCCCTTCTTCTTCCCTTTGCCCTTTTTCTTGAAACTAGTGGTTTTGTTAACCATCAACACTTGATGCTCCTTCTTGATTTCTACCTCCGCAGCTTTCAGCATTGCGAAAGAGCTCGGGAATAGTCTTGTTCATCCCTTGCATATTATAGTTCATCACGAAGCTTTTGTAGCTTGGTGGCAGTGATTGGAGAATTCTGTCAATGACGCAATCATCCGGAAGAGTAACTCCCAATTGAATCAAGTGATTATTATACCCAGACATTTTGAGTATATGCTCACTGACAGAACTGTTCTCCTCCATCTTACAGCTATAGAACTTATTGGAGATTTCATATCTCTCAATCCGGGCATTTGCTTGAAATATTAACTTCAACTCCTGGAACATCTCATATGCTCCATGACGTTCAAAACGTCGTTGAAGTCCCGATTCTAAGCCGTAAAGCATGGCACACTGAACTATCGAGTAGTCATCAGCTTTGCTCTACCAGATGTTCATAACTTCTGGTGTTGCTCTAGCAGCAGGCCTGGCACCTAGCGGTGCTTCCAGGACGTAATTCTTCTGTGCAGCAATGAGGATAATCCTCAAGTTACGGACCCAGTCCGTGTAATTGCCACCATCATCTTTCAACTTTGCTTTCTCAAGGAACGCATTAAAATTTAACGGAACAACAGCACGAGCCATCTATCTACAATCAACATAAACAAGCAAGATACTATCAGGTACTAAGTTCATGATAAGTTTAAGTTCAGTTAATCAAATTTACTTAAGAACTCCCACTTAGATAGACATCCCTCTAATCCTCTAAGTGATCACGTGATCCAAATCAACTAAACCATAACCGATCATCACGTGAGATGGAGTAGTTTTCAATGGTGAACATCGTTATGTTGATTATATCTACTATATGATTCACGCTCGACCTTTAGGTCTCCGTGTTCCGAGGCCATATCTGTATATGCTTGGCTCGTCAAGTATAACCTGAGTATTCCGCGTGTGCAACTGTTTTGCACCCGTTGTATTTGAACGTAGAGCCTATCACACCCGATCATCACGTGGTGTCTCAGCACGAAGAACTTTTGCAACGGTGCATACTCAGGGAGAACACTTCTTGATAATTTAGTGAGAGATCATCTTATAATGCTACCGTCAATCAAAGCAAGATAAGATGCATAAAAGGATAAACATCACATGCAATCAATATAAGTGATATTATATGGCCATCATCATCTTGTGCTTGTGATCTCCATCTCTAAAGCACCGTCATGATCACCATCGTCACCGGCACAACACCTTGATCTCCATCGTAGCATCGTTGTCGTCTCGCCAATCTTATGCTTCCACGACTATCACTACCGCTTAGTAATAAAGTAAAGCATTACATCGCGATTGCATTGCATACAATAAAGCGACAACCATATGGCTCCTGCCAGTTGCCGATAACTCGGTTACAAAACATGATCATCTCATACAATAAAATTTAGCATCATGCCTTGACCATATCACATCACAACATGCCCTGCAAAAACAAGTTAGACGTCCTCTACTTTGTTGTTGCAAGTTTTACGTGGCTGCTACGGGCTTAAGTAAGAACTCATCTCACCTACGCATCAAAACCACAACGATAGTTTGTCAAATAGACTCCGTTTTAACCTTCTCAAGGACCGGGCGTAGTCACACTTGGTTCAACTAAAGTTGGAGAGACAGTCTTCCGCAAGCCATCTATGTGCAAAGCACGTCGAGGGAACCGGTCTCGCATAAGAGTATGCGTAAGGTTGGTCCGGATCGTCTCGTCCAACAATACCGCCGAACCAAAGTATGACATGCTGGTAGGCAGTATGACTTGTATCGCCCACAACTTACTTGTGTTCTACTCGTGCAAATAACATCAAACCATAAAACCTAGGCTCGGATGCCACTGTTAGGGAACGTGGTAATTTCAAAAAATTTCCTACGCACACACAAGATCATGGTGATGCATAGCAACGAGGGGAGAGTATGATCTACGTACCCTTGTAGATCGCAACGGAAGCGTTGACACAATGTAGAGGAAGTAGTCGTACGTCTTCTTCCCGGTCCGACCGATCCAAGCACCGTTACTCCGGCACCTCCGAGTTCTTAGCACACGTTCAGCTCGATGACGATCCTCGGGCTCCGATCCAGCAAAGCGTCGAGGAAGAGTTCCGTCAGCACGACGGCGTGGTGACGATCTTGATGTACTACCGACGCAGGGCTTCGCCTAAGCACTGCAACAATATGATCGAGGTGGAATTTGGTGGCAGGGGGCACCGCACACGGCTAAGGAAAGATCTCAATGATCAATTGTGTGTCTAGAGGTGCCCCCTGCCCCCATATATAAAGGAGCAAAGGGGGAGGGGTGCGGCAGCCATAGGAGGAGTCCTACTCCCGCTGGGAGTAGGACTCCCCTTCCAATCCTATTCCAAATAGGACTCCCCAAGTGGGGAAAGAGAGAGGGGTTGGCCGGCCACCTTCCCTAGTCCAAATACGACTAGGGTAAGGGGGGAGGCGTGCAGCCCATGGGGCAGCCCTTTTACCTTTCCACCAAGGCCCATGTTGGCCCATTTGGCTCCCGGGGGGTTCCGGTAACCCTCCCGGTATTCCGGTAAAATCCCGATTTCACCCGAAACACTTCCGATGTCCAAACATAGGCTTCCAATATATCAATCTTTACGTCTCGACCATTTCGAGAATCCTCGTCATGTCCGTGATCACATCCGGGACTCCAAACAACCTTCGGTACATCAAAATGCATAAACTCATAATAACTGTCATCGTAACTTTAAGCGTGCGGACCCTACGGTTCGAGAACAATGTAGACATGACCGAGACACGTCTCCGGTCAATAACCAGTAGCGGGACCTGGATGCCCATATTGGTTCCTACATATTCTACGAAGATCTTTATCGGTCAGACCGCATAACAACATACGTTGTTCCCTTTGTCATCGGTATGTTACTTGCCCGAGATTCGATCGTCAGTATCCAATACTTAGTTCAATCTCGTTGCCGGCAAGTCTCTTTACTCGTTCCGTAATACATCATCCCGCAACTAACTCATTAGTTTCCATGCTTGCAAGGCTTAAGTGATGTGCATTACCGAGAAGGGCCCAGAGATACCTCTCCGACGATCGGAGTGACAAATCCTAATCTCGAAATACGCCAACCCAACATCTACCATTGGAGACACCTGTAGTACTCCTTTATAATCACCCAGTTACGTTGTGACGTTTGGTAGTACCCAAAGTGTTCCTCCGGCAAACGGGAGTTGCATAATCTCATAGTCATAGGAACATAAGTCATGGATAAAGCAATAGCAACATACTAAACGATCGGGTGCTAAGCTAATAGAATGGGTCATGTCAATCAGATCATTCAACTAATGATGTGACCTCGTTAATCAAATAACAACTCTTTGTTCATGGTTAGGAAACATAACCATCTTTGATTAACGAGCTAGTCTAGTAGAGGCATACTAGTGACACTCTGTTTGTCTATGTATTCACACATGTATTATGTTTCCGGTTAATACAATTCTAGCATGAATAATAAACCTTTATCATGATATAAGGAAATAAATAATAACTTTATTATTGCCTATAGGGCATATTTCCTTCACCATCATCATCATATACATGACTTGAGCATCATTGTCATATTGCTTTGCATGATCGTAAGATAGCTAGCATGATGTTTTCATGGCTTGTCCATTTTTTTATGTCATTGCTACGCTAGATCATTGCACATCCAGGTACACCGCCGGAGGCATTCATATAGAGTCATATCTTTGTTCTAGTATCGAGTTGTAATATTGATTTGTAAGTAAATAAAAGTGTGATGATCATCATTATTAGAGCATTGCCCCAGTGAGGAAAGGATGATGGAGACTATGATTCCCCCATAAGTCGGGATGAGACTCCGAACTTCACAAAAAAATAAAAGAGGCCTGTTGGTGTCAAAACCGGCATCTCGAGTAGGGGGTCCCGAACTGTGCGTCTAGGCCGGATGGTAACAGGAGGCAAGGGACACGAAGTTTTACCCAGGTTCGAGCCCTCTCGATGGAGGTAAAACCCTACGTCCTGCTTGATTAATATTGATGATATGGGTAGTACAAGAGTAGATCTACCACGAGATCGGAGAGGCTAAACCCTAGAAGCTAGCCTATGGTATGATTGTTGTTGTGTATGTTGTCCTACGGACTAAAACCCTCCGATTTATATAGACACCAGAGAGGGTTAGGGTTACACAAAGTTGGTTACAATGGTAGGAGATCTGAATATCCGTATCGCCAAGCTTGCCTTCCACACCAAGGAAAGTCCCTTCCGGACACGGGACGAAGTCTTCAATCTCGTATCTTCATAGTCCAGGAGTCCGGCTGAAGGTATAGTCCGGCTATCCGAACACCCCCTTATCCAGGACTCCCTCAGTAGCCCCCGAACCAGGCTTCAATGACGATGAGTCCGGCGCGTAGATTGTCTTCGGCATCGCAAGGCAGGTTCTCCCCCAAATTCCGTGTACCTGTTGAATAAAGTCCGGTTTCTTGTAGATGTTGCGCTCCTTGGCTTCTACGCCCAATAATGGCCGCTTCCCACGTGTCAAACGAATATGAAAAGTCTGAGTGTTTTTACATTCACACCCCTAGCCGCGTAAATGAGCTGCCCTATTTAAGGGGACGAGGATTTAGATCCAAACCACACCTTCCCCCCTCCGCGAGTGTTCATCAAGGCGCATCCGACAAAGGTCCATTCCACCATGGCCAGCCGTCGCAACTCCTCCTCTCGCCCTTCCAGCCCTCGGCCTGGATATTGGGAGAGATGCTCCATCCCGCATAGTGAGCTAGTGACGCTCCAGACCAAGGGATTTCTTCCCCCGGCCTACATGATCCCGATTCGAGCCGGTCTTGTCGTCTACAACGGCGGAAAGCAAGCAGAGAGTGCCCCCAATCCCTCCAAAGGAGAGCGGGTATGCCTTGTCCCTTATTTAATAAGGGGGCTCGGGTTTCCAATCCATCCATTTCTCTGGGGGCTGCTGGAGTTCTACGGCCTCCAGCTACACAATCTCACGCCTGCCTCCGTACTGCATATCGCGGGCTTCGTAGCCCTCTACGAGCTGTTTTTGGGCATCAAGGCTCATTTCGGGCTATGGAAAAGGTTATTCTGCCTTGTGCCCCGCTCTAAGGAGGGGTCAATGTATCAAGTGGGCGGAGCCGAAGTGTGGCGCATCGCCGGGACCGGATATTTGTCCGGAACCCCAAAGAAGGCGTCCAAAGACTGGCCCTCGGAATGGTTTTACATAGAAGATTTCCCGCTACCGGATCCTGTCCGGATCGGCTTCCCTGAATTCGACAGTGCTCCCTTAAAGAAGTGCCTAAGCTGGCGTCCACGGAGCCCTTAGAGGGAAAGTGACAGGGACATCATTTACCTGATGGGCCGAATAAGATTGTTAGCCCATTCCGGACTAACCATGATCGGGTTATGGCCGAATGCATCATGCGGGGGGTGCAGCCGCTTCAGTATAGAAGCCACCCCATGTGGGACTTCAACGGAGAGGACGACGCCACCCGCTACAGCCGTAAGGGGACGGATTCAGCTGCCGCTCTACTAAAGATCTTGTCCACTTTGTATAAGGGAGAAGAGGAGGAATTCCTCCATGTCAACCCACAGGGTGGATTCTCTATGCACAATCCCCCAAGCTGGGTAAGCGGTCACATTTACTTGCCCATCCGTTTTGTATTCCCATTGTTAAATATTCAGTCTGACGACTTCAACGTAGGAACTGCGTCGGCCTGTTAAGGAAATAAGCAGCCCTCCTCCACAACCCGAGGACCCAGGACGGTCCCTCGACCCGGCCTCTCAAGAGGATCCGGACATATCTATGGAGCTTATTGATGGAGTGTTCCATCAATTGAGCAAGGACAACGCCTTGGTGGCCATTACGGATGATTTCCCAGGGCTAATCCTGGCCTCCCAGGTAACTGAGATTGAAGTCCCAGTACCCCGAATATGTGTCAGTCCTCTCGTGTTTTCAGTTTCCTGATTACAACCGAACTTTGCAGGGGAGGTTTTTGAGGCGGAAGGCCGAACTTGCGGTGACAAGCCAACAAGGGGCCGCAGGGCCCCGTGGGCAGAAAAGAAGTGCAGTCCAGACTGAGGCGTCAGCGCAAAGGTATGGCGCGCCCCCTTATCCCAGGTGTTATACCTTCGAGGCACATTGACACTCGTGCTCTCTTCAGGACAAAGAGACCTCGCCGGACTATATCCGGAGAGGCTGCCAATCGCGCCTCCACCAGCCAGGCTCCAAATCCTGGTCCGGAGGCGTAGGCGAACGGAAGGCGCGCGCCAGACGCTCCTCCGACGGAGGATGTGGATGGGTTGTCTGCCACCAACCCTGAGGTGGAGAGTGCCATGAACCACAGGCGTCGCTGGACAATTCTTCGCGACGCTTGTTTCTCCCAAGGGTCGTTAGATGCCTTCAACTCGGGAGATGCGTACCTCCATACCGCTCAAAATGGTCTAGCCAGAGCCACGGAGCAATATGTAAAAGATATACGGGTAAGAAAATTTTGGTAATTATATATATATACCAGTAGCCCCCGAGACATAAAACAGTTAGAATAACTGATTTAAGGATCATTTGTTATGCAGGTTCTTACAAAAAAGAATTCGCTACTGTCCAAGGAGCTGGAAGAGTGCAAAACCCAACTTGAGGCTGCACTAGTCGCAGCAGGGGAGCCCAAGGAGACCCCCTCTGGTAATATACACTTCGAAAGATAAGTATTTGCGAATCACGGCATGGGTGCGAATCTGACAAATGAAATTGCAGATGGCGCCGGATTGAATCCGGAAAGGCAACACCTCCTACGCCAGCTAAAGGCTGGTGAGAAGGTGCTGACAAAGGTGAGGCGGGAGAAGAACGATCTCCAAGATGCCAACACCAAGTTGGGCGTCGAGCTGAAAGATGTTCGTGCCCAGCTGTCAGACTCCGTAAAGGAGAATCAGCGGCTTCGGCGCGGCATATTTAGTAAGTGCTTGAACGAACCTTTGAAAGAAAGTTTGGCGGGGAAGTCAACTAACAGAGCAATGTCTGTAGGTTTGCTAACAGGTCGTCCTGTAGAGGAGATGCCCGGTTCTACGGGTGACCTTCTTCCCGAGCTCTCGCAACTGCTCGATCGAGTTTGGCAGTCGATGCAAGGCGTCACCTAGGCCCTGTGGACATCTGTCTCCATGCCCGAAGGTCTTGGAGAGCTTGCGGAGAAGCTAAAGAGAGCACGGCGGCGCTTCCGATTGTGGAAGATATCGACCTGCCATCAAGGCGCTAGGGAGGCCTAGGCCATGGTGAAGACGCGGTACACAAAGGCTGACCCCAACCACATGGCCGAGGTCGGTCCTGTAGGGCCCGATGGGAAGGAGATCCCTGTAAGCATAGTATACGTCCAAGTAGAGTTGGCCGCAAAGTATTCCTAGCAGGACTGTAAATTAGGCAGCCTGTTAGATGGTATTGAAGAGGAATACAATCAGTCAAAATGACTATGTAATTTAATTGACATTTATAATGCCTTCTAGCCGGATTGTAGATCATTTGTCATGGCCGACCTTTTCGCTTCAGCCTCGGGACCTGACGGTCCGAAGTGTGTCCGAATTCCCATGCGGTTATATAGGAACCGGGGAATGCATGGAGACCAGGCGTAGGGGTCATTAGTGCGTGAACAGACAAGTGCTCGACTAATTATGTTATATTACATGGTTAGTAAGAAACATCTTCCAGGGAGAATAGTTCCGTTAGGGGTTCCTTTCCCTGGGAGGCATGCCCTAAGGTGCATGTCCATGCTGTGAAAAGAAACGCAGGAAAAACATCTGGGGCGTATAGATAAATAAAATAAAAAAGATCATATTTAGTTCACCGACCGAATATTCCCTTAAGAACGCTAGCTTTCGGCTTCACCCAGTCTGAGGTACACGTCCGGCTGACCCGGCAGTAACAATCGCAGAGGTGCTCCCTTTACCACCTAGCCAAACAATCGGGAATGTAGGGGTAAGCACAGGAGCCAGGCAACCCAGCTTGGCCAAAACTTAAGTCATATAGATGCATATAATGGTGAATAAAAGGTACATGTGGAAGTGTGACACATGTGTCGGGCATGAAGCCCGTATAAATAAGCTTCTGTTTAAAGAAGCCCCCAGGTTTAATGAGCACGGATAGCGCGTCACTTCATGAGCCTTTAAAGGCTATAACAGAGAGAGAGAAGAAGAGGAATGTAAGACAGAAAGTATATAAAAAATGGACAGAGGAAGGAGACGAACACAGAGTTCGGCGCTAGGCATAGAATCTTTGGAGACAGGCTGCGTTCCATGGGTTCGGCTCGAGTCGGTTATCTGATGCATCCCGCGGGCAGTACGCTCCACCAGTCAGGACTTGGTCAATTATGAAGGGACCTTCCCACTTGGGCTTGAGTTTGTCCTTTTTCTTGTCTGGTAGTCGTAGAACTAATTCGCCAACGTTGTAATTTTTGGCCCGTACTTCTCTGCTTTGGTATCTTCGAGCCTGCTGTTGATAGAATGCGGAACGGGCTTTTGCCACGTCACGCTCCTCCTCTAATGCGTCCAAGCTGTCCTGCCGATCGAGCTCGGCTTCTCTTTCTTTGTACATGCGCACTCGAGGTGAGTCATGAATTATGTCTCAAGGCAAAACTGCCTCTGCGCCGTACACCATAAAGAATGGTGTGTATCCGGTGGTGCGATTCGGCGTGGTCCGCAGCCCCCAGAGTACGGAGTCGAGCTCCTCTACCCAGTGCGTGTTAGATTCCTTGAGGGACCGCACTAATCTGGGTTTGATGCCGCTCATGATAAGACCATTTGCACGTTTGACCTGGCCATTAGTTTGTGGGTGATAGACGGAAGCATAATCAAGCTAGATGCCCATGTTTTTGCACCAGAGTTTTACCTCGTCGGCCGTAAAGTTCGTGTCGTTATCCATGATGATGTTGTGGGGGACGCCGTAATGGTGTACAACCCCGGATATAAAGTCTATCATCGGTCCGGATTCGGCCGTCTTAACAAGCTTGGCTTCTATCCATTTGGTGAATTTATCCACCATGACCAGTAAGTATTTTTGCTTGTGGGTGCCGCCTTTAAGGGGTCCAACCATGTCAAGCCCCCAGACCGTGAAGCGCCAAGTGATGGGGATATTTTGGAGGGCGGTGGGTGGCATATGGCTTTGGTTTGCAAAGAGCTGGCAACTGGTGCATCATTGGACTAAGTCCTGGGCGTCTGCCCGGGCCGTCGGCCAATAAAAGCCTGTACGGAAGGCCTTGCTTACAAGGGACCGAGCTGCCGCGTGATGACCGCCGAGTCCGGCATGAATTTCAGCCAGGAGGTTCTGCCCTTCCTCTTCGGAGATGCACCTTTGAAGGACTCCGGTAGTGCTTTTCTTATAAAGCTCTCCCTCGTGGACTTTGTAAGCTTTGGATCGCTGCACTATGCAATGTGCCTCATTTTGGTCCTCGGGGAGTTCCTGCCTAGTAAGGTAGGCGAGGAATGGCTCCGTCCACGGGGTGATAACGGACATTATTACGTGGGTTGAAGGTGTTATTTCATTGGCAGAGCCTCCGATTGTGTCGGAATGTTCGGTGTCGGGCAGTGCGGTTGGGTCCGGGCTGTTATTGTTTGGCTCCCCTTCCCATACTATGGATGGCTTGAACAGCCTTTCCAAGAAGATGTTGGGGGGGACTACATCGCGTTTTGCGCCGATGCATGCCAGGACATCTGCCGCCTGATTATTTTCCCGGGCTACATGGTGGAATTCAAGCCCTTCGAACCAAGCTGACATTTTTAGGACGGTGTTGCGGTAAGCTGCCATTTTTGGATCCTTGGCATCGAAGTCTCCATTTATTTGGGATATTGCGAGGTTCGAGTCCCCGCGCACCTCTAGGCGTTGAATGCCCATGGATACTGCCATCCGGAGACCATGTAAAAGGGCCTCATATTCGGCTGCATTGTTGGAGTCCGTGTACATAATCTGGAGTACGTATTGAACTGTGTCTCCTATGGGGGAGGTCAAAACGACGCCAGCCCCCAGTCTGGCCAACATCTTGGAGCCGTCGAAATGCATGATCCAATTTGAATATGTGCCGTACTCTTTAGGGAGTTCGGCCTCCGTCCATTCTGCGACGAAGTCGGCCAAGACTTGTGACTTGATGGCTCGCCATGGCTTATAAGTTATATCGAACGGGAGGAGCTCAATTGCCCATTTTGCAATCCGGCCCGTTGCGTCACGGTTGTTTATAATGTCGTTAAGTGGTACTTCTGAGGCTACTGTTATTGAACACTCTTGAAAGTAGTGTCGTAGCTTCCGGGATGCCATGAATACCGCATATGCAATATTTTGATAATGCGGGTACCATGATTTGCAGGGAGTGAGGACAGTGGACACATAATAGACCGGCTTTTGAAGGGGGGATTTGTGTCCGTCCGTTTCTCGTTCGACGACGAGTACTGCGCTTACAACCTGATGTGTTGCTGCAATGTACAATACCATTGGTTCGCCAATGTTTGGCGCGGCCAAGACTGGGTTTGTTGCCAATATGGCTTTTATTTCATCGAGTCCGGCCGTGGCTGCATCCGTCCATTCGAAGTGTTCGGTGCACCGAAGGAGGCAATAAAGGGGTAGGGCCTTTTCTCCCAAGCGGGAGATAAAGCGGCTTAGAGCCGCCACGCATCCGGTTAACTTTTGTATTTGTTTAAGGTCCTTTGGGATATCCAATTGCGATAGAGCTCGGATCTTGGCTGGATTTGCTTCAATTCCTCTACCGGATACAATGAAGCCCAAGAGCTTTCCGGCTGGAACGCCGAAAACGCATTTTTCCGGGTTGAGCTTGATGTCATATGTTCGGAGGTTATCGAATGTGAGCCTCAAGTCGTCTACTAGAGATTCGACATGTATTGTTTTGACGACCACATCATCTACATATGCCTCCACTGTTTTGCCGATCTGGTTTGCCAGACATGTCTGAATCATGCGCTGATATGTTGCGCCGGCGTTTTTGAGCCCGAAGGGCATTGTGTTGAAGCAGAATGGGCCGTATGGTGTGATGAATGCCATTGCGGCTTGGTCTGGTTCTACCATCTTGATTTGATGGTAGCCAGAATATGTGTCGAGGAAACACAACAAATCGTGTCATGCGGTAGTGTCAATAATTTGATTGATGCGGGGGAGGGGGAAGGGATCCTTTGGGCAAGCCTTGTTAAGGTCCTTAAAATTAACGCACAGGCGCCAGGATTTGTCCTTCTTTGGTACCATCACCAGGTTTGCTAGCCAGTCCAGATGTTTTATATCTCTGATGAATCCGGCCTCCAATAGCTTTGCTAGCTCTTCTCCCATGGCCTGGCTCTTAGGTTCGGAAAAACGCCGAAGAGCTTGTTTGACAGGCTTGAATCCTTTGAGGATATTTGAGCTGTGCTCGGCCAGCCTGCGTGGGATTCCTGGCATGTCTGAAGGGTGCCAGGCGAAAATGTCCCAGTTCTCTCGTAGGAACTATCGTAGTGCGGCGTCTACATCAGGGTCTAAATGTGCCCCGATGGAAGCTGTTTTATTGGGGTCCGTTGGATGGACCTGGAATTTGACTATTTCGTCCGCCGGTTTAAAGGAGGTGGACTTGGATCTTTTATCGAGTACCACATCGTCCCTATTCACCGTAGAGCGCAGTGCAGTCAGTTCCTCAGCCGCTAGGGCTTCGGATAGTGCCTCGAGGGCCAGTGCGGCTGTCTTGTTTTCGGCGCGGAGTGCTATGTCTGGATCACTAGCGAGAGTGATGATCCCGTTAGGCCCGGGCATCTTGAGCTTCATGTACCCGTAATGGGGTATTGCTTGGAAGATTGTAAACGCTTCCCACCCTAGCAGAGCGTGATAACCGCTGCTGAATGGAGCCACATGGAACGTGACCTCTTCGGACCTGTAATTATCCGGCATGAAGAACACCACATCTAGTGTGATTTTTCCTGTACAGCGTGCTTCCCGACTGGGGATTATTCCTCTAAAGGTTGTGCTGCTTCGCTCAATGCGGTTCCAGTCTATTTCCATTTTTTGAAGCGTTTCCTCATAAATGAGGTTCAATCCGCTGCCTCCGTCCATGAGTACATTGGTAAGACGAAAGCCGTCCACTATTGGACTGAGGACCAATGCGGCTGGTGCTCGGGCTGTTCGGAATTTAGGTTCATCACTGGCGTTAAAGGTAATAGCCGTGTCACTCCATGGGTTTATTCTTGCTACTTGCTAGACTTCGGCAAGGCTGCGGAGTGTCCTTTTTCGCATATTATTTGATGCGAAAGTCTCGAAGACTGTTAATACCGTATTGGTGTCTCTGGGGTGGCTTTCTGTGGCCTCCGGAATTAGGAGATTTTCGCCAATTTTGGCCACCTACCAGAGTATCCAACATGCTCTGAGGCTGTGAGTTGGTGTTGCGTCCTCTGTACTGTGAATTTTACAGGGTCCATTGAGCCATCCTTCCAGTACAGTTCCATGCCCTGTAGAGGGTTTTTTCTTTTTAGTGCTTGACCCGGGTGTCTGGTGATGATGCACCCTTTTATTTTGGACTGGGTTTGTATTCAGGGCCGGATTGTCCCAAAAATTTATTTCGGTTTTCCAGGCGCTTTCCATCGCACAGTACTTTCGTACAATGGATGCCAAGTCAGCGAAGCGTGTAATATCACGGTGACTTATGGCGTTGAGTATTCCCTTGTCCGTGCAATTATTGTAGAAGATTGAGATTGCGTCTTCCTCGTGGCAGTCCCTTAGCCTGTTCTTAACCAGGAGGAATCTGGCCCAGTAATGATGTACTGTTTCATCGGGCTCTTGCCTGATTTTGGATAGATCGCTTATGTTGGGGTGGGTGGGTGGGATTAAATCCGAAGCCTCACCCCATCTGAGGCTCAGAGGCCGAGGAGTTTCCAAACTCAAAAATTTGGATTTCTGGATGTTGTCCAATGAATCCAGCCCGTCGTCTGACTCTAAGTTCAGGTCTTGAGTGACATCCTCCCCTCCGCGGGTATCCGGCTTGGAGGGATCGGGAATCCGGACGTAGCGAGTCCTTAAGATAGATGAAGGGTCACCGCACTGTCCCTCTACCATGGTCACGTGATGGGTGACTTGGGGAGAGTTAATCTCTCTCAGATCGGGTTTAGGCCGAATCTGGTCGTAATCCGTAGCGACTCCCAGGGCGGCGAAGCGATCCAAGAGCTCGTTTATGGAGGAGACCTCCATTGGATCTAACTGCTCGGCGAGTTCCGAGCTGACATGAAGATTGTTTTCGATGGCTCGAGAGGTCATCGTCGGCGCAGAAGCCGAACAGGCGGTCATAAGAAAACCACCTAGCCGAAGGGTTTGGCCGATAGCCAAGGCTCCCTTAGCAACGGTGCCGTCTTTAAAGACGGGGCGAGGCATCCTTCCTGATGGCGACGACACAGAGGTACTCTCAATGAAAGCACCAATGTCGGTGTCAAAACCGGTGGATCTCGGGTAGGGGGTCCCGAACTGTGCGTCTAGGCCGGATGGTAACAGGAGGCAAGGGACATGAAGTTTTACCCAGGTTCGGGCCCTCTCGATGGAGGTAAAATCCTACGTCCTGCTTGATTAATATTGATGATATGGGTAGTACAAGAGTAGATCTACCATGAGATCGGAGAGGCTAAACCCTAGAAGCTAGCCTATGGTATGATTGTTGTTGTGTATGTTGTCCTACGGATTAAAACCCTCCGGTTTATATAGACACCGGAGAGGGTTAGGGTTACACAAAGTCGGTTACAATGGTAGGAGATCTGAATATCCGTATCGCCAAGCTTGCCTTCCACGCCAAGGAAAGTCCCTTCTGGACACGGGACGAAGTCTTCAATCTCGTATCTTCATAGTCCAGGAGTCCGGCTGAAGGTATAGTCCGGCTATCCGAACACCCCCTTATCCAGGACTCCCTCAAGGCCAAAGAAGCCCAAATAAAAAAAGAGGCCAAAGAAGCCCACCAAAAAATATATATATAATAAAAAATGAGAGAAAAAGAGAGAAGGGGCAGTGCTACTATCCTTTTCCACACTTGTGCTTCAAAGTAGCACCATGTTCTTCATATAGAGAGACTATTGAGTTATCACTTTCATATACTAGTGGGAATTTTCATTATAGAACTTGGCTTGTATATTCCGATGATGGGCTTCCTCAAACACCCGAGGTCTTCATGAGCACGCAAGTTGGATGCACACCCACTTAGTTTTTAGTCTGAGCTTTCATACACTTAGCTCTTAGTGCATCCATTGCATGGCAATCCCTACTCACTCACATTGATATCTATTGATGGGCATCTCCATAGCCCGTTGATACGCCTAGTTGATGTGAGACTATCTTCTCCTTTTTGTCTTATCCACCATCATATTTTATTCCACCTATAGTGCTATGTCCATGGCTCACGCTCATGTATTGCGTGAAAGATGAAAAGGTTTGAGAACGTCAAAAGTATGAAACAATTTCTTGGCTTGTCATCGGGGTTGTGCATGATGTGAATATTTTGTGTGGTGAAGATGGAGCATAGCCAGACTATATGATTTTGTAAGGATAACTTTCTTTGGCCATGTTATTTTGAAAAGACATGATTGCTTTATTAGTAGGCTTGAAGTATTATTGTTTTTATGTCAAATGATAGACTATTGCTTTGAATCACTCGTGTCTTAATATTCATGCCATCATTAGATATGTGATCAAGATTATGCTAGGTAGCATTCCACATCAAAAATTATCTTTTTTATCATTTACCTACTCGAGGACGAGCAGGAATTAAGCTTGGGGATGCTGATACGTCTCTGTCGTATCTATAATTTTTTATTGTTCCATGCCAATATTCTACAACTTTCATATACTTTTGGCAACTTTTTATACTATTTTTGGGACTAACATATTGATCCATTGCCCAGTGCCAGTTCCTGTTTGTTGCATGTTTTTTGTTTCGCATAATATCCATATCAAACGGAGTCCAAACGGGATAAAAAGTGACGGAGCTTTTTTTGGAATATATATTATTTTTGGGAAGAAAAATCCACGCGAGTCGGTGCCCGAGGTGGCCACGAGGCAGGGGGGCGCGCCTGCCCCCCTGGGCGCGCCCTGACCCTCGTGGGCCACCCGTAAGGCGGTTGATGCCCTTCTTTCACCGCAAGAAAGCTAATATCTAGATAGAGATCGTGTTAAAATTTCAGCCCAATCAGACTTACGGATCTCCGGGAATATAAGAAACGGTGAAAGGGAAGAATCTGGGAGCGCAGAAACAGAGAGAGACAGAGAAACAGCTCCAATCTTGGAGGGGCTCTCGCCCCTCCCATGCCATGGAGGCCAAGGACCAGAGGGGAAACCTTGCTCCCATCTAGGGAGGAGGTCAAGGAAGAAGAAGACGAAGGGGCCCCCTCTCCCCTTCTCTTCCGGTGGCGCCAGAACGCTGTCGTGGCCATCATCATCATCACCGCGATCTACACCAACACGTCCGCCATCTTCACCAACATCTCCTTCACCTTCCCCTCTCTATCTACAGCGGTCCACTCTCCCGCAACCCGCTGTACCCTCTACTTGAACATGGTGCTTTATGCTTCATATTATTATCCAATGATGTGTTGCCATCCTATGATGTCTGAGTAGATTTTCGTTGTCCTATCGGTGGTTGATGAATTGCTATGATTAATTTAATTTTCTTGCGGTTATGTTGCTGTCCTTTGGTGCCCATCATATGATTGCATGCATGGATCACACCCTAGGGTTAGTTGTATGTTGATAGGACTATGTATTGGAGGGCAAGAGTGACAGAAGCTTCAACCTAGCATAGAAATTGATGCATACGGGATTGAAGGGGGACAAATATACCTTAATGCTATGGTTGGGTTTTACCTTAATGAACATTAGTAGTTGCGGATGCTTGCTAATAGTTCCAATCATAAGTGCATAGAATTCCAAGTCAGGGATGACATGCTAGCAGTGGCCTCTCCCACATAATACTTGCTATCGGTCTAGTAAAGTAGTCAATTGCTTAAGGGGCAATTTTGCAACTCCTACCACCACTTTTCCACACTCGCTATATTTACTTTATTGTTTCTTTATCTAAACAGCCCCTACTTTTTATTTATGTACTCTTTATTATCTTGCAAACCTATCCAACAACACCTACAAAGTTCTTCTAGTTTCATACTTGTTCTAGGTAAAGCGAACGTCAAGCGTGCGTAGAGTTGTATTGGTGGTCGATAGAACTTGAGGGAATATTTATTCTACCTTTAGCTCCTCGTTGGGTTCGACACTCTTACTTATCGAAAACTGTTGTGATCCCCTATACTTATGGGTTATCACCAGCATTCAAGTTTTCAGGAAAGATTATGAACTAACCATATCCACAATAACACTTAGGTATCATGTTTACTCATATCAATGACACAATCAACTAGCGAGCAATAATAGTAAATCTCGGATGACAACACTTTCTCAAAACAATCATAATATGATATAACATGATGGTATCTCGCTAGCCCTTTCTGAGACCGCAAAACATAAATGCAGAGCACCCCTGAAGATCAAGGGGAGACTGGAAATTGTAATTCATGGTAAAAGAGATCCAGTCAATTCATACTCAGTGTAAGCTAACAATAATACATGCAAATGACAGGAGTGCTCTCCAACTGGTGCTTTTTAATAACAGAGTGATGACTCAACATAAAAGTAAATAGATAAGCCCTTCGCAGAGGGAAGAAGGGATTTGTAGAGGTGCCAGAGCTCGGTTTTTCAAATAGAGATGAATAATATTTTGATCGGACTTTCATTGTCAACATAACAACCGAGAGATCTCGATATCTTCCATGCTACACACATTATAGGCGGTTCCCAAGCAGAATGGTAAAGTTTATACTCCCCCAAGCTTAGGCTTTTGGCGTAAGTTGGTCTATGCCCATGGATCAAAGCTGCCCTCTCGGGTGTACTAAGGAGGGTCCTCGGGTTGCCACTAGTTGGCGATCTCCTCCGGATCTCATTGATAAAAAGACTGACAGGAAGGATCAGATAGTGGCTCCGGCTATGGAGATGATGTCAGGCTATGGTATGCCTGAACGGCCTCCGACAAAACAATGTACGTGCCTGAAAATATGTCGAACAAAGAGGGAGCAGGCAAGGTAATAGTCTCAAAGTAATTCTTATCAAATATTAGTCTATAGTTAAGCATCTTCTTCTTATTATTAACAATAAAATCATGTTCGACCATACTCTTATAATCTAGAAAAACACGATGCAGCAACTTTTCCTCTTTCTCCTAATGCCTAATAGGTATGTTAAAGTGTGCAGCAAGGCGTGAGGTGAAGATGCCTCCCAAGACGGGACCCTTTGTACGGTTCAGATTTAACCGTTTAGCAATAATATCGCCTAAACTAAAAGTGGTATCATGAAACAAAGCATGGCGCAAAATAACAATATCAGGGGCACTAAGATTTGCACAGTTCCCGTAACCAATTAAGCATCTACTAGCAAATATTGCAAAGTAACGTAGAACAGGAAAAATGTATGCTAGTGATTCTTGCATCGGAAATTTTCCTTGGTTCCCCTAAAGCAATCATATCAATAAATCCCTCCACATCATTACGATGTGGTTCCTCTATGCTGCCCTCAAAGGGTATCCTACAAACCCGACAAAAATCATAAAGTGACATCTCCTTATGCTCATCATGTAAATAAAATTCCACCGAAGGTGGCGATCTCCTAGTATGGAAATGAAAATCTTGCACCAAAATATTGGTGAGTAGGAGATACTGTTCACGCTGGTCATGGAGGAAGTCAGTGAGGCCTGCATTCTCAACCAAATAATAAAAATCTTCATAAATCCCGGCTTCTCTCAAGAACTCATCACAAGGCCATTCGCACAGCCGAACCTCCGCAGTATGAGGGAGATTATACTTGGGCTTCTTATTCTCTTCACTTTGCTTATCCTTCGAGCTTTGGCTTGATGAGCCCCTCAAAAATCTCTTCATCTTTTACTAAAAATTCCTGAAATTTTTACTAACCTAAAATAAAAGTGAACCAAACTCAACAAGATTGATAGCAACTACTCCTACAAGTGCCTAGAGGCCATATTATGCATTAAAACTACTTTTGACCACATAATTTTGACATGCAAGCTCAAGAACAGGGTCACCTAAGCAGCAAAAAAATTCAATAAATAAAGCACTAGAACAAAAACTAATTGGACCATTGGAGGAGTCACATACCGAAGAACAATCCCCCAAAGCAGTTCTGTGAATGGAGCTTTGAGCAAGGAGATCGAAAAATGGCCGCAAGATGAGCTAGAACATGGGTTTGAGCTGGTGGATGATTTTTTCTGGAGGAAGACGAAGTGTGTGGGTGCAAGAATAAGTGGAGGGGGCCATGTGGGGTCCAGGAGGCAGGGGGCGCGCCCAGGGGGTGGACGCGCCCTCCACCCTCGTGGGCACATGGTGGGTCCCCCTGGTGTGTTCTCAGTGCCAATAATTCTTAAATATTCTGGAAAAAAAATCATATTAAATTTTTAGCGCATTTGGAGAAGTTTTGTTTTGGGGGTATTTTTTATTGCAAGGATAATTCAGAAAACAGACAGAAAATACTATTTTTACTTTATTTAATACAAATAACAGAAAGTAAAAAGAGGGTACAGAAGGTTGTGCTTTCTAACTTCATCCATCTCATGCTCATCAAAAGGAATCCACTAACAAGGTTGATCAAGTCTTGTTAACAAACTCATTCCGATTCGCATGAAACCGGAGAAATATCGAATAACACTAGGTTACCTCAACAGGGATATGCACGTCCCCAACAATAAGAATATCATATTTCTTCTTGACAGTAGGAAGAGGAAATTCAAAACCTCCAATAATAGTTGTTGAAATTTTTCCAATAGAATTGATACTGTGGACTTGAGGTTGTTTCCTTGGAAAGTGTACCATATGCACATTACCATTAACATGAAAAGTGACATTATCTTTGTTGCAATCAATAACAGCCCCCGCAGTATTCAAAAAGGATCTACCAAGGATAATCGACATACTATCGTCCTCGGGAATATCAAGAATAACAAAGTCTATTAAAATAGTAACGTTTGCAACCACAACAGGCACATCCTCACAAATACCGACAGGTATAGCAGTTCATTTATCGGCCATTTGCAAAGATAATTCAGTAGGTGTCAACTTATTCAAACCAAGTCTACGATATAAAAACAGAGGCATAACACTAACACCGACTCCAAGATCACATAAAGCAGTTTTAACATAGTTTCTTTGAATGGAGCATGGTATAGTTGGTACTCCTGGATCTCCTAGTTTCTTAGGTATTCCACCTTTATAAGTATAATTAGCAAGCATGGTGGAAATTTCAGCTTCCGATATCTTTCTTTTATTAGTAACAATATCCTTCATGTACTTAGCATAAGGATTCATTTTAAGCATATCAGTCAAACGGATACACAAAAAGATAGGTCTAATCATTTCAGCAAAGCACTCAAAATCCTCATCATCCTTTTTCCTGGATGGTTTAGGAGGAAAAGGCATGGGTTTCTGAACCCATGGTTCACTTTCTTTACCGTGCTTCCTACCAACAAAGTCTCTCTTATCATAACCTTGATTCTTTGATTGTGGGTTATCAAGATCAACAGCAGGTTCAATCTCTACATCATTATCATTGCTAGGTTGAGCATCAACATGAACATCATCATTAACATTATCACTAGGTTCATTTTCATTAAGAAATTGTGATTTAGCATCAGAAATAGAAATATGATTGGGATTCTCAGGTGTGTCAACAACAGGTTCACTAGAAGCATGCAAAGTCCTATCATTTTTCTTTCTCTTCCTTTTAGAAGGACTAGCACATATGCCTGTGCGTTGCAACATCAGAGATTTTTTTGCGAGAAGCATCGGGAGAGATAATTGATGTATCCATCAAAATGGTCTCCACACAATAATGGGGCGATACAGCGGAGAGATGTGGTGTTCTCGCGGGTCATGTGGGATTGGTGGGAGTGGCGGCCACTTCCCAATATGTCGAGGTTTTGTGGTGACCTCCTGATTTTTTTTAAACATGTGAGCATTTTTTCTGAAAAAACATTAATTTCTAGAAAAAGGAAAACAAAATTTGAAATAGAAAGATTTTTCTTAAATTTACAAACACTTCTTGAAAACAGGACCATTTTTAAGGCGGAGAAACGAACATTTTTCGAATTTGTGAACAATTTTTTAAAATGGAAACTTGTTTTGAAAATGAAAATCAATTTTCAAAAATGTCTTTTTAATCACGAATATTATTTTGAATTCGAAAACATTTCGATAAAATGAATATTTTTCGAATTTCCGTTATTTTGAAATGAAATTTATTTTAGATATCTAGAAAAAATTTCATTTTTTTAAAGAAAGCGAACATTTTTTCAATTTTGAAAGAAATTTTGAACTAAAATAAAATTTTAAATTTCCAATTTTTTAAAAAATGGGAACAAATTTTGAAATTCGAAGATTTAACAAAAAAAGTACAAAAAACAAAAATTTGGAAAATTTATAAAATTAATGTATGGGAAAAGGAAAAAATAAATTGGAATGGAAAAAATAAAAATAGAAAAATAACACAGAAAAATCCGAAATGGGCCGGCCCAACATTAGGCGATCGATGGGAAGCTCCAACTATATGCCGCGCTGTGCGACAAATAAAGTTTCCCAGCTGTGTGCGCAGGATATAAATGGGTGGCTTTTCTGGGCCTTAGTGCGTGCGGCCCACGTACGAAATTCTGGACAAAACTTTTTATTTTTTAGTAGATGGACCACGAAAATTTAGTACCACCTCGGATCTAAGAAAAATATTTTCGGTGGTGAACGGATGAAAAAATTGGAGAAACGCACCTTGCTTTATTAGTAGGTATAGACTAGGTGCATCAAGATTAGTTCTCTAAGAATCTTGCTCAATTCTCTTAGGGTGGCCCTCAGGATACAAATTTTCCTGAGTCATTTTACCCCTCTAGTCATAACTCTAACAGCATTATCATTTTTCTTATTATTTAATTCATTGAGCAAATCATTATGAGCTTTAAGTACTTGTTCTACTTGAGTGGTAACCATAGAAGCATGTTTACTAATAAGTTTAAGTTCACCTTTAACTCTAGACATATAGTCACTCAAGTGTTCAATCATATAGGCATTATGTTTCAATTGTCTACCAACATAAGCATTGAAGTTTTCTTATTTAACAATAAAATTATCAAACTCATCTAAGCATTGGCTAGCAGACTTATAACGAGGGATATCACATTTATCAAATCTATAGAGAGAATTTACCTTTACTACCTATGTTGGGTTATCAAGACCATGTATCTCTTCAATAGGTGGTAAATTCTTAACATATTTAGCTTTAATACCTTTTTCTTTCATAGATTTCTTTGCCTCTTGCATATCTTCAGGACTGAGAAATAGAATACCCCTTTTCTCCGGAGTTGGCTTAGGAGTTGATCCAGGAAGTGTCCAGTCATTTTCATTACTCAACATATTATTCAATAGAAATTCAGATTAATCAATAGTTCTTTCCCTGAAAACACAACCAGCACAACTATCCAGGTGCTCTCTGGAAGCGTCGGTTAGTCCATTATAAAAGATATCAAGTATTTAATTTTTATTGAGAGGATGATCAGGCACAGCATTAAGTAATTGGAGAAGCCTCCCCCAAGCTTGTGGGAGAGTCTCTTCTTCAATTTGCACAAAATTATATATTTCCCTTAAGGCAGATTGTTTCTTATGAGCGGGGAAATATTTAGCAGAGAAGTAATAAATCATATCCTGGGGACTACGCACACAACGAGGATCAAGAGAATTAAACCATGTTTCACCATCATCCTTTAATGAGAACGGAAACAATTTAAGAATAAAGTAATAGCGAGTTTTCTTGTCATTAGTGAATAGGGTGGCTATATCATTTAATTTAGTAAGATGTGCCACAACAGTTTTAGATTCATAGCCATAAAAAGGATCAGATTCAACCAAAGTAATTAATTCTGGATCGATAGAGAAATCATAATCCTTATCAGAGATACAGATAGGTGAAGTAGCAAAAGTAGGGTCATCTTTCATTATAGCATTCAAGGACTTTTCTTTCAGCTTAGCTAACAGTTTCTTAAGATCATATCTATCATTGCAAGCTAAAAATTCTCTAGCAATTTCTTCATCCATAACATAACCCTCAGGCACAACAGGCAATTCATATCTAGGGGGAATCTTCATCATCACTTTCATCAATATTATCAGTTTCAATAATTTCATTCTCTCTAACCCTAGCAAGTTGTTCATCAAGAAATTCACCTAGTGGCACAGTATTATCAAGCATAGAAGTAGTTTCATCATAAGCATCATGCAAAGCAGAAGTGGCATCATCAATAACATGCGACATATCAGAATGAATAGCAGGAGTAGGTGTTGCAAGTTTACTCAAAATAGAAGGTGAATCAAGTGCATAGCTAGATGGCAGTTCCTTACCTCCCCTCGTAGTTGAGGGAAAAATCTTGGTTCTTTCATCTTTCAAGTTCCTCATAGTGCTCAACAGATATAAATCCCAAGTGACTCAAAGAATAGAGCTATGCTCCCTGGCAACGGCGCCAGAAAATAGTCTTGATAACCCACAAGTATAGGGGATCGCAACAATTTTCGAGGGTAGAGTATTCAACCCAAATTTATAGATTCGACACAAGGGGAGCCAAATAATAGTCTCAAGTATTAACAGTTGAGTTGTCAATTCAACCGCACCTGAAAGACTTAATATCTACAGCAAGGTATTTAGTAGCAAAGTAATATGGAAGTAACGGTAATGGTGGCAAAAGTAACTTTATTGGTTTTGTAGTGATTGTAGTAGTGGCAACGAAAAAATAACTAAGCAAAGATCAATATATGAAAAGCTCGTAGGCATTAGATCGGTGATGGATAATTATGTCAGATGTGATTCCTCATGCAACAGTTATAACATAGGGTGACACAGAACTAGCTCCAGTTCATCAATGAAATGTAGGCATGTATTCCGAATATAGTCATACGTGCTTCTGGAAAAGAACTTGTATGACATCTTTTGTCCTACCCTCCCGTGGCAGCGGGGTCCTATTGGGAACTAAGGGATATTAAGGCCTCCTTTTAATAGAGTACCAGAACAAAGCATTAGCACTTAGTGAATACATGGACTCCTCAAACTATAGTCATCACCGGTAATTGGCCCAATTATTGTCACTTCGGGGTTAACGTACCATAACACATAGTAGGTGACTATTGACTTGCAAGATAGGATCAAGAACTCACATATATTCATGAAAACATAATAGGTTCAGATCTGAAATCATGGCACTCGAGCCCTAACAAGAATTAAGCATAGCAAAGTCATAGCAACACAATCTCAGAAAATAATGGATACTAGGGATCAAACCCTAACAAAACTAACTCGATTACATCATAAATTCATCATCACCGACAACGGTTCATAATGGATACTAGGCTCAGCAGTCAAATTCATCAAGGGCCTCGTGAGCCGATTTGGGGTGCCCAACCGCATCATCACCGACAACGGTTCGCAATTCACCAGTAATCTCTTCAAAATGTACTGTGCTAAACTTGGAACGCAGATATGCTACGCTTCGGTAGCACACCCCCGGAGCAACGGCCAAGCCGAGCGGGCCAACGCGGAGGTCCTGAGGGGCCTCAAACCAGGACCTTCAAGAAGAAGCTGGAAGCCTGCGGCAGGGGCTGGTACGACGAGCTCCAGTCCATGCTGTGGTCAATCCACACAACTGGGACCAAGCCGACTGGCGAGACCCCGTTCTTCCTCATCTACGGAGCAGAGGCTGTTCTCCCCCACGAGGTCAAGTGTCGCTCCGCATGGGTCCTGGCGTTCGACGAGACGCAGCAGGACACCATGCGGGGGACGGATCTCGTGCTGGGGGGGGAACACCGTCGAGAAGCCGCGCTGCGAGCAGCAAGGTATCAACAGGCGTTGCGACGATACCACTGCCGTAACATCCGCCCCAGAACTCTTGAGGTAGGGGATCTCATGCTCAGACAGGTTCTCTCCAGGGAGGGGCTGCACAAGCTCTCTCCCATGTGGGAGGGCCCATTCAAGGTTGTTCATGTTTCCAGGCCTGACTCCGCGCGCTTGGAGACCCCGGAGGGGGTACCCGTCCAGAACGCATGGAACATTCAACATCTCCGGAGGTTCTATCTCCGAGCGAGGCCTAGCGCCTAGGAAAGGTCCGGTGCCTGTGAAGAAGGCGAATGCTTGTGAAGCTATTGCGTTTTGGGAAAGGCCCGGTGCCTGTGAAGGAGGCGAATGCCTGTGAAGCTTCTGCGTTTTGGGAAAGGCCCGGTGCCTGTGAAGAAGGCGAATGCCTGTGAAGCTGCTCCGTTTTGGGAAAGGCCCGATGCCTGTGGAGAAGGCGAATGCCTGTGAAGCTGGTGCATTTTGGGAAAGGCCCGGTGCCTGTGAAGAAGGCGAATGCCTGTGAAGCTGCTGCGTTTTGGGAAAGGCCCGGTGCCTGTGAAGAAGGCGAATGCATGTGAAGCTGCTGCATTTTGGGAAAGGCCCGGTGCCTGTGAAGAAGGCGAATGCCTGTGAAGCTGCTGCATTTTGGGAAAGGCCCGGTGCCTGTGAAGAAGGCGAATGCCTGTGAAGCTGCTGTGTTTTGGGAAAGGCCCGGTGCCTATGAAGAAGGCGAATGCCTGTGAAGCTCGCCGCCCGTGACACTCTCACGTAATAATGAGTGGGGCCGTACACGCCCCGGAGTCTCCGGAGTGCCGCCCTCGGGCCTCGGGGGCTCCCACCCACGCCCAGTGCCAGCACTTAGTTCCGCGCTGGTGAGAAGACGTCGAAGACTAGAATAGGTGCCGGACGCGGATTTCCCATTTGCTTTCTACAGTTGGCTTGTTTATTCCCGTTTGAAGTTTTATTGGAGTTGCTGACGTTCCTGGCTTATGACTCTTTGTCTTTCTCGCTCGCTTGCCTCGTTTTCTCTCGCACAAGTCTTGCGAGGGAGGTTCGCGGGCACCCTCGCGAGTGTTTTCTGCCCCGATCGTTTGGAGCTTTCCTATCCGAGTCCTCAACGGGAGCACCCCTCCCAGTCTGTGCTCCACGGGCATCGCGACACGAGCGCAGGACCTGGGCCGATCGCCCCCACAACCAAGACCGTAAGTTACCCCTCCTACTGATCCTTGCAGGGCACGAAGCACGCGACGAGGCCACGGCCTCGGGAGGCGAGGACCGCGCCAAGCCCCACCGAGATAAAATAGTTCCCGCACATGGGTGCACGGCACGGAAACACAGCACAGAAATAGCGGAAACGGCGCGATGGTTAAACAGCAGCAGTTCTAACACGCCCCCGCGGGGCCCTACATTACTTTCTATTTTCTGCGCAGGGTAAGAAAGCAAACAAAACGGACGCGATTCGTCCTGCGCCAACCCACAGCGAAGGCTCGAGCTGCTCCTGGGGCTTAGGCGATCCCTGCTCTCACTTCACCGGGGCGTGACGGCGGGTTGACCCGCTACCTTCACCCAGGCGGGCGCGACGGCGCGGGGGTTGGTCGCGGCCACCGCTGGAGGAGCTGCTGCCTGAGAGGGGGTCGCCGAAGCTCAGCGAACCCCGAGCACCGCCGCCTGTACGCCAGTCGCCATCGTCATCCTGGTCAGTGCCGGGGATGGGCAGGCGGCCGCGGTCATCGTCTTCAGGGCAGCACCCGGCGCGGCGACCATCTTCCCCGAACACCCTCATGTAGAGGGTGGCGTCGCCATCAAACTCGAAGTACAGGGTGCACCACCGGCCCAGGCCGCGCGCGCGGGCAAACGTTTTCCAGCCGCGTGTCAGAGCCCCATTCCCAAAAACGGAGACCTCCAGCAAAGCCCAGGAGGCCCTGCTGCAGCAGCCGTCTGCCTGGAGCCAGAAGCCGCACCGAGCGCTGGCCGGCAGTTCATCTACGAAGAAACGGGGGAGCTGGAGCCGGGTGCTGGATGGGTCCGCCGGCCACACGACGAACTCCGGCAGCACCTCCGCACAGCGAAAGCGTGGCCTAGGGGGGCGTACAACCACGGCGTGCCCCCCGTCGGCAACCGGGCGCTCACCACCGCGCAGGGAACCACCTCCATGGCCGCGGGAGGCCACCACGGGGACCGTGGTATACTTGCGAGGGCGGCCTCGGCCGCGCTTGGTCGGGGGGAGTCAGGCACTGCCTGGGGGGCCTTTCCTTTCCCCGCGGCCAAGAATCTCTTTGGGTCCATGGGGACGGCGAGTAGCCAAGCAGAAGAAAAGGAGCAACAAGAAGGGACGGGCTGAAGGGGCTCACGCAGGCCCGTACTTATAGCCGGAGGAGACCAACCGCCGAGCACCACGATCGCAAGTAATCATGACCGGTCTCTCTGCATGCAGGGACTTGCCAAGTCGTGCGGCGGTCGAGGCGTCGTGGGGAAGCGCAGACGCCCACGTCCAGTCAACCGCCACGCGGCGCCCAAGGCCGTAGGCTGCTGGGGCCCGCGGCGCTTCGCGCTTACCCCTTCGCTTCCCCGCCAGGCCAAGCCCGGGCGCGCCTTGGGCCCGTGGGCTACTGTCGGTGTTCTGGGAACGGGGGTCCCCAGACTTGCCTGCCTGCGGTGTGGCTCAAGTGGGGGCCCAGCGCGGCCCATCTTCATCAGCTCAATCTCAAGACCCTCGCGAGGGGCCAAGCCTCGCGGGGCGGGCGACAGAAAGCTTCCTCAGAGGCAGCCTCATCAGGCAGACTCGCGAGGAGGTGGAGAGATCAAGGTAGGGGTACCTCGCGAGGAACCCGTGACGCAAGCCATGACGATCGAGACCAGGCGGGCGCCAGGCGGGTGACGGCCTACGCAGTGTCCTTGTTTCCCCTTTGGTGCAAAGGGGGCAAGCACAGGCCAAGGCATCGGGCAAAGGTTACCATTCTGGTGCAACGAGACCAAGACCAGCAGAGCGGCAGGACAGAGGTCACCGTGGAGCCCAAGGCGGCGTCATCACCAGTGCTTTTGGCAGCCGAAGACCACCTTTGGTCAGGATAACTCGTAGTATATGTTCCCCTTCAAAATGGCCCAGTGTTGGCGCCCTTCCCGCTCATTATTTGGGGAGAGGCCCAGGGCCTCTATAAGTAGAACTAGCCACACAAAGTAGAGGGACATCTAGAAATCTGGTAAAACCCTAGCACAGAGAGGGAGAGAGGCGACTAAACTCAGCCAAGCAATTCATCGCACCAGCTCAAGAACACCTCTCGCGAGGCTGTTCTTCCCTTGTACTATTCATCATCAGCCCCTGAGGCAATCCACCACACCACACACTGGAGTAGGGTATTACACCACAACGGTGGCCCGAACCAGTATAAACCTCATGTCCCTTGTGTTGTTCATTGTTTCCAGCTTAGATCACGCGAGGAGATCGGACGTAGATCGATAGGGGAGAGATCTCCACGCGCACCCCAGTGTTCGAGCCTCAAGGGTCTGCCGGAACCCGAAATCCGACAGGTGACAGGATCGATCCCGATCTTGGGGGATCAGGGCAGTGAGGGAGGAAGTGGAGACGAGCAGTTCGGGGGGGAGTGGGGGTGTAGCTAGGGTTCCGGTCGGGGTGGGGATAAGGGGAGTGAGGGGTGGCCGGCTGGGCCGGCCTGGTCGACGGAGCCGACGGGGCCAAGAGGCCCAGTGGGGAAAGAGGGGCGGCCTTTGCCTTTTTATTTGTTTTCTTTTTTTCTTTTTTCTTTTATTCCTTTCTTTTCTGTTTTATTACATCATCAATCTATTTTAGTTTTGTAAATAATATATTATTAGTACCTAAATTAATTTTATGAATTATACCATGGCCACAAAAGTTTAAACCCCAAATAAAATAGTTTAATATTTTAAAATTAATAAAGGGCATTTATTTAATTGTTTAAGTTGTTGTTTTATTTATTTTAGTGCATTTAAATAATTTATTAAAATGTTGTTTCATCAACATAATCATCTACGATTTATTTTCTACATTTTGAACCTTTCAGTTTTAATTTTTGAAAACATTATTTGTTTGACTTGATTTTGTATTTGACTTTGAACGGGATTTGGATCATCGTGAGATTAGCAACACTAACCGTGGTGACGTGGCCTCATTAGCAGGGAATTATTGTAGCTTAATTATCCGGGCGTCACACGAACCCCCCCCCCCCCCGGTCCACCTTGGACCTCTCGAGGGCAATGCGGAGGGTCAGTTCCTCGTCGATGTTGAGGTCGGAGTCGCAGCGGCTGTCATAACTCGACTTGGTCGCCGGAGTCGTCGGACTAGATCGAATCGGAGAAATCGAAGAAAGAGAAGAAGAAATGGAGCGAGAGCGGAGTGGGGTAGGGTTTCCGGATTAGAGATATTTACAAGGACGGAGTGGGGTCTGGGTGGGCTGGGATGACGTGGAAGACGCACCCGTGTTACTCTATATCCGTTATATATTTGAGCTGGATATGAAAGACGCCGAACAGTCTGGATATTTGAGGACCTTTAAGACTTTTATCTGGGTTGAAATTTCGTTATCAATAAATGACCGAGCAATACGCATGGACATTTGAGACGGATTTGAAATGCCCGACCTGTAGATACTCTAAAAAGAAAATCATACAAGCTGCGGATCGATCAGTGTGCGGCGCGTCCGATCGATTATACTCCCTGGACTGGCATGCCTCTTTTTCCTCTCCTCCCCGAACTGGCGTGTGCCTGGCCTGCAGCAGTGGCGGTTGGTTCACTATTAACTGTGTTGTATAAGGTCTCACGTATGATTATGAATGCATGGTGAGCAGCATCGGACGCTTGGCCCGAGCACGTACGTAGTACGTCTACACGCACGGCCGTGCCAGCAGAGCACTGCCCGATGCCTCACAGATCACAGATGTGTGCTTTACTGTTCAAGAAGTACTACTGTAACTTGTGTCTGCACGTGCGCGGAGGCCGCCTCTCATTGCTCTAGAGATTCTAGCGATCAAAAAAATTGATACGCGTAGGGATAATGTTTTTGCGGACACGCTTTAACACATATGGTCGATATATTTGCAGGCTGGAACAGTAGCCAGTGGTCATACCCAGCTGCTGCTTTGGGCTGCTCTTCAACCAGCTCTGCTTTTTTATTTTGAAAAGGAGGATTACCCCGGCCTTTTCATCTGAACTATATGGTTATGTATCATTGCATCCCCTACTACGCATCACCGTTGCTTAGAACTAAAACGGTTTATCACCCATGATTATATTCACATTATAGTGGATCATTCAGTTAATGGGTTTATCCTCCTCCCGGCTCACGTGGCGCAGGCGGCACCCGTGACGGCGGCCATAGGGCATCTGGCGGCGGCCATCATGATGGGCGGTGCGGATTTGGCACCTCGGGAGCCATCATCCCCATCGATGAGGAGGAGGACACGTCATCCTACTGAGTCCCTTGTCCTGTTCGTCCCCGTCCGCATCGAGGACCAGGCCGAGCCTGAACCTGAGGATCCGTATCGTGGGGTGCTTCACTACACTCCGCTTCGGCCCAAGCCTACCGGCGACAGGCCTCACTCCGCTCGCTCTTAAGAAGTTGAAAAGGGGCTTTGAGAATTGGGACATACTATAGCTGACCGGTCAGTAAAGTATGTGTGTGTGTATATATACATAGATGGAATTAATTGGAAAAAGGTCTTCAGACACTGAAAGAGCCTTTTCTTCTTATAATAAAGTTTGAAAGAGCGGCATGCGTGCATGCTTAGCGGTCCTGGGAGCAACAGACTTCATAGTTCACACTGTACTCACGCCCACGCCCCACTGTATCGTTCTATACGAGTACATATAATAAACTACGTGCTTCAAAAAAAATAAACTACGAAATCAATAGTCCTTGTCCTTTCTAGCTAGTTTATGTTCGGCGAGAATCACTCGCGCTTGTCCTTGTGAACACTGATGACCACATGAACATAAAACAGGAGTCGTTTATATTTTCTATATATAGCGCGGACGTAAAACAGGAGCCCTACCCCTTCTGCCGTGGGTGCTGAATCTGCTGATCGACATCCACTGGCCGTCCTTCCCGCAGCCATGAATGATGGTCCACATCTGCTTAATTTCCACATGCAGGACGGACAGGCACGAACCATATAGAGCCACACTAAACATTTACAACTCGACCGGCAGAAGTAATAGCATGTGGGGCCCCTCGCTAGCTCAGGGATCATGGATCGCCGGGCATTTTCATTTATATTATTATATAAACAAGTAAATATGTACAAAGAGAGCATACAAGACCGTAAGTCCAAGTCTAACCAATTTCAGTTTTGGGCAACATAAGAATAACTAAGAATTTATTTTAAATTGTTGGTGTTAGCATCACAGATGAAACTTCACCCAATCCTAAAGCTGTAAAATTATTCTGCTTGATCCTGTGCTCCAGAAATGTCAGATCCTGATTGAGCATGAATTTCCATGTGTTTTGACTTTATATTTCCCTACTGAACACTTTACCATTCCTTTGGATCCATATATTCCAACAACCTAAAATAACGATGTCCAAGGCAATTGACTTTGGTAGTCTCTCGCAAGCAAGCAATATCTCATCATATGCTGAAGTTCCTGTATTTGTGTGAGTAAATATGGTATCCCAGCAATCTTGTGCAAAGGTGCAATCCCAAAATAGATGCATCAAAGTTTCCTCAGCTCCTTCATTACAGAAGACACATTAGTAACAATCCAAGTGCATAGATTTCCTTTTGAGCAAATTCCTTGTATTAACTCCGTCATGAAGCAATATCCAAAAAATATATTTTGTGTGTGACCCTGCATGCACCCTTCCATAGCCATTTGAAAATGATGTGTGTCTTTGTTTCCTTCTTTAGGTAACTATACATTTTATCTGAAGAATATTTTTGTTGTTGCGTGGGCACTACGATGTATCTGGAGTTTGATTCTGGCCAATGAGTAATTGAAGATCAGAGAGTTGATCAAAAGATTCGGCTGGAAGTGGTGTGTGAATGTGTTTTGAGATATAGATGAGCTGATCATGAGGGCCAGTGAATGCTTGCCATTTTCAGCAAATAAATCTAGTACAGGAAAAAACTTGTAGCAGCGGTCTATCTGATGAAGTTATGTATTTAGGATAGGGTCATAGACCTGACCTAGACACCCATCTCTAGGACGCCATCTTAAAACCAGAAACATTGAAGGGATAGCATCATCCACTCGACCACAAGTCATTCCACTCGGAAGGTTCAAGGTCACTCGACCGCGACAATTATCACTCGACGGCGGAAGACCTAAAGTCACTCTGCACGGCAACGGTCGGACGTTTACTTCATAGATTTAATAGGCATTTATGTCATTTAATTACTAGCGTTGCCAGTAACACCTTCTTCTTAATGTACTTTAAGCCCTTTGTAACGTGAGCTGGCTGGGGCCCTGGCGCACTCTATATAAGCCACCGCTTTCCACTGGCACAAGGGTTCGCACCCCCTGTAAACACACACTTACATAATCCAGTCGACTGCCTCCGGGCACCGAGACGTAGGGCTATTACTTCCTCAGCGGAGGGCCTGAACTCGTAAAACTCGTGTGTAGAACTTCACATTAGCTAGGATCTTGCCTCCTCATACCTACCCCCCATTCTATTGTCCGTCTTAGATCCACGACAGTTGGCGCCCACCTTGGGGCAGGTGTCTTAGCGACTTTCTGGTGGAGTTGCAATTTTTCCGATTCTCATCATCATGGTTTTCGCTGGCGGACTGGTTGAGGGCCACGAGATCCATCTCGGCGCGCTCGTGTTCATCGCCGACGATTCCGCTTGGCTCCTAGAAGCTCCACTCGACGTCGATGCGCTCCCCGTCCGCGGGGCGACGCACTTTCGCACGTGCGTCCGCGGCGTCCTTCTCCGACAACCGTCGACTCAGTATTGGTCGGTTCCTATGGTGTCCTCATCCCCCGCCACTCGCCGACACAAGCGTTCCGGTCGGTCACGGCTCCAACGGTGGGTGAGGCACGCGGTGGCCCGCCAGTCGGCCACCTCACACGTCGCGGCAATCAAGCCCAACGAAACTCTGTACGGCCTGTTCGACTGGCTCCGTCGAGACCGCGTCTGAATGCGACAGCAGCGATCCCGCGGCAGAAGTCTTGATGGTCGACGGACCACCCAGTCCCCCTCTGGCTTCCCCCGCAATGATGTGGCGGCGACCCGTCGCGTGTCCATAAGGAGTACCGCCCCGAGCCCCTTTCTTCGCAGCGGAGGGAAGAGCTTCGCCGCCGTAACATGGATGCACTCCACACTCCTATCATTGGAGAAACCCTCGAGGCCCGGGCCTTGGAGGAAGCACGCCTGGCCAACTTGGCCGGAGAACCTGCAGCATGCACTCAACGAGCGTGCTCGGCAGCGGATCCCTGAATCCAGTCGACGACAGCTTTTTCCGCCTCAAACTCAGGTATACCGCACTCCAATCCAAAATCTCACAGCCGCTGCCCGAATAGCAGAGTCAATCCAGCCTTCCCAGTCAGAGGCAGGTGGGGGTTTGATGCAGATCCGAGTCTTGCTTCGAGCGGCTGGAGAACAGAATACAGCAGTTTCTCAGTTGCGGAATAGGATTAATAGCAAGTCTGTTGTGGCGGACACAGTCCAGTCGGCTCACATCCCAAGATCGCCTCCGCGGCGTGAAGGACGTGGGCACCGGCAGGATCAGTATAGAAACCGTGAGCAGTATGATCGCCAACTCGACCACGATGACCGTCGTCGAGTGCCCACGCCTCCTCCGAGGAGTGGGTCATACGTGCCTCGGTGGCAGGATGACAGGCACCCCCACACTGGCGAGCGAAGAGTACCAGTCGACCCAAGGGAACCAGGCTTCGATGCGAGATCTATTCTCATTCAAGGTCTGGTCAACAGGAACAGAGCGCATAGAGAAGGTCATGACAGAGATTATCCGACTGGCAGCAGAGTGCACGTCTCCAGTCCCAAGTGTTTCAGCAGAGCCATCAGGGCCGCAGTGATTCCTCCCAACTTCAGGTTGGCGAATGGAGTCAGCAAGTTCACCGGTGAGTATAAGCCTGACACATGGCATGAAGATTACCGAGTGGCTGTGCAAATTGGTGGTGGCAATGATGAAGTGGCAATGAAGCACCTCCCTCTCATGTTGGAAGGCTCAGCCAAGGCGTGGCTGAACCAGTTGGCGCCTGGTAGCATATACAGTTGGGAGGAACTCGCCAGAGTGTTTGTTAGAACTTTTGAGGGTACTTGCAAGCGACCAGAAGGGTTGACAGAATTGCAGTGTTGTGTGCAGAAACTGAACGAAACCTTTAGAGACTATATCCAGAGATGGATCACGTTACAACATACGGTGGAGAATGTGTCAGATCACCAAGCAATCTGTACCTTCAAGGAAGGCGTTAAGCATCGGGAGTTGAATCTGAAATTCGGTCGGACAGGAGATATGACTCTGACTCGGAAGATGGAGATCGCCACCAAATACGCTAACGGCGAAGAGGAAGACCGACTCCGGAGTGGCAAGCACACACTACTAGGAAAAGGGCTAAAGATAGGATTGACACTAATGGCGCACCAGGGAAGTGGTGCGCCACTACTATATTCTAATGGCGCACCAGGTGGAGATACGCCATTAGTGTGGTAGACACTAATGGCGCACCAGGAAAAAGGTGCGCCACTAGTAAAACAATTTTTTTTCATTTTTTCAAACATACTAATGGCGCATCCTGGCAAAGTGCGCCATTAGTAGTTAGAACTACTAATGGCGCACCGGCGACAGAGTGCGCCAGTAAATTATTTTTTTTTTACTTTTTGGCAAAAAAACATTCTAATGGCGCACCACTGCTAGGTGCGCCATTAGTAAGCTTCCCCCCACTCCACCTATTCCCCAACCGTATGCCGCCGCCGCGCCTGCACGCCCCCTCCGTCTCCTGCCGCCGCCGCCGCCCCGACCCCCGCCCCCGCGCCCCTCCGCCCCCTCCATCCCCTTCGTCCCCTGCCGCCGCCGCCCCGACCCCCGCGCCCCCACGCCCCTGTCGGTGTCAAAACCGACGGATCTCGGGTACAGGGTCCCGAACTGTGCGTCAAGGCCGGATGGTAACAGGAGACAAGCGACACGATGTTTTTACCTAGGTTCGGGCCCTCTCGATGGAGGTAATACCCTACTCCTGCTTGATTAATATTGATGATATGGGTAGTACAAGAGTAGATCTACCACGAGATCAAGGAGGCTAAAACCCTAGAAGCTAGCCTATGGTATGATTGTTGTGTATGGAGTTGATCCTCCCTTACGGACTACAACCCTCCGGTTTATATAGACACCGGATAGGGTTAGGGTTACATAGAGTCAGTTACAATGGTAGGAGATCTTGAATATCCGCACCGCCAAGCTTGCCTTCCACGCCAAGGAAAGTCCCATCCGGACACGGGACGAAGTCTTCAATCTTGTATCTTCATAGTCCAGGAGTCCGGCTGAAGGTATAGTCCGGCCATCCGAACACCCCCTAATCCAGGACTCCCTCAGTAGCCCCTGAACCAGGCTTCAATGACGACGAGTCCGGCGCGCAAATTGTCTTCGGCATTGCAAGGCGGGTTCCTCCTCCAAGTCCTTCATAGAAGTTTGTAAACACCAAGAGTAGTGTCCGGCTCTGCAAAATAAGCTTCCACATATTGCCATAGAGAGAATAGTATTAACACAAATCAAATCTGCCGACATATTCCGCAGTGCGTCAACACACTACAGCCAAGTCCGTTTTTACTTTTTCACCTCAGCATGTTTTGCGAGGTGGTTTCCTTGGCACGTCTTGTCAAAGCAGAGATCGTGTACCCCCTTTTACGGGATTCTCATCAATACGGACGTGGGTAACCCAATCGTGCCCGTTAGCCTGCTTTCTCGATTAAAGGCGAGTCCCAAACGGTTACGGGGAGGGCTCCTGGTATTCAACCTCTTATAAAGAGACCAGGGCCTTGCTCCTTTTTTCAATCTCAAGCGAGTTCGCCCGTCGCCTCGAGTTCCAACACCCTAGGTTCCAGATTCCAGGCGCTTCGGACCTTCGACAATGTCTGGTTCCGACCTTCAGGGCCGATGGATGCCCTCCTCCGTCACGGAGAAGGACATGCTAAAGTTGAGAGAGGCTAAGTTCTTGACTGCCGAAATTCCGCACAGGTTTCCTGCTCAAGGGCAGGCTATCCCTAGTCCCCAGCCTGGTGAGAGCGTGGTGTTCGTGTCTCACTTCCTTCGGGGGCTAGGCTTCCCGATGGATCCCTTTGTGAGGGGACTGCTGTTTTATTACGGGCTGGAATTTCACGACTTAGCTCTGGAGTCCATCCTCCATATCTCCTTGTTTATCGTCGTATGCGAAGCGTTCCTCCGTGTTACCCCTCACTTCGGATTATGGCTCAAGACTTTCAAAGTGGAGCCGAAGATAATCAAGGGACGGCACGCAGAGTGCGGAGGCGCTATTATAAGCAAAAATGCTGATGCTCCATGGCCCGAGGGCTCTTTTCAGGAGGACCTAGGCTTGTGGCAACGAGAGTGGTTTTATATCACCGCTCCCCGGAGCACCAAGTGGGTGGCGCTTCCTGCCTTTCGTTCGGGTCCCCCACCACGGCTGGCGTCATGGTTTAACAGAGGGTTAAATTGGGGTTTTCCCAAAGACGTGCCCTTGTTGCAGGGCCGCATTAAGGATCTCTTGGAAGGAGACTTCAACCTGGTCAAGGTGACGCAGGTCATGCTGATTCGCCGAATATTGCCCGGCAAACGTCGCTCCCTTCGCATGTGGGAGTTTAATCCAGAGAGACCGCGAGCTCTCCAGAATTTCATGGGCGCAACACCCGTGGAGATGTATAAACTGTTCTTCGGATCACAAGAGATGTGTCCGGATTTAACCGAGGACGCAGGCCTAAGCTGCAATCGCCCGGATACTCAAGTAAGCAACCTTGTGCCCGGACCTTCTGTCTGTATAATTGTCATAAACTTGCCCCCTAAAAGAGTTGTCCTTTTAAACAGGAGTGGATAACGAAGGCAAAGCTGATCAGGTGTCCGGCTCCCCTTCCTGAAACCAGGCCGGATCCCATGCTAGTCAGGATGCTGGAAATAATGCCTTTGGAGGGGGAGGACAAGGAAGCTATGGCCTCCTCGAAGGAGGCTGCTCCGAAGGGAGGAACCGGCAATTCCTCTCCTAAGGGGAAGAAAAGAGCCGCCTCTGACGATCCGGAAACCATGGTCTCGAAGAGGGGGGAAAAATCCTCGTCAGAGGGTCCGACGCCGGGGAGTCCCTCGGCCGGACTACGCCCTCAAGGGGATCAGCCCTCCAGCGAGCCGTAAGTAGAGAAAGATTTTCCTTTTGAGGGATGAGGGAAATCCTTGATTTATATCTGAGAAGATTAACCGAATTTTTACCTTGTAGCTCGGACCTCCACCCTTCTCAGCAGAGCTCGTCTTCGGGGGATCTTCTTCCGGAGATGATGGAGAGCGGGACGCCTCCCCCTACCGTGCCACCTAGCGAGGCGGGCGACCCTGAGGTGTCGTCGAGGAGGGTTTCTCCGAATCCGGCTTTCGAAAGAGGTCATGGGACAAGTCCGGCACCATCTGGTGCTCGGCCGGAGGAGCTAAAGATTCTGCTGGGGCGAGCTTCTATCTCGGGGGAGCACCGTGCATTGATGGGCACGGTGATTGAAAGGATCTCATCCGCAGAGAGCGGATTGCATGAGGCCGTCAAAAGTTTACTAACGGGGTTTGAGGTACGTTAGATAATGTTCACTTTGGTCAGTTGCGCATGAATAATATGCGCCCTGTGTAGATAGTAGCCCCTGAGACTCTGCGCGTCGTCAAGAAATGACGGCACGCGGAGGATCATAATCCCAGGTCTAAGATGTCTCCTTTGAATGTAGGCGGCAGGGCGTCCGGAATCGAGCCGAACTGAAGATTTTGCCGAACTAAAGCGGCAGCTGGACGTGGTAGATGCCAACATCACGCTTGTTAATAAGCGGCTTGATGAGGCTCAAGGTATGCAATTCCTCGGGCGGCATCAGGTAAGAAGAGTTTTATGCCAGTGTCTTACTATGTGTATGCTTGACGCAGATGGTGTGGCCGTCGTGGAGAGTCTTAGGGCAGAACTTGCCCGAGCTAAAGAACAAGCCAGAGAAAGTGATGCGGCTGCCAAGAAAGCCCTTGAAGAGCTGAGAGCCGAACAGGCTGCTCATTGCCGAAGCGAGGAAGAGATGGCCAAGATGGCCGAAAAGTTAAAAAGCACTGCAGACCATTGCAGACTTCTTGAAAAAGAAGGCCAGGCGAAACAGACGGACGTAGAGAAGGCCGTTGCCGATGCCAAGGACGCGCGCTCTGCGATGAGAGCTGCGAAGGAGGAGCTGCGTCAGGCCGAACAGATTGCGGCTGGAAAGCCCTTTATGCTGCGAAGGAAATTTTGCAATCCGAAATTTGCTCCGCTGGACCGGATGTGGAGTGTGGAGGGTACCTTTCTGGATTTGGGAGCGAGTGCTACTGATGCGACCGAACACTTTCGAGATCAGAAAGATCGTGAAGTGGAAAAGCTTTTCTGGTCGCAGTTCCACAATCCAGAGCATCCACTGTCAGTGGACGATCGTTTGGCTCAATGGGCCGAACTGAATAGGTTGTCTGGACTCGCCATGAAGTACGTCATGGGTCATTTGTGGCCGGGGAGATCGGAGCCGAAGAGTTATTTCGGCTTGGTGCAGCAATTCCTTGACGCGGTGTCACGTATTGATGCAATGAAGAGGTCAACGTGCATAGAGGGCGCGAGGATGGCTCTTGCCCGTGTCAAGACATACTGGGCAGAGATGGAGACCACCGTTGTTGCGTCCCGAGATTCGGACAAAAGCCGAGTACCCTCCGAGCACTATTTTCAGGAAGTCCTTGAAGGCGCTCGTGTAATAGAGACGCAGTGCTCGAAAGATGCTATGTTATGATAGCATATGTAATTATAAAGTAATATTTTGATAAACTGTAGTGGCCTTTTTATACTTGTGCCTTCAAGTATTGGGAACACCTCCTGTGCGGCCGTTTTTAATATATATATATACAAAATCTGAAAGATGGCAGTCGTTGGTTTCAGCCCCCACGCACATAGTGCGGGGGTGCTCGCAGAAGATGCATTTTCACACTTAACCCAACGTCTTGGTCCTACAAAGGAGGTGATATCGCAGCGGGCCAGGCAACTGGACTATAATGCTTTAACACTTTCACTTAGCCATAGGAGTTTGACAGTGATACTATTTAGGTAGCCCCTTGGTGGCAACTGCGCTCGTCCGAGTTCGGGGCGCGTATGTGCCTGGCCGGGAAACGGCCCTTCGTTAAAGCGGAGGAATCCGATAGATTCCGATGGGTCATCGAGTGGCTGACCAGTCTCACGCTACATCATGACAGTCAGTTTTCGGCTTTCTCTACTGAGGTGCTCGCCCGGCCGAACCGGGGCACAATCGCAGTAGTTCTCCTGGTGCTACCTTAGCCGATAGAGCGGAACGTAAGGTAACCGAACTCAGGAGCCGGGCAACCCAACATTTGACCAAAGACATGATTTGGAGCTGATGCATATAATGCCAAAACTCGCGACGCCGAACACTCCCGAAGGTGTTCGGTCTTTATGAGTGCGGGTGAAACAACACTCTTCGTAATTAAAGAAGCCCCTAGTGTCCAGGTACGTGCAAAAATTCTGACGTGGCCACATGCCAAGACGCCAGCCTCCTCCTTGGTTATATTAGAAAGAAAAAAAACCAGGGGATGTGTGGCAACAAGAGACAGTAAAAAAGGTTTACGCAGGGTCTTAATCTAAAAAGAATCCTTTAGGACGGGTCCCTACTGCACGTCTGCGCCTGTGTCTCCGTTGTGCCGTATCCTGGACGGGCGCCGCACGACGTTCATCTGTAAGAGAGAGGAACTGAGCTGAAAACGGGTCGTACCGAACAACAAAAGTTTAAAATAAACAAAGTGTAAAGTAAAGTATATAAGAATGAGCTTTATTGTCTCTTATTGTATATGCGTGGGCCCCTAGTACGGGGGTATACGGCCTCTGGGCCCGCATCAATGATGATTTTGCACCGAACTCGTCTATCCGCGTTCGTGGTCTTGAATGACCTATTTCGAAATTTTTTGGCCGGCGAGGCCATTTGACTATGGTGCTGTCAAAGCGGCCGCACAGTCCTCCGCTTGGGGAGGCGCACTTTAGTGCTTCCCCTTTAAAGAGATGATGCCTCGTGGACCGGGCATCTTAAGAGTAAGAGATGCATAATGCGGTATTGCGTTAAAGCGAGCGAAAGCTTCGCGTCCCAGTAGCGCTTGATAGCGACTTGAGAACGGGACGATATGGAAGGTCAGCTTTTCGCGGCGGAAGTTATCGGCATAGCCGAATATGACTTCGAGCTGGAGAAAACCCATACAATGGGTGTCTAGACCAGGTATTACTCCTTGAAAGGAGGTTTTGCTGCGGCGGATTCTTGCTGGGTTTATCCCCAAGTGATGGATTGTATCCTGATATATCAGGTTCAGTCCACTGCCACCATCCATAAGGACATTTGAAAACCGGAGTCCGCCAATTATTGGATCGAGTATCAAGGCAGTCCATCCTGCATTCTTGATATTTCTAGAATAATCTAGCTGATCGAAGATGATTGGTTTTGACAACCAGTGGCGGGACCCTTTGGGGATAGGCCGTGTGGTGCTTACTTTTATGGGCGCCGCACGTTTCGTTATGTGAAGTGAATTCACTGTTTTTACCTCTTGTGGGAAGTTCTTTTGTTTCCTGGCGCTCTGCTTTTGGGGTTCGTCCTCGTCTTCGCTTGGTGTTTCGAGCCCCTTGTGTTCGGCATTAAATCTGCCGGATTGTTTGAAAACCCAACAGTCTTTGTGGGTGTAACAGTCTCTGTGGGTGTGGTTGGCAGGCTTCCCGGGAGTACTGTGTATTTGACATATCTTGTCCAAGATTTTATTGAGGCTGGATGGATCGTCCCTGTTATCCTATGGGGGTGATTTTGCCTGATTTTGTCGTGAGCCTTTGAATCCAGCGTTGACTGCCGTGCTCTTCGGACTTTTTTCCTTAGTCCGGCGACGGTCCTTGTTGCGTCGTGTTTTTCCGTTTCCATCCCTAGTTTCGGATGTGCTTGGGTTGCTGGGGCTGCACCTTGCCAACCAGCTGTCCTCTCCTGCACAAAAGCGGGTCATGAGGCTTGTGAGTGCGGCCATTGTTCTTGGCTTTTCTTGGCTGACGTGTCTGGTGAGCCATTCGTCTCAGACGTTATGCCTGAAAGCTGCTAAGGCTTCGGCATCTGGACAGTCGACTATCTGATTCTTTTTAGTGAGGAATCTATTCCAGAACTGCCGAGCTGATTCTCCGGGCTGTTGAGTTATGTGACTAAGATTGTCTGCATCCGGAGGGCGGACATAGGTCCCTTGAAAATTTGCTCGGAAAGCATCCTCGAGCTCTTCCCAACTTCCAATTGTGTTTTCAGGAAGGCTTTTAAGCCAATGCCTGGCTGGCCCTTTAAGCTTAAGCGGTAAATATTTTATGGCGTGGAGGTCATCTCCTCTAGCCATGTGTATGTGTAGGATGTAATCCTCGATCCAGACTCCAGGGTCTGTTGTTCCATCATATGCCTCTATGTTTACGGGTTTGAATCCCTCTGGAAATTCATAGTCCAGGACCTCATCGGTGAAACATAGAGGGTGTGCGGCGCCCCTGTATTTGGGTGTGCCAGATTCTGATGATGGTTTTATTGCATTGCCTACGAGAGCTTGCTTTCTTGGCCCATAGATAGACCTAACTGGGCCACGATGCGAATCCTTAAGTGGGTCGCATGCCGATTTGGGTGCGGCGCCGCTTGCCGCTTTATGGGGTCATCTATCCGACCGTGTGGCTTTCTCATTTTTTGAATGCGAGGGCTCTAGGGCCTCTTCATCGAATTCAGGCAGTAGCTTTCTTTTCGGATAGCTTTTAGTGCGGCGACTGTCGCCGTATTTATCTGTGGCATTGATTACTTTGCTCCATCTAATCTGGAGTGCATCTTCCGCTGTTTTTAGCTTCCGCTTCTGCTTTTTTAGGCTGCGTATAGTTGCAACGAGCCTCTCGTGGAGATTCTTCTGCTCCATAAGTTTGTCCGGTGTGAGGTCGTCCGGAATACCGTTTTCGCCATAGGAGGGATGTTCGGTTTCTCTATCCGTGTTGCCCTGTTCGGACGGTTGCTCTAAGGCCTGCTCGTCGTCTACCGGCTCATCCTGCTCTATGGCTGGGTTTTTATCAAGGCGGGGCTTGGGTCGGCGTTTACGCCGACGCTTTGATTGCTTTTCGGGTGGTCGATCTCCCGTCCCTTCCCCTTTTTCCTCGTTGTCGCTTCCCTTGGAGGTATCCACCATGTACACATCATGAGATGAGGTGGATGTCCAATGCCCTATGGGCGTTGGTTCGTCGGTATCTCCTGCATCGTCATCCACGCTGTCGATGTCTCCGGAGTCGAAGTTGAGCATGTTGTTTAAATTATCGACAGTGGCTACCAAGTGGGTGGTGGGTGGGCTTTGAATTTCCTCATCGTCCACATCCCACCCTTGCTGACCGTAGTCCGGCCAGGGCTCCCCTGATAAAGAGAGGGACTTAAGAGAATTCAGGATGTCGCCAAAAGGCGAATGTTGAAAGATGTCTGCGGTGGTGAACTTCATAATCGGCACCCAATCGGATTCGGTTAGCAGGGGCGCGGGGGGTTCGGAGTCCGGGAAGGAGTCCGGATCCTCAGAGTCACGGGTCGTGTAGAGCGTGGGGCTGGAGTTCGGCTCGATCGCCTCTGAGATCGCAGCCCCTGAGGCAACGTCCAACCGCTGATCCTCGATCAGCGCAGTGGGCTCCGAATCGATGGTCGAAACCGGTGCGTGTGCGGCCTCCAAAGCGCTGTCCGGCGGCAGAGCTATATCATGCCCATCGAGACAGTGCGGCGCGCTTGGCTGTGGCTTGAATCCGTCGAAGATCAAGTCTCCGCGGATGTCGGCCGTGTAGTTTAGGCTTCCAAACCTGACCTGATGGCCAGGGGCGTAGCTTTCGATCTGCTCAAGGGGGCCGAGCGAATTGGCCCGCAGAGCGAAGCCGCCGAAGACGAAGATCTTTCCAGGGGGAAAAGTCTCCCCCTGGACCACATCGTTGTTGATGATCGAAGGAGCCATCGGGCCTGAAGGCGACGACACAGAGGAACTCTCAATGAAAGCACCAATGTCGGTGTCAAAACCGACGGATCTCGGGTAGGGGGTCCCAAACTGTGTGTCAAGGCCGGATGGTAACAGGAGACAAGGGACGCGATGTTTTTACCCAGGTTCGGGCCCTCTCGATGGAGGTAATACCCTACTCCTGCTTGATTAATATTGATGATATGGGTAGTACAAGAGTAGATCTACCACGAGATCAAGGAGGCTAAAACCCTAGAAGCTAGCCTATGGTATGATTGTTGTGTATGGAGTTGATCCTCCCTTACGGACTACAACCCTCCGGTTTATATAGACACCGGATAGGGTTAGGGTTACATAGAGTCGGTTACAATGGTAGGAGATCTTGAATATCCGCACCGCCAAGCTTGCCTTCCACGCCAAGGAAAGTCCCATCCGGACACGGGACGAAGTCTTCAATCTTGTATCTTCATAGTCCAGGAGTCTGGCTGAAGGTATAGTCCGGCCATCCGAACACCCCCTAATCCAGGACTCCCTCACCCCCCACCACTGCAGCTCCCCCGCGCCTGGTTGTGAACAGATAGCTAGCTAAGATCGATTGTATTTAAATCGTAGTCTTCATTTCTCGATTGTATTTCATGGGCACTTTTTGAATCATGAATATTTTTAAATTTCATGGGCACTTTTTGAATTCATGAGGACACTTGATCTCGATCCCCCTCCATCTCGATCTCGATTCCCCCTCCATCTCGATCTCGATCCCCCTCCATCTCGATCCCACCCTCCCCCGCTAGCTCCACCGCCGCCGACGACCCACCGCAACCCTCCCCCGCTCCACCGCCGTCGACGAGCACCCCCCCCCCCCCCCCCGCACCCTCCCCCGTTCCACCGCCGCCAACGGGCACCCCCCGCACCCTCCCCCGCTCCATCGCCGCTGCCGATGATATTTTCAAGTAACAAATTTGAACATATTTTTTAAAAAATTATTACTGTTTTTATAAAAAAAATATTACTGTTATGATTTAAACAAGTTTGAACATATTTAAACACAAATAAATATAAAAAACAGCATTTAAAATGCATAAAAAATATTGGGGAGCCTGCGAATCGAACCCAGGACCTCCTGGTGTGTGTGTTGCGTGCTGACCAGTCGGGCTAGTGGGTGGGTTCTCTTGTAGATAGGGTTAGGTTGTAGATAGGGCTAGTGTGGGCTAGATTAAAACAAAATTCTAATGGCGCACCGAGGGGTGGTGCGCCATTAGAATAGTCGTACTTATGGCGCACGAGGGTGTGGTGCGCCATTAGAAAGCTTTCCCCCACACTAAATCCCCAATCTCTCTAATCTCTCCCCTGCCTCATCGATCTCACCCACTGCCCCCCGTGTTCGCCGTCCCCCTCGCCGCCCCCTCGCCTCCTTCGCCGTCCCCGAGCCGAGCGCCGCCTCCCTCGCCGCCTCCCTCCGCCGCTCCGCCGTCGCCGTCGTTCTCGTCCCCGCCCCCCGCCCACCCGTCGCGCCCAGCGGCTGCTCCCACGAGATCACCGCCATCCCGACTCTGATCCCACCACCGTCCATTGCGACGAGCTCACCGTCGCCCTCCCCCGAGTCCGCCGTCCCCGTGCGGCCCCTGGTCAGTCTCTCTCCCCCTCTCTCCCGCGCTCATCCCCATGCCCCCACGGGGCAGCGCCCTAGGGTTAGGAGCAGGAGCTCGCCGCCGCCGCCCCGTCGTGCCGCTGCTGCTGCTTCGTGCCGACGCCGTTCCCGCGCACTCGTGCGCTGACGCTATTAGAATGTTGGTCTTAGGTTCATAACAGTGTCAGAGCTTCATACTATGATGCTTCTCTGATTATCCTGTTATGGCACTGCTTCTATGAAACTACCCCTTTTATATTTGGCACCCTCATTGTTACGTCCTGTAGATGCTTTCCTTATCCTGCAGGCTTGTACATCATTACGTGTCTCTTTAGTGGTTGCTCAGTGGCTAATTCTGTTTGCTCCATTGATGAGCTCTAGGCGCCTTGGCGGTGTTGTCATTGTCTTTGCATATCAATGCTGGCGAAAATTCTTGACTTAACGTTTAATGTGTTCCTACATAGCTGAATAGGATAAAACTCATATTGTTCAACCGATGTCCCTTTTACATTTAGTGCACTCATTGTTATGTCCCGGAGATTGTTTCATTACCATATAGGCTTGTACATCATGTGTCTCTTAAATGGGTTCTATAAGATGGATGTCATTAGTTGTGTCCAAGTTGTGTTAATGGGCTGCTGCTTTGTGATGTAACCACCAAACTCCCTGATTTTGCAGTTTGATTGCTACATTTATCTCAACTTCTAGTTGACATTTCTACTTGATTAGAATTTTACAGGGGACTTATGCTGAAATTTCAGAATCTGATTCTGACTATGATGCTTCTCTGATTATCCTGTTATGCCCTGTCAACGATTTGCTTCCCTCGACGCTACGAGTTATTAGTTCTCATGCCCCAATGAATTCTCTTCACTATGCTCAAGGCAGTCAACTGTGGTAGATGCTAGAGTATTGTAACTGCATTTCACATGCCAAAGTAAATGTAGCCTATTAGGACAATATGATTATTTTAGAATAGTTAGAGGAGCATCGGTTTATTGCATGAGATGTGATATGTCAGGAGATTTATTCCATGTGTTAATATTTTCTTCCCAATAGTTCTGTTAAGATGAGATCTATCCATTGTCCATAATATATTGCTGAATAATAATATGTGTGGTGTCTTTGACATAAATAATAAATTGGAAGATGTTCAGAGATTTAGGCCAACTGGAACTTTAACAATATTGGTGATGATGACGAGTAGTTCTTATTATCTTCTGTGTTCACGTCTCTAGATTTTATCTCATGTGTTCACATCTGTCTTAATACATTGCCTTGCCTTGTTCGGTTCTAGTGCATAAAGGTCTATGGTCAATTGATATTTTGTGCTTCCACTACAGAAAGGTCTATGGTATATTTTTTCTGTCCTTTTCAAGTAAAGAAATCTAAATGTTATCTGTATAATACCTTGCCTTGTTTGGTTGTATCGGTTATACCTGTATGTTGTCCAGTAGGTTTGTTAGGTTTGATAGCATAGAAGAAATAGACAGGGTACTCCATATGTTTTATGATCTGTTGTAAGGGTACTAATTGGTCTCTTCTGCTGCTTATCAGAGATGGCGGGAAGCAGCCACCGCCGCTCTGCGACACCGCAGTACGAGTTGGATGCTTCCGAGTTCTTCACTATCATACTTGGGACTTCAGTATCATCCATGACGCAGGTATATAAAACGAGAGATCTCCCCTTCACCCATCTCATTATGATATCTGTTGTTTGCCTACATCACTCATTGTCCCAAACTGCAGAGGCTGCCTAACAGTTTTAAGAACATGCTGATGGGTGAAGATCCGCCAAATAATGTGAAGGTGCGACAGGCCGGCAGCGGGTTTCACAGGCTGTGGGATGTGGAGTTGGTGATCAAGGAGGGCCACATGTACTTGTCTCGTGGGTGGGAGAAGTTCTACCGTGCCTACGACCTGCGGCTGGGGTACTTCCTTCTCTTCACGTACGACGACGACGCCACCATGCTCACCGTGAAGGTGTTCAACGCGACTATGTGTCGCATGCACTACGCTGAAGATTATGATGCCGGTACGTTCTACCTCTTCTTATTCCTCTACATTTGGCTTTGTCTCACATCAATTGTTAACGGTCATTGTTGCATTTGGACAGGTAATGGGAGCAGCAGCAGCGACAATGGCTACAGCCAAAGCAGCAGCGACCATGGCTGTAGCGAAAGCAGCAGCGATTCTGGCTGTAGCAAAAGCAGCAGCAATTCTGGCAGCAGCATAGACAACAAGAAGGATGATTCGGACTGGAGTGCGGGAGAAGAGGAGCGGAGTGGGGATGAGGAGCTGCAGGATGACGATGGGCATCAGGCTGAGGATGACCTAGCGCTGGTGGTGGCTGACCAAGGGCAAGAGATGGTGGTGGCTGACCAAGGGCAAGAGATGGTGGTGGCTGACCATGGGCAAGAGATGGAGGTGGCTGAGGATGACCTAGCGATGGTCGTGCCTGAAGGTGGCCTCGCGATGGTGGTGGTGCCTGACAATGACCACGCACCGGTGGTGGCGCCGGCGATCCCACAGCTGGGCGACATGACCACGCGAATTGAGGTAGAAGACTACATCCCACTGCCTCCACCGCCTCCACCGCCTCGCCGCTCTTGGCGCATCAGGCTGAGGAAGGAGAAGGAGAAGAACAATGCATGAGAACTGAACTTTGTCAGGTATGTCAGATCTCCAAAATGATATATATATATATATACTTAGTTACCTATGTTATCTCTAATATGCTTAGTTTCCTATAGGTTAGCTTCATTTTACCTAAGTTGGCTCTAATATGCTAACTTAGAGCTTATATGCTTAGTTTCCTATAGGTTAGCTCCAAAATAACTTATGTTAGCACAAAATGATCAAGTTTACATAATAAGCTTATAGTCTTTTTCTTATTCTTATTCTTTTCCAAAATGACATAGGTTAGCTTCATTTTACCTAAGTTGGCTCTAATATGCTAACTTAGAGCTTATATGCTTAGTTTCCTATAGGTTAGCTCCAAAATAACTTATGTTAGCACAAAATGATCAAGTTTACATAATAAGCTTATAGTCTTCTTCTTATTTCTTTTCCAAAATTCTTCTTATTCTTCTTCTAGTGTTCTTCTTCTTCTAGTATTCTTCTAGTCTTCTTCTTTTTCTTCTTCTAACTTCTTGTTTATCATTTTGCAGATTTGATTTAATTCACGGAAGCTTGCATGGATGGAGTGCTTCTTTTCCATTTGTGTTTTTATTTTGTATCAATGTGAAACTTTTGTGAATTGATGGATAACGGTGTTGGATGAACAATGTGAAACTTTTGTAATATGTAACGATGGAACTATGTGTTGGCTATGTATGTATATATGATGGAACTTGTGTGTTGGCTATGTATGTATATATGATGGAACTTGTGTGTTGGCTATGATTGTTATATGGATGCTTGTTGTATATATATATGTGTTGGATATCTCATAGGTGAAATAGTGACATGAGATTAAGAAAAAAAATTAAAAAATTGTTACTAATGGTGCACTAATGTGTGGTGCGCCATTAGTATAGCAGACACTAGTGGCGCACTGTGGGCAAAACTAATGGCACACTGCCTGGTGCGCCATTAGTATACCAGATACTAATGGCGCACCACTGGTGCGCCATTAGTAAAAAATTCTAGTGGCGTGATACTAATGGCGCACCAGTGATGCGCCATTAGTAGGCAAAACTGGTGCGCCATTAGTATCCCTTTTCCTAGTAGTGACAAAACAGTCGCCCAGGACACCGGTGGAGGTACTTCCAATCGGAAACAGAAGCGTAAGGCCGAGCCAGTTGCTCCTTGTGAAGCCTTAGTTGTGGCTCAAGGAAAGTTCAAGGGGAAGCCCAAGGGGCCCTGGAATCCCAAGAAAGTGAAATATCAAGACGGAAATGATGTGTTGGATTTGCCATGTCACATTCACACCAAGAAAGATGAAGATGGTAATTTGATTTATCCCAAGCACACCACTCGGCAATGTCGACTCCTGATCCAGCAATTCTGAGAGAAGCAATACAAGGAGAAGGAAAAGGAGTCAGACAAGGATGAGGACAAGGAAGAGGATGATGATGGTTTTCCCAATGTCAACTCCACTCTGATGATTTTTACTGATGTTGAGAGCAAAATTCGATTGAAAGTTATCAACAGAGAAGTGAAGATGGTTGCTCTGGCAACACCAAGTTATTTGAAGTGGTCCCAGACTACCATCACATTCGACCAGTCCGACCATCCAGCACGTATAGCCACCCCTGGGAGGCAAGCGTTAGTGGTCGACCCAATTGTTGAAAGCACTCGACTGACTAAAGTGCTGATGGATGGTGGTAGCGGCCTGAATATCCTTTATGCTGAAACCTTGAAGGGAATGGGGATTCCGATGTCCAAGCTCAGCGAAAGTAATATGAGTTTCCATGGCGTTATACCCGACAAGAAGGCTGAATCACTCGGCCAGATCGCCCTTGATGTGGTTTTCGATGATTCCAAGAATTACCGCAAGGAAAAGTTGACATTTGAAGTAGTGGATTTCAAGAGTGCTTATCATGCCATCTGGGTAGGCTTGCCTATGCACGTTTCATGGCTCGACCGTGTTACATGTACCTCAAATTGAAAATGCCTGGTCCTAGAGGAGTGATCACTATCACTGGCAATCGGCAGAAAGCAGAAGAGTGCTTCCAGAAGGGCTCAAAAATTGCCTATGCACAAATGGCGGCAGTCGAGATGCAAGAATACCAGAAGAATGCAGATCCGAGTGATTTGCTGTGCTCCAAGAATCCTGCCACTGATTCTGCATTTCGGTCGTCCGGTGAAACCAAGCCGATTCATATTCACCCGACCGATCCTAATGCTGCTCCTACTCATATTCCAACTTCACTCGACAGCAAATAGGAAGAAGCGCTCATCCAGTTCCTCCGTGAGAACTGGGACATCTTTGCATGGAAACCTTCTGACATGCCGGGTGTACCCAGGGGACTGGCTGAGCATCGTTTGCGAGTCGACCCGAAACTAAAACCAGTCAAAGAACATCTTCGATGGTCCGCCGTACAGAAGAGAAAAGCAATTGGCGAGGAAGTGGCTCGGCTCCTGGCGGCTGAGTTCATCCGTGAGATTTACCACTCCGAGTGGCTCGCCAATGTTGTTATGGTCCCTAAGAAGGACGACTCACTTCGCATGTGCATTGACTTCAAGCATATCAATCGGGCCTGCCCGAAAGATCATTTTCCTCTCCCCCACATCGACCAAATTGTCGATTCGACTGCGGGGTGTGAGCGTTTGTCTTTCCTAGACGCCTATTCCGGATACCATCAGATCCGACTGTATGGACCCGATGAGATAAAAACAGCTTTCATCACTCCATTCGGATGTTTTTGTTATGTCACCATGCCATTCGGTCTCAAGAACGCTGGGGCCACATTCATGAGGATGATTCAGAAGTGTCTGCTCACTCAAATCAGTCGGAATGTGGAAGAATACATGGATGACATTGTGGTCAAGTCGCGTAGAGGTTCCGACCTGCTGACTGACCTTGCTGAAACCTTTGCCAACCTGAGAAGGTATGATATCAAGCTTAACCCATCAAAGTGTACTTTCGGAGTTCCTGGTGGAAAGTTACTCGGCTTCCTCATTTCCGAACGAGGGATCGACGCGAACCCAGAGAAAGTTGGTGCCATACACCGGATGAAGCGCCCTATGCGCGTGCATGATGTCCAGAAGCTTACTGGTTGTTTGGCCGCCTTGAGTCGATTCATTTCTCTCCTCGGTGAAAAGGCATTGCCTCTTTACCGACTGATGAAGAAATCTGACAAGTTCGAGTGGACTCCTGAAGCTGATGCAGCATTTGCAGATCTCAAAGCCCTGCTTTCCACCCAAACGGTGCTCGCTGCCCCAATCAGCAAAGAGCCTTTACTGCTTTACGTTGCAGCCACTGGACAAGTTGTCAATACAGTACTCACGGTCGAGCGGGAAGAAGAAGGAAAAGCTTATAAAGTTCAGCGCCTAGTATACTATGTTTCTGAAGTTTTAACTCCATCCAAACAAAGATATCCAAATTATCAGAAGCTTGTTTATGGGATTTATATGACCACGAAGAAGGTAGCACATTATTTCTCTGATCACTCCATTACAGTCATCAGCGACGCACCATTGTCAAAAATTCTGAACAACAGAGATGCAACTGGTCGCATGGCAAAATGGGCGAATGAACTCCTTCCCTTAGATATCAAGTTTGAGGCAAAGAAAGCTATCAAGTCCCAGGTAATAGCGGATTTCCTTGCCGAGTGGATCACAGCAACTACCGACTCAGATTCACTCGGACCACTGTACCATGTTCTTTGATGGATCCAAGATGCTGAATGGTTCTGCTGCTGGGGTGGTATTGATATCCCCCCGAGGCGACAAGCTCCGCTATGTTCTCCAAATTCATTTTGATTCCTCCAACAACGAAGCTGAATATGAGGCGCTTTTGTATGGGTTGCATATGGCCATTTCACTCGGCGTTCGTTGCCTCATGGTCTAGGAGACTCAGACTTGGTGGTGAATCAAGTGATGAAGGAGTGGGACGCCAGAAGCCCGGCTATGACTGGATACTGCAATGCGGTGAGAAAGTTAGAGAAGAAGTTTGAGGGTTTAGAACTCCATCATATACCCCCTCTGAAAAATCAAGCAGCGGATGATTTGGTGAAGATAGGTTCCAAGAGGGAAGCCATTCCCAACAATGTGTTTTTGGAGCACATTCATACACCTTCAGTCCAGGAAGATCCTTTCACTGAAGAGCCCCCGCAACCAAAGAGCACCACTGATCCGACTGAAGTTGAAGTCCCGGCCGTGGTCGACTTGATCATGGAGGTTTTGGTCATCACTCCCGACTGGATAGTGCCGTACATTGCGTACATCCTCAGGAAGGAACTCCCAGAGGACGAAGAAGAGGCCCAACAGATCGTCCGCCGATCCAAAGCTTTTACTGTGATAAGAGGGCAGCTGTTCAGAGAAAGTGTAACTGGAGTCAACCAGAAATGCATAACACCAGAGGAAGGTCGAGTGATCCTCAACGACATCCACTCAGGGACCTGTGGTCATCATGCGTCCTCTCGGACCATTGTGGCAAAAGGATACCAAGCAGGATTTTATTGGCCATGGGCAAATGAGATGGCACAAGAAATAGTCGACAAATGTGAAGGTTGCCAGTTTTACTCCAACATGTCTCACACGCCTGCGTCGGCCCTGAAGACCATTCCACTCGTCTGGCCATTCGCTGTTTGGGGTTTGGACATGGTTGGACCTCTGAGAACGGGTAGGAGCGGCTTCACACATGTACTCGTGGCAGTCAACAAATTCACCAAATGGATTGAAGCCAAACCTATCAAAAGTCTTGAAGCCAGTACTGCGGTCAGTTTCATCAGAGAGTTAACATTCAGATATGGTGTTCCGCACAGCATCATCACTGACAACGGCTCGAACTTTGATTCGGATGAGTTCAGGGCCTTCTGTGCTTCCCAAGGCACTCGAGTTGACTATGAATCAGTCACCCATCCCCAGTCGAATGGACAAGCTGAAAGAGCAGACGGGTTGATCCTCAAAGGACTGAAACCCCGACTGATGCGTGATCTCAAGCATGGGGCAGGCGCCTGGGTCAATGAACTTCCGTTAGTACTTTGGGGTTTGAGGACGACTCTGAATCGGTCGACTGGTCGAACTCCATTCTTCTTGGTCTATGGTGTTGAAGCTGTGCTTCCGAGTGACTTGCTTCACAATGCACCCAGAGTCGATCTTTTCTCAGAAGATGAAGCAGAATAGGCTCGGCAAGACGCAGTTGATCTCCTGGAAGAAGAAAGAGAGATGGCTCTGATCCGATCGACCATTTATCAGCAAGACCTGCGTTGATTCCAGGCTAGAAACGTGAGGGGTCGAGCATTTCAGGAAGGAGACTTGGTTCTTCGAGTGGATCAGCAGAAACCACACAAGATCGCCCCTACTTGGGAAGGTCCTTTCATCATCACCAGAGTGCTCCACAACAGAGCGTACCACCTCTATAACGTCAAGCATAAGAAAGACGAGCCACGCGCTTGGAATGTGGAGTTGCTCCACCCCTTTTATACTTAAGCATTCAGACTATTGAGATGTAATAAGAAATACCCTTTAGTTTGATTATCAAAGACACGATTTTACAGTCTTGTAAATGATCGTTGTTCCTTTTTTGTATGTTCTAAATCCCCCAGTGGGTGCCTTAGATGCGAATCCGTTTCGCCTAGGTTTAACAAATTCTACCGCGTGATGAGCAAGCCTCTCACTCGGGAGCTTAGCTATGAATCCGTTTCGCCTAAGTTTGAAAAATCCTACAGATTGGTGAGCAAGCCTCTCACTCGGAGGCTTAGCTGCAGTCCAGTACTCGCCTAAGTTTGAAAAATCCTACCGAGTGGTGAGCAAGCCTCTCACTCGGAGGCTTAGCTGTAGTCTAGTACTCGCCTAAGTTTAAAAAAATCCTACCGAGTGATGAGCAAGCCTCTCACTCGGAGGCTTAGCTATAGTCCAGTACTCGCCTAAGTTTGAAAAATCCTACCGAGTGGTGAGCAAGCCTCTCACTCGGAGGCTTAGCTGCAGTCCAGTACTCGTCTAAGTTTGAAAAATCATACCGAGTGGTGAGCAAGCCTCTCACTCGGAGGCTTAGCTGCAGTCCAGTACTCGCCTAAGTTTAAAAAATCCTACCAAGTGTGAGCAACCCTCACACTCGGGGGCTTAGTTGCAGTCCAGTACTCGCCTAAGTTTAAAAAATCCTACCGAGTGATGAGCAACCCTCACACTCGGGGGCTTAGCTGTAGTCCAGTACTCGCCTAAGTTTAGGAAATCATACCTAGTGATGAGCAACCCTCACACTCGGGGGCTTAGCTTTAGTCCAGTACTCGCCTAAGTTTAAAAAATCCTACCGAGTGATGAGCAACCCTCACACTCGGGGGCTTAGCTGCAGTCCAGTACTCGCCTAAGTTTAAAAAATCCTACCAAGTGTGAGCAACCCTCACACTCGGGGGCTTAGCTGCAGTCCAGTACTCGCCTAAGTTTAAAAAATCCTACCGAGTGATGAGCAACCCTCACACTCGGGGGCTTAGCTTCAGTCCAGTACTCGCCTAAGTTTAAAAAATCCTACCGAGTGATGATTAACCCTCACACTCGGGGGCTTAGCTGTAGTCCAGTACTCGCCTAAGTTTAAAAAATCCTACCAAGTGTGAGCAACCCTCACACTCGGGGGCTTAGCTGCAGTCCAGTACTCGCCTAAGTTTAAAAAATCCTACCGAGTGATGAGCAACCCTCACACTCGGGGGCTTAGCTGCAGTCCAGTACTCGCCTAAGTTTAGAAAATCGTACCGAGTGATGAGCAACCCTCACACTCGGGGGCTTAGCTGCAGTCTAGTACTCGCCTAAGTTTAAAAAATCCTACCAAGTGTGAGCAACCCTCACACTCGGGGGCTTAGCTGCAATCTAGTATTCGCCTAAGTTTAAAAAATCCTGCCGAGTGATGAGCAAACCTCACACTCAGGGGCTTAGCTGCAGCCCAGTTCTCGCCTAAGTTTGAAAAGTATCCCTATCCGCAAGGATGACGAAGTGTAGGTCGACTGCAATCCCCTCCCCAGAGCTGCGCCACAAGTACAACGTGCGCTCCATCCCTATCCGCAAGAATGACAAGGTGCAGGTCGACTACAATCCTCTCCTCGGAGCTGCACCACAAGTACAACGTGCGCTCCATCCCTATCCGCAAGGACAATGAGGTGCAGGTCGACTGGGACATCCTCCTCATAATTGCATCTCAAGTACAAAGAATATTCCGAGTGAAGAACAAGTTCCACTCGAAGGCAAACGCAAGCGCATTCAGAAGATAAGCCAAGTTCAGATAAATCTTGAAGTCCTAGAATGAAGATAAAAGTACTCGGGCATCAGGCCCGAAGGAGTTTAACGGTTACAAAACCACTGGGCATTCCGAGGCAAATTTAAGGCAAGATATAAAGTTTTTTCACTCCGCAGGAGGAGGGCTTGCAGGCTCGACGAACTCGTCCAAGTCAATTCCATCAGCGATTCGAGTGGCAGCAGCAATGAAGGTTTCCATAAAGGATTGGAAGTCATGCTTTTTTGTATTGGAAACCTTGATCGCTTCTAGCTTCTCTTCTCGAGCTTCTTTGCAGTGGAACCTAACCAGCGACAGAGCCACATCAGCACCGCATCGGGCAGAAGACTTCTTCCATTCCTGCTCTCGACCAGGAACTTCATTGAGTCGAGCCATCAGAGACTCGAGGTCATTTTGAAGCGTTGCCCTGGGCCAGAGTGACACATCAATGCGCGACACCGCCACCTTCAGGCGAGAAAGATAGCTTGTAACACTGGCAAAGCGAGATTCCAGGCGGAGCACATTCATGGCAGCCTCATCGCCGACTGGAGAAATGATAGGATCCAAGCCTGTCTCGATCCCCCCGGTTTCCTCTTCAAAGTTTTGGCAGAATTCTGCAGATTCAAGGAGTTAATGAGTCGACCGGTTCATGATGACCTGCAAACAATGAATCAGCCGGATAAAGAGAAGTACCTTCGAGCATAAGGAAGAGCCTCTTGGCGAGTGCTTTCAGATAAGCTTCCAGGTCGTTCCTCCAGCGACACATGCTTTCCAGCTGCTCGTTTAGAGTCACCTTATCTTTCTTTAGACGAGTCGCCTCTCGATTAGATTCAGTAAGAGATGACTTCAGCTTGGTTATTTCCTCCTCTAGCGCTCCGACCGAAGCCAGTTTTTTGTCAGCAAGGGTAGTCTTCTCCTGAGCCTCCTAGTGTGCAGCTGCAAGGTCGAGGTCCTTCTTCGCCAGAGCCAGCCTCATTTTTTCTGTGAAATATGCATTTGGGTCAAACAGAAGAACGAAGGGATAACTTGAAGGATGGTCGAGATAAATAGTCAACAGGCCGTTACCTTCCATACCATCAACTTCATCTTGAGCCTTTTTTAAGTTCTGTTGGGCCAGCTCCAAGTCAAGGTTGAGTTGCCTCTGCTTTTCCTCGAATTCAGCGAACTTGGAGATAAGCGCACAAGATTTCTACAATGAGTAAAAGACATGTCAATGGACAAGATCAACGATTATTTACTTCTGAGTGAATAAAACTTTAAGACTACTGCAGAATCAAACATTCTACAGTAGTCTTGGGGACTACACCCAGTGGGTGCACTTAGCGTGCCCCCACTGGTTCAGATTCCACTCGACACGGTCCGCTCAGACCGAGTGGAAAAAAAGAGAGGGAAAGAAATACTCAAACCCCAACCGACTGCCAGCAGTCGACCGCGGTCTCGGGGACTACACCCAGTGGGTGCACTTAGCGTGCCCCACTGTTTCAGATTCCACTCGACATGGTCCGCCCAGACCAAGTGGAAGAGTGCAAACAACAAAGATGTCAAAACACCCAGTGGGTGCGTAGATGCGAAGTGCAGGATAACAAGAGATTGCATAGAGAAAAGTCTTTAGGTAGCATATCCTAACAGAACAAGTTCAATCGGAAGCCAACTTACTTGGACATTGGCTCGAAGGGCCGCGCTAGCGTCGTAAGCAGCCTGACTGTTTTCGTGCACCACCTTCACCCGCTCCATCATTATGCCAGCCTGGCGAATGGCCTCCGCAGTGGCGTCCGCCTGGCTTTTTGGAACATGATGAGTGGTGAAGAATGGGACTGACGGTCCAGACACAACAGCTTGAAGTTCCGAGGTATGAAGTTGGACGGTTGAAGCAGGCACTGGCATAGTCGATGATGTGGGGCGTACACTCGATATTGGATCAGCAAAAGTAACAGAAGCCCAAGTTACATCTTCAAGCTGTTGAACCACTAGCTCTGCCGCCGGTTCCGACTGGGATGTCTTGCCAGCTGATGCCTTCTTGTTCCTCCTGGGCCTCAGCGGCACATCCTCGTCATCATCTAGAAGCTCAATGATATTGGGAGGAGCTGCAAAGAGATCAGTCGACCCCAGATCAGTCGTCAGAATTTAATCGACCAAGTAACCAAAGACAGGATTACGAGAAGATGTACCCGTGTTGGAGGTGACTGCGTCTTCCATTTCTTCATCTACATACTTGTGAGTAGAAGTCCTGGAGGTAGTAGCACTACAAATTTCAAGATTTCAGTCGGTTAAACCTATCACAGTTGTCAACCAAAATTCAATTTGTACTAAACCAAGGAATCAGGTCTGATTATTACCCGGAAACAGTAGGAATGGCCACTTTGATCTTGGGCAAAGCCTTCGGCGGTTTTGACGACGCAACTTTCAGTTGTTTCAGCGCCTTGTCAGTCAGCGCTGGAGACGGTGCAGATTTCGGTTGCTTTGGTGCTCTCTCAGTCGGCACTGGAGAAGGCATCCGAGGGTGCTTAGACGACTGTCCAGTCGGTGCGGTCGCTTTGTCGGGGATGCTTGCCGGGTCGTGGACGTGCTTGGATCGTTTTTCCCTACTGGGAGGTGAGTCGACCTCTTCTTCATCACTCGGGTCATCACTCTCCTCGTCCTCCTCCTCATCAGAGCGCCACTCGCCGCTCTCACCTTCGCTCGCCTCCCCCTCCGGATCCTGCTCTTGCTCCCCATTGGGCATCGAATACATCTTAGTAAGGGTCTGAAAGATAACAAGTGAAGCAAAAATCAGTCGATTGTCAACAAGCGATTACATGATGAATCAAGAGAACACTCGGCAATCCAAAGTCGAACCTTGTCTGGTTGGCGCGAGTTGTCGAATGAAGGGACTCTCCTGGACCCCCTGGGGTTATCCTTGTTGTCAGTGATGCTTTTCAGCCACTTCTCCACCGTGTCCTCATCGACCTCCTCTTGGTGGATCCGAGAGGAATCCTCAATGCCCGAGTACATCCACATCGGATGGTCACGGGCTTGAAGCGGCTGGATGCGTCTTTTAAGGAAGACCTCCTACAGATCCATACCGGTCACGCCGTCCCGGACGAGCTGGACCACCCGCTCGACCAACACCTTCACCTGTGCTTTCTCCTCTGGGATCACTTTCAAGGCGGAGGGCTTCTCGACCCGAGCCATGGAGAAAGCAGGAAGTCCAGTCGACTGACCTGGAGTCGGCTGGTCTTTGCAATAAAACCAGGTCGACTGCCATCCTCAGACCGACTCAGGAAGGATCATGGCTGGGAAAGTGCTTTTACCTCTCATTTGAATCCCAAGACCCCCACACATCTGAATCACATGCGTCCTCTCGTCACTCGGGTTGGCCTTCTTGACCGACTGGGAACGACACATGAAAATGTGCTTGAAAAGACCCCAGTGTGGCCTACAACCTAAGAAGTTCTCGCACATGGACATGTAGGCAGCGAGATATATGATGGTGTTGGGAGTAAAGTGGTGGAGTTGTGCTCCAAAGAAGTACAGGAATCCCCGGAAAAGTATGGGGAGGCAAATAAAATCCACGGTCAACATGGGTGGCGAGGAGAACACACTCACCCTCTTGCGGATGCGGTTTGGTCTCGCCTTCCGAGAGTCGCACCGATTCATGGGGAATCAGCCCCCCCCTCGACCAGATCGTCGATGTCGTCCTGATTGATCGTCGACCGAATCCAGTCACCCTGGATCCAGCCGCACGGCAGGCCGGACCTCGACGAAGATCCGCCCCGGCTGGACTTCTTCCCCTTCGCCTTCGCCGTCGCCTTCTTCGCGCGCTCTAGAGCCACCGTATTCTCCTTCCCCATGGCCGCGGGCGAAACTCGAACAGAGCAGCAACGCCAGGAGTAGAGGTGGATGTGGCGGAGAGAAAGGAGAATGGGAACGCACCGTGCAGAAAACCCCAATCCGGCACCTTATATGAGGCTGCTTCCGAGTGGCTGACCTATTTGTCCGGACGATCCTATCAAATCCCGCAACAGTCGTGCACGAGGTACGTGGAGAAAAAGGTGGCACGATGATCGAGGTGGCCTCGCCTAATCCCGTCCGATTACTGTGGCCTCCACCGCCCCGTGCGCTTCCCCAAAATACGAATCCCACGATATCCGCGAGCAGCAGGGCAACCTGTCAGACGAAAGATTTTTTCCATATCAGTACTCAAAGCATCGCAGTAAAAGTTCACTCGACAGAACCAAGAATGGATCAAGGCTACTGAAAAAGAAGTTGAAGTCATCATGATTGCTCATTTGGTGCCAATAAGACGCTTCTGAAGCGTGAAAATTGAATCGGAGGTGTTCTACACTCCTTCTCCACTCAAGCCCTGAACCATTCGGGGGCTAATGATGAAGCTATGTACCTAGGGTAGGGTCATAGGCTTGACCTAGACACCCACCCCTAGGACGCCATCTTAAAACGAGAAGCATTGAAGGGATAGCATCATCCACTTAACCACAAGTCATTCCACTCGGAAGTTTCAAGGTCACTCGACCGCAACAATTATCACTCGACGACAAAAGACCTAAAGTCACTCTGCATGGCAACGGTCAGACATTTACTTCATAGACTTAATAGGCATTTATGTCATTTAATTACTAGCGTTACCAGTAACGCCTCCTTCTTAATGTACTTTAAGCCCTTTGTAACATGGACTAGCTGGGGTCCTCGCGCACTCTATATAAGCCACCCGTTCCACTGGCACAAGGGTTCGCACCCCCTGTAAACGCACACTTACATAATCCAGTCGACCGCCTCCGGGCACCGAGACGTAGGGCTATTACTTCCTCCGCGAAGGGCTTGAACTCGTAAAACTCATGTGTACAACTTCGCCATAGCTAGGATCTTGCCTCCTCATACCTACCCCCCATTCTACTGTCCGTCTTAGATCCATGACACTACCCACTGAGGAATCATACCAAAATTTATTGTACTTCCATGGCCAGCCTTGCAGCTTGTCAAAGGCTCAAAGCCTTGAAATCAGACAAGATCTTAAGATAGGATCTTCACCAACTTGACCCAATCAGCCTTGAACCTAGCAATTCAGTGGCATAATACTTGTTCCGGATCAAATTAATCCTGGGAAGGTTATCTTTCTTGAAGAATTCATGGAGGTTTTTCATGAGAAGAGCTTTATTATGCAGAGCAATATCCAAAATCCCCAGCCCAGCTTGGTCCTTAGGTTTGCAAACCTTGTCCCAAGCAATCAAAGCTAGGCCTGATTTTTCTTATCCAAATTTCCTCCAGAAGAAGTGCTTGATATATTTATTAAGTTGCTAAATGATGCATATAGGCAAAGCTAGTGCACACATGTAAAAGATTGAGAGGGCAGAGAAAGTAGATTTGATCAGCTCCAATCTCCCATCATATGATAGCAAAGTGGAAACTCCAACCAATCTTCTTTCAACTTCTTGACAAATAGGAGTGAATTTTTCATTTCTGAGTCTGTGTGCGCTAAGAGGAAGGCCAAGGTATGTGAAGGGTAAATTACCAAGTTTACATCCTAGGAGTCCCAACAGCTTATTGAGATCCCAACAACTTATTGAGATTATTCTACCCCACATTAATAGGAACCGGGACATATATTGTAGTTTATCTTGAGAACAGTTTGAGAAGCAAAATGAGATAGAAGATTGATGACTTGTGATAGAAGATTGATGACTTGTTGGAGTTGGTGTTCATCTGCAGGAAGGATCATAATTGTATCATCTACATACTGAATGATTGGGAAATCCTAGTTTGCTGGTGAGTTAATGGGAGCCTAAATAAGATTTGGCCTACATAGCTTCATTTAAAATTGATTGCAAAAAGTCAACTGCCAATACAAAGATGAGGGTGACAAATGATCCCCTCAAAATCCGTTGGGCTTGTTGGCTAGCCACATGCATCACGGGGTAGTTATGCAGCATGTACCATCGATTGAGAGTTCTTTTGCGCGTGAGCGTGGTATACTTTGTAGTTAGTGACGATTGAGTGGCGAGGTTAGAACATATACAACTCGACCCCTCAAACTTTCTTCAGATATCAGATAGCTCGGACAGAAGAGGGAAGAAAAAATGCCACTCAACCGGACCCAAAATTGTACTTATATGTCAGGTCTGGCCGCAAACCATCAAACTAAGCCCATACAGGGGTTGGATATGAGGGCGTCTGGGGCATGTCCGGGCAGTTTGCCACATCGGACACGGCCCACCCCAGGCCACATTTTTCTATTACTCTCTCCATCCTCACCATTCACATGCATGTGTCTAGAGAATTTGAGGGACATGGCTGAGTGCATGGAAAATAGGGTAAAGCAGACACGCCCAGACACCATCCAAATGTGTTTGTGGACATATAGTGGGCCAAATTATCCCATCGCAATTGTAGATGCACTTAGTTTAACAACTATAGTGTCCGACTAAGGATATGCATGTTTCCATAGAATATTTGGAAGGCTCAGAACCATTGGATCCTCGACTGGAACTCCTACAAAACTTTCCATGAGAAACACAAAATACTTACATGACCGCGACACATATAAGGTGCCCTAATTATACCGGGGGGGGTGTGATTTTTATGCCACAATGGACTTCTTCTATCTTTCAATGCCTTGTATATATTACATGTTTACATCGATTTTTGTCATGATTTTCGTGCAACATGGCACACTAAAGTTGCCCAACGTGGGGTGACCCTGCTAACGAGGTTTCCTAACTTGTGAACTATCCATATCCATTTAATACTCAATGTTTTAGCTGCAAACTTCTAACATGCACAGAAGTGCTTATCCGGACAAAAACGACATCATCAACTCTATCTCATGCACCTCGCTTATATCTTTCACGCGCTTTGGAGGACCGTGCGACTTGGAGCTCCCACTGCTGTCAATGTGATTGTCGCGTGGTTGAGCTCCTACTTTCTTAATTTGATATCTTGGTTGACGGTGCCATTGCGGGGTGTTTTGTAACTTCCCCTCCTTGTGTACATTTTGACTCGAGGTAACATGTATAAGCTTCAATTCGGAGACATCAAGACAACTTGAGACCCCGCACCTGGACTTACACATGAAGAAAAACCTCAAGAAAGTTGGAGTTAGCAAAAATGTTATTCATAGTACTTATATTTTCCCTAAAAAATAACTCAATTTCATTTCAACAATTTAGATGATTTTCATGAATTTTGTAAAATTAAATTTTAAATCATTCTAGAGTCTTTAATCACATCTTTTGTTATTTTGTATTTTCTCATATATGTTTTCCTAAAATTAGTTTTGTTTTTTTTTACTTTTTAAATTTTCAACCCGTGCATCTGCACGGCCTAGCTATTATAAGGATATAAAATTATTATGAAATCTATTAAGATGTAAACTGGAAGTGTTAAATTGCAGCTATCATACAATTGGGCGGATGCTAATTTATTCAAATAATGATAACACATAATAGACACATGTATTATAAACTTAACTTTTTGATTCAGTGCATCAATTTTCCCATTTATATTCCTCAAACCACTATCATTAGTGTGAAGGAGGTTTTTCTCATAGTAGCAAGATACACCTCTTTTTGAATTTTAGGCCACCAACTAAGGGATGGAGAGAGTATGAATTATTTTCATCCATATGGCTAGATACACATCTTCCTGGCATATTTGATATATACATTGTAGCATATATAACACAACGCAACCGAAATTGGTTGAAAGATGCCGTACACACAGACTACACAAAAAACAAAATTGAAGTGTGATAGGCATATGACGCATAGGTAGTTTTGTTTTTTCAAAGATTACCGATATATCAATTGTTTGGCATAGACTCGTAATGCTTGATACGATTATTTTACCACAAAAAAATTCATTTCTTGTAGTTGATGTGGTTGTGAAATATCCCTATTTGAAATACACGACTGTCTGCCTTGCCAACCCCTATCAGAAAAAAACAAAGAAAGAACATTGGTATTCCTTCAACTGATATTTATCAATAGGTTTAAGTTCATATATGATTTTTATGCGTGTAAATAATGCAAATTTCCCTACATGTATTAAAATTCGGTGATTTCACATATTACATTGATGACCTAGCAGTGGTGATATCAGGAAGCCATTAGGGAGATATTTTGGTATGTTCATGTCTGCTTTATTTTATTTTTGTTGGTCTTCCTTTCTACCATGGGTCTAGAATTTCTTTTTAATTCAATCAGGCATATGCTCACTTTCAACATGAAGCTTCTTGACTATTTATATATACGGGTCTTCTTCCATTTTTTGAGCCGACGTGCAAGTGTGTTTTTTCTTGACAATGTTTTTTTTTCTTTCATACGTGGGGTATGAAGCATATTTAGTTGTAGGGTATGCTTTTTATACTATAAAAAAGTTGTACGGTACACCCCTCCTTTTTATTTGCAAAACACGGCACATCTTTTAAAAAAATTGGATGTGTTTCTTTTGTACGTTTGGGTTTAGTCTCTTGCGGATGTGGTATCTTTTCTTTTACTTATGTACGTGCAGGTTCAATACTTTATGTACGTGGGGATTTTCTCTAATTCTAAAAGATCTTGACCATTTAAATTTACATTCTAATGGCTAAATTAATTTTGCTGATGTGGATTAACTTGAAGACTGGAAAGGTGCCTCCAATTATTAAATATAAGATTGGCTATCAATCAAATGTGCACAATGGTAAGTACTTCGATAGACATTCAAGCAGTCAACCTGAGCACGATCAAAGTTTCACGAATGAATGTTGAAGGCATCCTACATACAAAAATGGTAACTACCTCGATAGCCAAGAGCTGACTGAAATAGCTGACCAATTTGCCCTTAAGATTGCTAACAAGTCGTTTATAGATACCGAAGGTAATTCCCGCAAGAAAAAAAGTACTATATTAGAGTTCTTCTTTTTACAGCAAAAACACAATGAAGTTATAATAGGGAAAAAGATCTTTGGGAATTGGGACACACACTGAAGTAGCTGGAATTAATAAGAAAAGGAGCTTTGGGATTCTGACACACCAGTCTTTTTCTTGTAAAGTTTGAAATACTCCAGACTTCAGTGCTAACTTTAGCCTGCTAGCAAAAAACTTTAGCCTGATAGCAACAGAGCCCCTATCGCGGTCATTTTGTTCTACGAGTACAGTATATACTCCTGTCCTTCCTGGGATGCTCGGCCATTAATAATCACTCCCATCTTGTCCTTGTGAATAGTGATGACTACATGAACACGAAATAGGACACATATATTTCATTAATTTTTTAGGACAACCTGAGTAAAACAAGCTACTTAGCGGTTTGATTACATTCCGAAATCGAAACTACTTTGCGCACGACTTGTGCGTGGCCGATTTATTATGTACGATGCAAAATCAGACGATGTCCTGTAGTTTTCTTCGTCACACCGACGGCTTGATTAACAGTATCGTGCATAAATCGTGCAGATGACGTCGTGTGTATAGCAACGTTCTTCAGAAAGCATCGGTGTACGCAGGCTACCGGGGACATCAGCAATCGTTGCTCCATCTCCATGTCCCTCTGGCCCGGCTTAATTTCCATATGCAGGCGGACAGGCACGAACCATACATAGCCACGCAGCCCACACTAAACATTTACAACTGGCAGCAGCAGCATGTGCTAGTGGCAGATATCTAGCTAGCGTCCGCGCCTCGCCAAGTCCGGTGATCATCGCCGCCCGGTAGTTACGCAGGAGCTTTCTGCATGCGGCACAGCGACCTACTTACTTAAGATCTGAAGATCGACTGACGATGTTGCCCACTGTGGTCCTGGAGATCTGCTGTACCTAGATTTCCCCTTGTCCTGTTCCTTGCTAATCCATCACGACGACGACCACCTGCAACGTCGACCTGACTGGTATAACTGCGTCTGCGTGTAGCTAGCTATGGGAGCGCAATTACTCCTGCATGCATGCCGGCTGCCGTGCGCCCTCGATGTGCAACGTCGACAACTGCACATGTACTAAGTTAAATGTGCCATGTATGAAAAGCTTCTTACTCACCCTCCAAGACATTGTTCTCTTGTAGGAATCTAAACGGCGCTGGCATCTTATTTTACCCATAATACATTTGTTAGTATTAAACGTGAAAGAAGACAGTGTCATTTGACTGAAGAAAAACAGTCATGATGAAAAGGCAGGAAAGTAATTACATAAGCCAGATCAAATATAAAGTTTCTGTTACGGGCTCACATGTTCCCATTCAAATTCAAAATATGATGTGAGCCAGCAATGCATAATTGTTTTGTAGTTGTTCCCAAAGATTTTTGGTCTGGAAACTGATGCACCGACATCCAGTCCTAAAACCAAATACCAAAATAACGAAACTGAACACTAGAAAACGGCCCAGATGCCAACGACAAAGGATGCACTTCCTCTTACTAGATCTTTGTTTTCGTAGGGTCTCCGGCTCCCGCGACGCAGCCGGCTCCAGCGGCGACGGGGAGAGGTCCGTCTCGGTTTCCATGGAACTGTCAACAGGCTGACCGGCTCTGAGCAAAGATTCGTCACACGCGTGCGAGCCATACAGAGCGTGTTTGATTGCCGTTTGCTATAGGGCATACATTTCTCAACCCAGCCTGGTTGAGCAAAAATAGACCTTAATACGTCATCTGTCAGTTGTTTGGTTGCCTGCATATAGTGTCCCTGCATTAGGTAATATGCAAGTGCACTTTGTTTGGTTCCCTACATTGGCCCGAGTGGCCCATGAACACGGCGTTTGGTTGCATACGGCGTATATGTTGTGCTTACCTTGTACCCTAATTGGTGAGCTTACCCACACCTAGTACACAAACGCCGCAGCATAGCAATGGCGATGAGCTGGGCGAAGATGATGAAGTTCTTCAGCTTCAGCCCAAACTGACGATCCACTTTGACACCTCCAACCTTGCGACTGTCAACACTGCTGTCGTGCTTTCGCACCCACTCGGGGTAAGCTTGTTCTGCTGCCTGCCTAGTCTTGAACCCTCTATAGGTGTTATGTTGCTATACGATGCCACTTGTGCACTGGCTTCTTCCCATGAACTATAAATCCCTGAGACCTTACCGATGAACATGACATACCACTTGCCCTAGAAATGCACAAGAGCAAGAGTTGAAGCAGCAAATCAATGAAGCACACAAGTAGCAAGTAAAGTAGCACACAAACAACAATCGAGCAGAAGAGAAGTAAAGCATGCATGATCATATGGCATAGCAAGTTCTTCCTAACACTACCTTGGTGTTAACCTACCACCACATCCAAAAGAGGGTATCGTCCTACCACCGCAAGTTCACCATCAGCGTGAGGGGTTAGTATATACCACCTCACCAAAATATACAGACCATCAAATAGTTTTTGAGCCCTGCCTACACAAAATGTACGTCGTCATCGTCATCGTCGTCGCCACCACCATCGCCATCGGGGATCATGCACGCTCACAGGCAGCACTACTCTAGTAGTAGTGCTTGCCCAGCCAGGTCCTGAGCCACGGTACCCTGTGAGCGTCGGCCATGGCAACGAACCCAACACCCTGGGCCTTGTTGTCAAGCAAGTGGTTGAGAGCTGCCATGAGAGCCTCATCGCTAAAGCCACCCTGGGTCATGACGGCGCCATACAGGTCAGGGTGGACGTCCAGGGGCTTGCACTCCCTGATGGTTGTTGCCACCTCTTTCACCGCCTCAGTCATGCTGCAAAAGACATTGATCTCCTCCGCCATCAGGCCTCCTCTCTTCCTCTTCCTATCATGGACGGGGTCAAATGGCTTGTCGAAGGGCTTCGCAGCGGGCTTGTCAGGGCCATCAAGGACCTCGACGTCCGAGGTCCCAGGGAAGTCTGGCATGGGAGAACCAAGAGGCTCCCCCGAGGCCATGGCATGCTTCCCAATTGCCAGCCCGAAGGAGAAGATGTGTTGCATCTGGTTGTAGTTTTGGATGGATGTGTTGAGGAACTCAGCGTCCCTTGGGTGGTCCTAAGAATGAAACACAAGTGTTGTTAGTTGCGATTAGGAGTAGGCAATGGTGGACAGTATGAAAAGGAAGAGGGCTGTGAGCTAACCGCGACATGGTCGGCGTAGTGCTATGCCTCCAGAACTATGGAGCAAGTGTTCTCATCCCATGAGGCGTCGCTAAAGTCTCTCAGCTTGGACACTTGGATCCATTGACTTCTCCACTTCCTCAGGTGGTTGTACACCTCGGTGGCAGACACCTCTTACCTACAGAACTCGAACACCTGCTTCGCAACGGTGTTCAAGTGCATCTCTTTGAAGCCCTTGTCAGTCCTAACTCCACTAGAAATGAGCTCACACATTTTGTTCAGCACGAACGTGGACATGAACGGCTGCCACTTCATGTTGTTCGACCTACCATCCTTCTTTGCCTTTGCTGCTGCTAGCTTGAGTGCAGCGGTAGCAGCAACAGCAGCAACAGTAGTTGCCTCAACGAGCACTACTGGCACATAGATGGAATCAGACGCGAACACCTCTGAATCAGGTGCCATCTCGGACACAGGCTGCGAGTCCTCGACAAACGATGGAGCAAACTGGCTGTCGAACACGACAAGGGCCTGACTAAGATCTTGCGTCTGCGTTGTCATGTCCTACAATCATAGCACGTATTGGCAGTAAGCATAGCACACAACATAGCAGACAATCCATGAAAGCAGAAGCATACATGTACATGGTTCATCACTATCATAGTAAGCACATGCTTCATCGCTATCATACCAAGCATACCAGACAATTCTATGAGCAAGAACATACATCAACAACAAACAACATGCTACAAATGGACCATCAATAGCTACAAATCACAGATCTAAGCATAATTCAACACAAGCACGAGGTTCAACTTCAAACTCTACTACTAATCTAGCCTACAACATGCTTGAACATCTAACCCTACCACAAATTGCAACCGCACCATAGCAATCAACCTTATCAGATCACAGATCAAACCACTTATCAAACAAGCATCTAGATCAAACCCTAGCTGTAGCTTAGATCTAGCTAGAAGTAACAGAGAGAAAGGGGGATTCAACTCACAGAGGCCATGGCTGCAGCTTGAGTACGAGGGGGATGGTCGTGGAAGATCAACGCCGGCAGGTGAAGGAGCGCCAACGCCGTGGACCGCCGGCCGATGAAGTTGCGCCGCTTACCTGCTCGTCGGTGCCGATGCGCGTCAGCGAGAAAGCTCGAACAGAGGAAGAATGGTGGCGGGAGTTGGGGCGGTGAGGGAGGGGCTAAATAGGGGTGGACTCGGCGGGAGGTGATCCGGAATCCTTCCGTTGATTTTTCAGCGACGCGGGCGAGCTCGCGCCATCTCCCCTGCTCGCATGAAAGGAGAAGCGCGCCGCCCTCCCCTGCCTCGTCCGAGCCAGGCTCACGAGCTACCGCCGATTCAGGCGTTTCCCCTGAGTCTGGTTTGGACGTGCTTTAAGTTTCGTGCGATGCAGGCCGCACAGTGAACGCAGGCAAACAAACGGGCCATATTCTTTCCGCGCGGGTCAGACTGGGCCTAACGCGGGCAACCAAACACGCCCATAGTCTACTCTGGATTTGGGCAGCCATGGCCGGCGGCGACAGCGGTGTGGTGTCGACACGAACAAAACGAAGGATAGACACTTCGCCACTGTATTACGGAATAATCCAGGGTGTCTTTTATATGATTTCCAATGCGAGCTGAGCCTACTCAATCCTGGGCCTCCAGACCAGATCCAACGCCCCACATGGTCTCGGATCAGGGGATCATACGAGGCACCGTATGACCAGATATGCACCCGTGCAGCGGCATGCATAAATGGCCCTCATGTATGTGTATGGAAACAAGAATCGCCTACCTACGTCTACAGTATACTACACTCGAAGACTAGTGCCTGTACGTGCGGTTTCAAGAGCAGTAGCTAGCTCGCTCACTAGGGTGGCACGGCCGAGTATGCGGATCTCCGGTGGGCAGGCACTGGGGGAGGAGGCGGCCGGAATGGTGCGGCTGGCGGTGAGCCTGGCGGAGCGGCGGGGCCACAGGCAGGTAACCCCGCTCCACATCGTCAGCGCCATGCTCTCGGCGTCCCCGGCATGCATCCTACGCGCCGCCTGCCTCAGCTCCCAGTCCCACCCGTTGCAGCACAAGACGCTCGACCTCTGCCTAGAACTCGCGCTCAACCAGCTCGCCATGGCCGTGAGCCGCGGCGGTGGCGACCACGTCGAACCTGCGCGGTCCAACGCGTTCACGGCCGCGCTGAAGCGGGCGCAGGCGCACGGTCGCAGGGGCGCCGTGGGCGGCGACAAGGTCGAGCTCGAGCAGCTCGTCCTCTCCATCCTCGACGACCCCAGCGTCGACCGCGTCATGCGCACGGCCGGCTTCTCGAGCTCTCAGGTCAGGGCCAGCGTCGTTTCGTTGCAGCAATCATCTCTCCAAACCGTCCCGGAGCTTCACCTGCCAGTCGTGCCCGACGACGTCCCAGACGCAAGGTAGTTTCCTTGTTTATCTGTTTGATTTTTTTGTGCGTGCAGATGAATTTCTAGCTTTCTCTCTTCTTAACTAGGGCTTGGTGTTTCGTTGCTTTGGCCACGATAATGGCGTCGAATGTCACTTCCTAGATATAAGATTTTATTTTTGCGGGGGAGTATAAGATAGTATTACTAACACGACTGTAGCTTGTTCTCCAAATATCTCTATTTTTCTTTTTCCTCTTGATCATCATTTTTCTCTTCGCATATCACGTCTCCATTGGTGTGGTCGTTAATGATTCATGGTTTGTCATGTTTGGGAACCAACCAACTGGATAAAGGACTCTCTCAGTGAATACCCTGACACTCCCTCCCGGCCCCTCCCTCCTCCCACGGTCTAGTGATTTTATAGCTTTCTCTCTAGTGAATACCCTATAACAACCCCCCCCCCCCCCTCCCTCCCTCTTCCTCCCACGGCTCTAGTGAACAACATAACCCTAACTTTACTTGTATGCTCCACCACCTACGCGGCTCCCACGTTGCCGGTAGCTTTGCCTCATCATCCTAACCACGGCAGTGCGGTTTGTTTCCTCACCTTTGTTGCAGTTAACTATGCTCCTTCCAAGCAGTTGAGCGACGTGAGTGAAAATGGTTCTTCGACGGTCCAACCATTTCACTCGGAGGTGCATGCCTATGGTGTCAGTGTGGAGCTAATGAGAGCATTTTCCTTTGTCTCTGGCATGAAAAGTGTAATTGTAGCTCTCTTCACTGACACTATAGATCATGATGCGCTTTGTTATCCAACCATCTGGACTGGTGGCACTCGATTCTCATGTATCTTGCCCCCCCCCCCCCCCCCCCCCTCTCCCGGGGCGGTATTTTGAGTTGATCTTGAGTAAACTTTGCTAGATGTCCGCTCGTGCATAATTTAGAGCCACCATGTTTATTGATCTCTTCTTCCTTTCTTTGGTTTAGCAACGGTTTGAAGAAGGCAACACCATTTGGATTGTTGGTGACTTTGAAAATGTTGACGAAGAACTTTCCTATGGTTTTACATTTTTTTAGTTTTTTCCTAGTTAATTTCCATCAGTTCACCTACATAATAATAATAGCATTTTGCCCGCAAACATAATAAAAAACAAATAGCATTTATTTCCATTCTAAAAATAAATACCCACTCATCCATAAATATATGTTCTCTTTTGCTATGATTCTATAATCATATACTAGTAAAAAATATGAATTGTTTTGTGGTACACGAATGATACCCCGTTTTACAACTCTGAATATATTATTATTTATTTATATTCAGAGTTGGAATGTTGATTGCGCACACTTCATAAGACGTCAGTGGTGGACCTATGCTTAACCCAATGAGGCTGGTGTCCTGGGTAAATTTGGAGGGGCTGGATTGTTGGGATTAAAAGCATTAGAAAATAAAGTCGACATATTTATTCTTTATTTTTGGGGGGCTGAAATTGAGCCAAATAGGACCTACATCCTCCTTAGACCTACCACTTACAAAGTCAAAGCTAAACTCAAAAAACATATTAGGCCCTATATATTTGAATGTAGGGAGTTTCTTCGAACAGAGATATTATAGAGTCCCCCTATTAGTGAAGGGATGCCACCCAAATGGCTCAAGGCTCCAACGACCGACTAAGTTACTTTATAAAATTTTTAATACTTTCTATATTTTGGAAAATATGCCATAGTTAGCATACTTTAAAAATACACGAAAATAAGTATGAATAAATGCAGAAAATTGTAAATTGGAAAAAATAAAAATTATTCATGTACCTCAATATAAATATCCATATACGAAATCAAATGTTCATCTCATGTTTCAAAACTAGTCGTGAATACAAGATATATACATCTATGTTCTTAAAAAGTATTCGTGTATTTTAAATAAAGAGTTCATATATTTTTAAACAATATGCATCCATACACACACATATACATATACTTTGAGAACATAATCAAATATTCACCCAAAAATGCAATATAAAAACATAAAAAATAACAGAAAAATGAAAAGTAAATACAAGAAACAGAAAAAAACTTATAGTAGGCTGAAATGAAAACGAAAGAAAGGAACTAATTTGGGGAGCAATCTTTTGATATGGGTGTAGAATAGGATTAGCCGATATTACTACGGAGGCCCTAGTTTTTGAGAAAGATATCTAGGTGCACACAAATAGTTGCCTACTAATCTTATATACCCCCTCCGTTCCTTAATATAAGGTGTAGTATATTTTTCAAAAAGCCAAACTGCTCTAACTTTGACCAAGTTTATAGACAAAATATCAATGTCTAGAATACCAGATCATTATCACTAGATTCACCATGAAATATATTTTTATATTCTATTTATTTATTATTGTAGATATTTATATTTTGCTATAAACTTGGTCAAACATAGACGACAGTGTTTGACTTTAAAAAAAACCAACACACCTTATATTTAGGAACAATGGGAGTATATAAGTAGACGATTCCATTTCAAAGCACATACAAGCTCATCACATCATCAAACACATGAAACCCCTTCACTTTTCACTTTCCAAGCCCTTCACATCATCAACCACACATAAGCCCTCGACACCATCAGAAAATATTCACGAACAAATAATTGAAGCAGAAGGTCACAAGGCACTATAATGTGCATCCACCCTCCATTTACTATTGAGTTTGCTATGGTTCATACGGAGAGAATGTGGTGGGCCATTATTCTTATACAACGGGTATTATCTACTCCTGTACCGAAATACATGTCGCTGGCTGAGGGAGTAGTTTGGAAAATATTGGTGCATGCATGCAGCTTCAGTAATCCGGCTTAATTAATATTACCAAGAAATTTTGTTTTTTTTTGAAGTTACCAAGAAATTTTGTTGATGTAAATATCTAGACATGCACGCTAACTTTCTCCGTTCTCTTGTAGTGAGTGCCAAGCTAGCAAAGCAAAATCAGGAGCAAGGCCGCCGGACTTCTTTGGCGGCACCGAGGTAGTCCCCACGACGGCGAGCCTTCCTCCGTGGCTCCGCCATTACAAGGATACAACTTGCATCAGATCAACATACTGCGACACCAATCTTCAAGCAGACGTACGTATAACATATCCAGATGGATGCATGTGTCTAAAGCATCTCTCGTTCATGAATAATGATTCAAATACCCGGTCGTGATCGTGACACATGCAGGTCTTTTCCCGCCGGCCGAAGTTCACGCAGCTCACCGCGCACAATCTCAAGATCCTGTCCGACGCGCTCGAACTGCGAGTTCCCTGGCACGGGAACATCGTTCCCGGAATATCGAGCACGGTGCTCCAGTGCCGATCCGGCGTGACGAGGAGGAGGGCGGGGGACAAGCCGTCTAATTCGTTGTCGTCGTCGATGACGACCTGGCTGCTCTTCCGTGGAAGGGACGGTGTCGGCAAGACGGCAGTTGCTCGGGAGCTCGCGAGGCTCGTGTTTGGCTCATACGCCGACTTCACTGCCCTGCAGGGTTACCCTGACATTCCCGCGCGAAATGGCAAACTCGCACTCAAGAGGCTGAGATCACCGGAAAACGATGGCGACGGCAATGGTGTTGGCGTGGAAGCAAAGTTGTTCGAAGCGATCGCGGAGAACCCTCACCGCGTCATATTGATCAACGGCGTCGACCAACTGGGTCGCGATTCAGAAACGTGCATAAAGAACGCGATGGCGGGCGGAACACTGATGGGGGGATGCAACGGCGACGTGGTCGGTTTGGAGGATGCCATCGTAGTGCTGAGCTATGAAGAGTTGGACCCGAGGTCTGTGGTTTGCGCTTCCTCCCAACGGGCGAAGCGACCGTTTAGCAGGCAGAACCGCGAGGAAGGTGACACCGCGAAAATGGAAGTGAGATCCCGTCGTCGTCTTAGATGGGACTTGAACGTTTGTGCAGTTGATGGGGAAGAGGAGGAAGACAGTGTTGCAGATGACGAGGGGATCCTGAATGCGGTGGATGGTGTTTTCCTTTTCAATTAGCTGTGTATATCATTCTAGTTATTTCATACCATAGTTTAAACTTTAACGTCTAATATGAGTTTTTCTATCATAAACTGTTTTTTGGCTTTGTCGACACATAAGTTGATTTAGATTTTCTAGTAGGCTAAGTTCATAGTTTAAAGTCTAATATGAGTTTTTCTATGAGAATAACAATTTTGTGTCCGTTAATATATAAGTTTCTCATTATAACCAGACTTCATATACATTTTTGTGTCCGTCAATAGCCCCAACTTCGCCACCGAACAATGGGCGCTCTGCGAGGCCGCACGTGCTCAAGCCGCCGTTCGCAACGCACAGACGACGCGGCCGGACACAGAGGCGATCTAGGACTAGAACGCCCCGAGTTGCACATCCTACTGGCTGTCAGTGAACATCCGGGCATGCGCTTACGGTTGGATGGTCGGCTCCCGCATCAGTGTTCGTGGACTGGCCCCCACCGTTCTGCGGACGGATAGAATCTACGATTTAAGAGTCGGTGTTGGAGATACCCTAGACTCTTTTAGAAAGAAAGACAATTTTCACGATGGAGAGGAGATTGGCCAGTTGTAATGAACCTCCTTTTTTTTAACATAGTACAGACGCAAGTGCTCATACATATGTGCAGACACTCACCCATATAAACGTGCACACACACTCTACCTTCCACTCAAAGCGCATTGCCGGTCCCTCTAACCATCCAACCATAAGTGGGTACCTTCTTGACTAATGACTAATGAAAGATCACTATTTTCTGCGGAAAAAAGAAGTAAAGAAAGACAGTATTTACAGACGATGCATCATTATTTTACTGCTCCCAAAATGTGCCGCTAGCGCGTACTGCGCACTAGATTAGTACGTTCAATATCAACTTGTGTTGTATAGTCCACACACACACAGCCGTGCCAACACTGTCCGATGCCTCGCAGGTCCGAAAAAGCGTCCTCTGTGCGTGTGCAGCTGTCTCTGCTTATTAGTGGTTATTATATGGACTCTAGCGATCAAAAATTCATACGAATAGCGGCATAGAGACAGTCTTTGCAGACACACTTTAACACATACGGTGGCCATTTGCAGACTGAAACAACAGCCACTAGCGATAAGCAGCTGCTGCTTTGATTATTTGGAGCTCCTCTTCAACAACGCAGCGCTGATGAACAGTCGTGCCAACCATAGATGCCAAGTAGTAGCAATCATCTTTACTTCAAGGAGAGGTAAAGATTGGCAGAAGCACACTGCCTGAATTGTTTGTCTACGCACGGGCCGATCGATTGCAACATTGCGAGCACACATATTTTGTGTATTGCATACCGACTAGGATTTAGGGCACGCAAGTCTCACAGCATCGAGTCCCCCGCACGTTTTCTCTTCTTCCGATTTTCAATCTTCTATATCTTTTAGACGAAAAATCTAAATTAAGTTCTGTTTTTCATACTTGTGTTTCTCGTGACCAGCGTGCTCAAATAAGGTCCATTTTAAATATATTTTGATGACATTTAAAAATATATGTTAAGTTTCAATGTTGAAACTTAGTACGAGTGACCGATAAAAATCACGTATTGTGCCTACAACCCAGAGGAAAAATCTCTTAAAGTTTTTTCTTTGGAATTTGGTACAAGTGAGAGAGAATATCGGAATTTTCAGATGCAAAATCGTAAGTTTCATCGTTGAAACTTACGATTTACTATGCCGCACGCGGCATTCAACTATTTCACGAATCGTGAGATAAATAAAGCGGCAGGGCAGCGCTTGACAAATGCGTGCTCCCGCACTTGCGTGCCCTATGAATTTCCATATAGTTGTCATAGCCCTAGCTTAGCCATTTCTTGTCATTGCATTTTCATCATGTCATCATGTTTAAATTCAAATTAATTTTTAAATGGGGATGATAAAACCCTAGCATCACTTGAATCAAACTAGGTTCAAGTAAAAATTGCATTTATGCAAAATTCTCTTTATTGATGCTGGTATTTTTGGGAAGGGCTTTGATCCAAACAAAGAATAATGAACATTTTTAAGGAGTCATTTTGGGCACTAAATTTAAATCATTATGCTATTTGAACTTGAATTTATATTCTATATAACTAGAATATATTTTCAAATGCTTTTGAAATAATTCATGTGCCTCTGGAAAAGTCCATGAAGCAACATAAATCAATTTAGAGGACATTTGGCAATTCAAAATAGTGGAAAATGAATTAAAAGAAAAATAGAAAAACAGAATAAAAGAAACAGGAGAGAGAAGTTTACCTAAGGCCCAAGACTGTAGCTGAGGCCCAACCCAGCAGGCAGCCGACGAGCCAGTCGTTGTCTTCCTCTCGCCAGTAGGATGCCGAGCGCGTGGCCGACGCACTGATACGTCTCCGTCGTATCTATAATTTTTGATTATTTCATGCCAATGTTTTACAACGTTTATATACTTTCGGCAACAATTTATATGATTTTCTTGTACTAACATATTGATCCAGTGCCCAGTGTCAATTCCTGTTTGTTGCATGTTTTTTGTTTCATAGAAAATCCATATCAAACGGAGTCCAAGTGCGTTAAAAACTTACGGATATTTTTTGGAATATATGTGATTTTTGGGAAAAAGAATCAATGCGAGACGATGCTCGAGGGGCCCACAAGGACGGAGGGCGCGCCCCTGGTCCTTGTGGCCACCTCGTAAGGCGGTTGGTGCCCTTCTTCTGGCACAAGAAATCTAATATCCGAATAAAATTATGTTAAAATTTCAGCCCAATTGAAGTTACAGATCTCTGGTAATTTAAGAAATGGTGAAAGACCAGAATCTAAGAACGCGCAAACAGAAGGAAACGGAGAGAGAGATCCAATCTCGGAGGGGCTCCCGCCCCTCCGCCGCCATGGAAGCCAAGGACCAGAGGGGAAACCCTTCTCCCATCTAGGAGGAAGGTCAAGGAAGAAGAAGAAGGGAGGCTATGTCCCCCTCTCCCCCGGTGGCATCGGAACACCGCCGGGGCCATCATCGCGACAACGATCTACACCAACAACTTCACCGCCATCATCACCAACTCCCTCCCCCTCTATGCAGCGGTGTAACCCCTCTTTTACCCGCTGTAATCTCTACTTAAACATGGTGCTCAACGCTATATATTATTTCCCAGTGATGTATGGCTATCCTATGATGTTTGAGTGGATTCGTTTTGTCCTATGGGTTGATTGATGATCATGATTGGTTTGAGTTGCATGTTTTATTATTCGTGCTATCGTATGGTGCTCTCCGTGTCACCCAAGCGTGAGGGGTTCCCGCTGTAGGGTTTGCAATATTTCCATGATTTGCTTATGGTGGGTGGCGTGAGTGACAGAAGCATAGACCCGAGTAAGTAGGTTGTTTGCGTATGGGAATAAAGAGGACTTGATACTTTAATGCTATGGTTGGGTTTTATATTAATGATCTTTAGTAGTTGTGGATGCTTGCTAGAGTTCCAATTATAAGTGCATATGATCCAAGAAGATAAAATATGTTACTTATGCCTCTCCCTCATATAAAATTGCAATAGTGATTACCGGTCTAGTTATCGATTGCCTAGGGACAAATAACTTTCTCGTGACAAAAAGCTCTCTACCAAAACTAAGTTAGTTGTGTCTTTATCTAAACAGCCCCTAGTTTTTATTTACGCGCTCTTTATTATCTTGCAAACCTATCCTATCGCACCTACAAAGTACTTCTAGTTCCATACTTGTTTTAGGTAAAGGAAGCGTTAAGCGTGCGTAGAGTTGTATCGGTGGTCGATAGAACTTGAGGGAATATTTGTTCTACCTTTAGCTCCTCGTTGGGTTCGACAATCTTACTTATCGAAAGAGGCTACAACTGATCCCCCATACTTGTGGGTTATCACGCACGCCCTCTCTCCTCGCGCCACCTCCTGCCCGTCTGCCTCGCCCGACGCCGCGGATAGACATGGTGTTGTCATCCGCATCGATCCCCCCATCCTTCCCCACCACCCTCTCCCACCCGCTCCTTGCCATGGACATAGTGGCGCAGACGCGCCGTCATGAACCTCACGGCCACAGCCTCCCCTATGGCCCCATGATGTGACCAGAAGCTTCGCCATGAACTCTTCTTCCTCTCCACCGAACCACACATCACCGGATGCCCTTGGGTCGCCGAGATCGACCTCACCGTTCCGCCTGCATCAGACCTTCCCCGAGCCTGCTTTGACACCCCCTACAACCGCCGTGAGCCACTACGCCAAACCCATCTCTCCCTGTGCTTGATTGTCCCCTTTGGCTGTCGCTTTCGTCGAGCCCGGGACCTCACCGCCGCCGGCCATAGCGCCATTGCGGCTACTGACACCATAGCTCACGCGTGAGTGTGTCACCATGTTCAGTGCTTCCCCAGGAGCAAGTAGCACCCACCAGTTCATCCCCTAGTGCACCGTAGCGTCGACTTGGCCACCGCCTACGTCTCCATTGTCGTTGATTTAGTCGCCCCAACACCAACCAATGGCTTCACTCGATGCGGGAGAGCTCGGGGGTCACGTAGGTGCTCTCCACCACCGATTTGGTTGCCGGAGGAGCATTTCCGAGCTGCCCTGTAACGCCCTCGATGCGGCTATATCTCCCACGTGTCGAAGCACGACTTAGAGGCATAACCGCATTGAAAGCAATGTCGCAAGTGAGGTAATCTTCACACAACCCATGTAATACATAAGGGAAAGCGATACATAGTTGGCTTACAATCGCCACTTCACACAAAACATGAATAAAGCATTACATCATCCAGATACACTCAAGGTCCGACTACGGAACCCAAAATAGAAGAAGACTACCCCAAATGCTACACAGATCCCCGATCGACCCCAACCGGGCTCCACTACTGATCAACTAGAAACGGAACAACACAATGAACAAAGTCTTCATCGAGCTCCTCCTTGAGCTTGGTTGCGTCACCTGCTCGGTAACATCGGCACCTGCAAACTGGTTTTGGAAGTATCTGTGAGTCACGGGGACTCAACAATCTCACACACTCGCGATCAAGACTATTTAAGCTTATGGGAAGGTAAAATGTATGAGGTGGAGCTGCAGCAAGCGACTAGCATATATGATGGCTAAACATACGCAAATGAGAGCGAGAAGAGAAGGCAAAAGCACGGTCGAACAACTATGATCAAGAAGTGATCCTAGAACAAACTACGTCAAGCATTACTCCAACACCGTGTTCACTTCCCGGACTCCGCCGAGAAGAGACCATCACGGTTACACACGCGGTTGATGTATTTTAATTGAGATCAACTTCAGGTTTTCTACAACCGGACATTAACAAATTCCCATCTGCCCATAACTGCGGGCACGGCTTTCAAAAGTTCAAATCCCTGCAGGGGTGTCCCAACTTAGCCCATCACAAGCTCTCATGGTCAACGAAGGATATTCCTTCTCCCAAGACAATCCGATCAGGCTCGGCATCACGGTTACAAGACATCCTCGACAATGGTAAAACAAGTCCAGCAAGACCGCCCGATGCGCCGACATCCTGATATGAGCTGCACATATCTCGTTCTCAGGGCAACACCGGATGAACACTACGTACAGCTAAAACCAGCCCTCAAGTTTCCCCGAGGTGGCACCGCAAGTGGCTCTATTTCAGACCAACACTTAGACAAGCACTGGCCCCGGGGGGGGGGGGGGTTAAAATAAAGATGACCATTAGGCTGGCCTAACCCAAGGGAAAAAGAGGCTAGGTGGCGAATGGTAAAACCAAGGTTGGGCCTTGCTGGAGGAGTTTTATTCAAGGCGAACTGTCAAGGGATTCCCATTATAACCCAGCCGTGTAAGGAACGCAAAATCCGGGAACATAACACCGATATGACGGAAACTAGGGCGGCAAGAGTGGAACAAAACACCATGCATAAGGCCGAGCCTTCCACCCTTTACCAAGTATATAGATGCATTAATTAAATAAGAGATATTGTGATATCCCAACAAAATATCCATGTTCCAACAAGGAACAAACTCCAATCTTCACCTGCAACTAACAACGCTATAAGAGGGGCTGAGCAAAGCGGTAACATAGCCAAACAATGGTTTGCTAGGACAAGGTGGGTTAGAGGCTTAGCTTAACAATATGGGAGGCATGATTAAGCATGTGATAGGTATCGCAACATAGGCATAGCAAAAGAGCGAGCAACTAGCAAGCAAAAATAGAAGTGATTTCGAGGGTATGGTCATCTTGCCTGAAATCCCGCAAGGAAGAAGAACGAGTCCATGAAGAAGACAAACGGATGTAGTCGAACGGGTCCTCATAAACGCGACGTAATCAGAACCAATCCGAAGAAGCAACACCGGAAAGAAGCACACAACATAGTAAACAACCAACACATGAACATGGCATGATATGCAGGATGCGGTATGCGGTGCATATGCATGATTTGGAAATAAATGATTGAACTTGGCCTCAACTTGGAAATCTAAGAGTGCCACTGGAAAGGTGAGGTGATTTCGGTCGAAATCGATATAAAGATCACCGGAATCGGATGCACGGTTTGGAAATGGCAAGCAAAGCAAATATGGCACCGGTCTGCGATTAACAGCAAGTAGCCTCCTAAATGCATCAAGAACAACATGCTACAACACTCAAATATAATAACAAAATACATGGCAGGGATCCACTCAAGATGCTTGACAAAATATTAACACTAAGCTATGGCTAATTCACTCATTAACAGGTTCAAACAAGCATGGCAAAAGTGCAAAAGATAACAGGTTTCAGACTTAGTGAAATGACAACAAAACAGGAATTTAATATCAGGAAGCAATGTTTAGAGCACGATAAATATATGCTACAGGAACATATCATGGCAAAGCAAGGCATGGAAAGAAGCTAATCTAAGCATATAACAAAAGTCCCTTAGTGACCATGAGCCAAAAGGGATCATAAAATACAATTGCAAGCATGTGAACATAGCAAAAACATAAATAGATTCAGACTTGGTGAAAAACTGGAGCATGGCAAAACAGTTAACAAGTAGGCAGGTTTACGAGCTCGATGCACTCACTACAAAGCATGGCATGACAATCTAATCATGCACTCAGCAAATACACATGTCATAGAAGCTAGACATGGCAAGAACAACATCATAGCAAGCACGGATCAACAACAACAAGCTCGGCAAAATTGCTAAACATGTTAACAATCTGCCAGGAACATTTTATAGTAAAAGTAGAGCTCGATTGACTCAAGCTAGGGTGCTCCATAAATGCAAACAAAGACATGGATGGATAGAGCACCACAATATCTATAAAACATCCTTACTGATCATGCTCAAAAGAGGCACGGATCACTAGGAAACAACATGAACATATGGCATAAAAACAATAACAGGACAAGGACTTCATGAAATTCTAAGTCCCTGAAATCAGCATCATTGAGTAAGCTACTTTGCATGCTTGTGCTAGTCACCACAAAGATCACAAAAATACATGGCATACACCCCTGTAAAGACAACATGGCATTCTACAAAACACATGTAGAGCTCAGGATCATAGCATGCACACATTAATCATGGCAAAAATGACAAAAGGCCAATTGCTGAAACAGATCTGACATAATCATCACATAGCCCTCTTCCAACAGCATTTCGGGCATCAAGATGAGCTCAAATGAAAATGATGCAATAAAATGAAATGATGTACTCATCGAGACGAACATTTTGATATGCTACATGCATGAATCGGATCTACGATGAGGAATTTATGATGCAATGAAAATGGCTACAGAATAAGCAATTCTCAGGACTTAGAGAATTTCGGGGGGGGGGGGGAGTCAACCTTCGGACTAGATCTGATCGGAGTCGGGCTCATCGGGGAGAGGCCACCGGAGTGGGACAGGGGTGGCGCGGACGGGCTCCGGCGATCGCCGGTGGGAGGCGGGCGTCGCGGGGCGAGGTGACACGTCTCCAACGTATCTATAATTTTTTATTGCTCCATGCTATATTATCTACTGTTTTGGACTATATTGGGCTTTATTTTCCACTTTTATATTATTTTTGGGACTAACCTATTAACCGGAGGCCCAACCTAGAATTGTTTTTTTCCTATTTTAGTGTTTCGGAGAAACAGAATATCAAACGGAATAAAATCTTCGGGAAAGTGATTTTCTCACCAAACGTGATCCAGGAGACTTGGACCCTACTCCAAGGAGTCAAAGAGGAGGTGACGAGGGTGGGGGACGCCCCCCCTAGGGCGCGCCCCCTGCCTCATGGGCCCCTCGGTGCTCCACCGACGTACTCCTCCCTCCTATATATACCTACGTACCCCAAACGATCAGAACAGGAGCCAAAAACCTAATTCCACCGCCGCAAATTTCTGTATCCACGAGATCCCATCTTGGGGCCTGTTCCGGAGCTCCGCCGGAAGAGGGCCGTCATCACGGAGGGCTTCTACATCATCATAGCCCCTCCAATGAAGTGTGAGTAGTTTACCTCAGACCTTCGGGTCCATAGTTAGTAGCTAGATGGCGTCTTCTCTCTCTTTGAATCTCAATACAAAGTTCTCCCCCTCTCTTGTCGAGATCTATTCGATGTAATCTTCTTTTTGCGGTGTGTTTGTTGAGACCGATGAATTGTGGGTTTATGATCAAGTCTATCTATGAATAATATTTGAATCTTCTTTGAATTCTTTTATGTATGATTGGTTATATTTGCAAGTCTCTTCGAATTATCCGTTTGGTTTGGCCAACTAGATTGGTAGTTCTTGCCATGGGAGAAGTGCTTAGCTTTGGGTTCGATCTTGCGGTGTCCTTTCCTAGTGACAGAAGGGGCAGAAAGGCACGTATTGCATCGTTGCCATCGAGGATAACAAGATGGGGTTTATTTCATATTGCATGAATTTATCTCTCTACATCATGTCATCTTGCTTAAGGCATTACTCTGTTTTTAACTTAATACTCTAGATGCATGCTGGATAGCGGTCGATGAGTTGAGTAATAGTAGTAGTTGCAGAATCGTTTCGGTCTACTTGTCACGGACGTGATGCCTATATACATGATCATGCCTAGATATTCTCATAACTATGCTCAATTCTGTCAATTGCTCAACAGTAATTTTTTCACCCACCGTAGAATACTTATGCTCTTGAGGAATACTTATGTTCACCCACCGTAGTCCCCATGATATGATTTATTACTTCTCTGCTAAATATTTCCCTGCTCATAAGAAACAAGCTGCCTTAATGGAAATATATAATTTTGTGCAAATTGAAGAAGAGAGTCTCCCACAAGCTTGGGGAGGCTTCTCCAATTACTTAATGCTTTGCCTGACCATCCTCTCAAGAAAAATTAAATACTTGATATCTTTTATAATGGACTAACTGATGCTTCCAGAGACCACCTGGATAGTTGTGGTGGTTGTGTTTTTAGGGAAAGAACAGTTGATGAAGCTGAATTGCCATTGAATAATATGTTGAGTAATGAAAATGACTGGACACTTCATGAACCAACTTCTAAGCCAACTCCAAAGAAAAGGGGTATTCTATTTCTCAGTCCTGAGGATATGCAAGAGGCAAAGAAATCTATGAAAGAAAAAGGTATTAAAGCTGAAGATGTTAAGAATTTACCACCTATCGAAGAAATACATGGTCTTGATAACCCGACACAGGTAGTAAAGGTAAATTCTCTCTATAGATTTGATGAAGGTAATATTCCTCATTATAAGTCTTCTAGCCAATGCTTAGATGAGTTTGATAATTTTATTGATATACAAGAAAACTTCAATGCTTATGTTGGTAGACAATTGAAACGTACTGCTTACATGATTGAACACTTGAGTGATTATATGTCTAGAGTTAAAGGTGAACTCAAACTTATTAGTAAACATGCTTCTATTGTTACCACTCAAGTAGAACAAGTGCTTAAAGCTCATAATGATTTGCTCAATGAATTAAAAAATAAGAAAAATGATAATGTTGTTAGAGTTATGACTAGAGGGGGTAAAATGACTCAGGAACCTTTGTATCCTGAGGGCCACCCTAAGAGAATTGAGCAAGATTCTCGGAGAACTAATGTTGATGCACCTAGTTCTTCTAATAAGAAGAAAAAGAAAAATGATAGGACTTTGCATGCTTCTAGTGAACCTGTTGTTGACACACCCGAGAATCCCAATGATATTTCTATTTCTGATGCTGAAACACAATCTGGTAATGAACATGAACCTAGTGATAATGTTAATGATAATGTTCATGTTGATGCTCAACCTAGCAATAACAATGATGTAGAAATGGAACCTGTTATTGATCTTGATAAACCACAATCAAAGAATTAATGTTATGATAAGAGAGACTTTGTTGCTAGAAAGCACGGTAAAGAAAGAGAACCATGGGTTCAGAAACCCATGCCTTTTCCTCCTAAACCATCCAATAAAAATGATGATTAGGATTTTGAGCGCTTTGCTGAAATGATTAGACCTATCTTTTTGCGTATGTGTTTGACTGATATGCTTAAAATGAACCCTTATTCTAAGTACATGAAAGATATTGTTACTAATAAAAGAAAGATACCAGAAGATGAAATTTCCACCATGCTTGCTAACTACACTTTTAAAGGTGGAATACCAAAGAAACTAGGAGATCTAGGAGTACCAACTATACCATGCTCCACTAAAAGAAACTATATTAAAACTGCTTTATGTGATCTTGGAGACGGTGTTAGTGTTATGCCTCTCTCTTTATGTCGTAGACTTGATTTGAATAACTTCACACCTACTGAAATATCTTTGCAAATGGTTGATAAATCAACTGCTATACCTGTCGGTATTTGTGAGGATGTGCCTTTTGTGGTTGCAAACGTTACTATTTTAACGGACTTTGTTATTCTTGATATTCCCGAGGATGATAGTATGTCTATTATTCTTGGTACACCCTTTCTGAATACTGCAGGGGCTGTTATTGATTGCAACAAAGGCAATGCCACTTTTCATGTTAATGGTAATGAGCATACGGTACACTTTCCGAGGAAACAACCTCAAGTCCACAGTATCAATTCTATTGGAAAATTTTCAACGATTATTATTGGAGGTTTTGAATTTCCTCTTCCTATTGTTAAGAATAAATATGATCTATTTATTGTTGGGGATGTGCATATCCCAGTCGAGGTAACCTAGTGTTATTTGAAATTTCTCCGGTTTCATGCTATTCGAAATGAGTTTGTTAACAGGACTTGATCAACCTTGTTAGTGGATTCCTTTTGATGAGCATGAGATGGATGAAGTTTGAAAGCACAACTCTCTGTACCCTCCTTTTACTTTCTGCTATTTGGATTAAATAAAGTTAAAATAGTATTTTCTGTCTGTTTTCTGAATTATCCTTTCAATAAAAAATACTCCGAAAAAAAAAGTTCTCCAAATGCCCTGAAAATTTAATATGATTTTTCTAGAATATTTAAGAATATTTGGCACTAAGAACACACCAGGGGGCCTCACCATGTGCCCACGAGGGTGCAAGGCACACACACCCCCTAGGGCGCGCCCCCCTGCCTCGTGGACCGCACGTGGCCCCCTCCACTTATTCTTGCACCCACACACTTGTTCTTCCTCCAAAAAAATCATCCACCAGCTCAAACCCGAGTTCTAGCTCATCTTGCTGCCATTTTTGATCTCCTTGTTCAAAGCTCCATTCACAAAACTGCTTTGGGGGATTGTTCTTCGGTATGTGACTCCTCCAATGGTCCAATTAGTTTATGTTCTAGTGCGATATCTATTGCACATTTTTGCTGCTTAGGTGACCATGTTCTTGAGCTTGCATGTCAAATCTATGTGGTCAAAAGTAGTTTTAGTGCATGATACGGCCTCTAGGCACTTGTGGGAGTAGTTGCTATCAATCTTGTTGAGTTCGGTTCACTTTTATTTTAAGTTACTAAAAAATTCAGAAAAAGATGAAGAGATTTTTGAGGGGCTCTTCAAGCTGAAGCTCAAAGGACAAGCAAAGTGAAGAGAATAAGAAGCCCAAATATAATCTCCCTCGCACTGCGAAGGTTCATCCGTGTGAATGACCTTGTGATGAATTCTTAAGAGCAGCCAGGATTCATGATGATTTTTATTATTTGGCTGAGAATGCAGGCCTCGTCGACTTCCTCCGCGATCAGCGCGAACAGTATCTCCTCCTCACTAATATTTTCGTGCAAAAATTTTACTTTCACGCTAAGAAATAACCACCTTCAGTGGAATTTCATTTATATGACGAGGTTAAGGAGATGTCATTATATGATTTTTGCCGGGTCTGTAAGATACCCTTTGAGGGAAGCATAGAGGAACCACATCGTAATGATGTGGAGGGATTTATTGATGTGATTGCTATATGGGAAACGAGGAAAGTTTCTGATCCAAGAATTACTAGCATACATTTTCCTGTTCTACGTTACTTTGCAATATTTGCTAGTAGATGCTTAATTGGTCGCGGGAACAGTGGAAATCTTAGTGCCCCTGATATTGTTATTTTGCGCCATGCTTTGTTTCATGATACCACATTTAGTTTAGGCGCTATTGTTTCTAAACGGTTAAATATGAACCGTTTAAAGGGTCCCGTCTTTGGAGGCATCTTTGCCTCGCACCTCGCTGCACACTTTAACATACCTATTAGGCATTATGAGAAAGAGCAAATGTTGCTGGCTCCTATTTTTCTAGACTATAAGAGTATGGTAGCACATGATTTTACTGTTAAGAATAAGAAGAAGATGCTTAACTATAGACAGATATTTGATAAAAATTACTTTGAGACTATTACCTTGCGTGCTCCCTCTTTGTTCAACATATTTTCAGGCACGTACCTTGTTTTGCAGGAGGCCATTCATGCATACCGGAGCCTGACATCGGCTCCAGAGCCTGAGCCGGAGCCACCACTTGACCCTCACCGTCAGTTTGTTTATCAGTGGGATTCGGAGGAGATCGCCAACCAGTGGCACCCTGAGGATCCTCCTCAGTACACTAGAGAGGACCATTTTGATCCATGGGAATATACCAACTTAGGACAAAAGCCTAAGCTCGGGGGAGTACGTATTCCTCACCGACAATACATTCATGTTCACACACTCATGCTAGTTGTCTGTGCTAATAATTTTTCATTGTATCGTCCATGCTAGTTTAATTTCTTTTTAAGCCTTCTTCTTGTGTGTTTGGAAAACCTTTAGAAAAACAAAAAAATTAGTTGTAGCTTTTAGCTAGTTTACTTTCCATGCTTGTAGTAGTAGTAATAATTAAAATAAAACCCAAAAAGATTTCTCGTTCTTCTTTTGTTTGTTGGGAGCTTTCCCGTGTAAATAGTTTTGTTCCTTTTCTTTTTCTTTCGGGTTGAGAGGAGAAGACCATGATGAAAATGTTGAGAGGCTCTTATTTTAATTATTGTTGGTCTAACTAAGAGCCCATATTACCTTGTCTTCTCCCTTGAATTGAATGCTTGCATATTCCAGCTTAGTCCAATGCACGTGCACTATTATTATCCACACTATTTGGTTGTGCAAGTGAAAGGCAATAATGACGATATATGATGGACTGATTGAGATGAGAGAAGCTGGTATGAACTTGACCTCTCTTGTTTTTGTAAATATGATTAGTTCATCATTCCTGGTTCAGCCTATTATGAATGAAACATGTTTGCAATGACAATTAGAGATTATAGTTGCTCATGACATGCTTAATTTGCTAGGAGTTTATAATGGTTTACCTTGTGTGCCAACATGCTATTAAAATGGTTGTGATGTGGTATGATAGGGTGGTATCCTCCTTTGAACGATTCAAGTGGCTTGACTTGGCACATGTTCACGCATGTAGTTGAAGCAAAATCAACATAGCCTCCAAGATATTTATGTTCATGGTGAATTATATCCTACTAATGCTTGTATTCAGTGTTGATTAATTTTAATGCATGTTCATGACTGTTGTCGATCTCTAGCTGGTCTCTTTCTATCCGTCACTTGTACTAAGAGGGAATACTGCTTGTGCATCCAACTCTCTAAACCCCAAAAGTTATTATTTATGAGTCCACGATACCTTCCTATATGCAGTATCTACCTGCCGTTCCAAGTAAATTTATATGTGCCAAACTCTAAACCTTCAAATGAAATTTTGTTTTGTATGCTCGAATAGCTCATGTATCAACTAGGGTTGTCTATATCTTCCATGCTAGGCGGGTTATTCTCAAGAGGAGTGGACTCCGCTCCTCACTCATGAGAAAATGGCTGGTAACCGGGATGCCCAGTCCCATAATCAAATCAAATCAAAATAATTGCAAACAAAACTCCCCCAGGATTGTTGTTAGTTGGAGGCACCTGCTGTTTCGGAAAAGCCATGGATTGATGTTTGTTGGAGGTAGGGGGAGTATAAACTTTACCATTCTGCTTGGGAACCGCCTATATTGTGTGTAGCATGGAAGATATCGAGATATCTCGGTAGTTATGTTGACAATGAAAGTATATCGCTCAAAATATTATTCATCTCTATTTCAAAATCGAGTTCTGGCACCTCTAAAAATCCCTGCTTCCCTCTGCGAATGGCCTATCTATTTACTTTTATGTTGAGTCATCATCCTCTTATTAAAAAGTACCAGTTGGGGAGCACCGTTGTCATTTGCATGCATTACTATTAGTTTACATTGAGTATGACTGTGACTGGATCTCTTTTACCATGAATTGCAATTTCCAGTCAATCCTTGATCTTCAGAGGTGCTCTGCATTTATGTTTTGCGGTCTCATAAAGGGCTAGCGAGATAGCATCTTGTTATATCATATTATGATTGTTTTGAGGAAGTGTTGTCATCCAAGATTTATTATTATTGCTCGCTAGTTGATTATGCCATTGATATGAGTAAACATGAGACCTAAATGTTATTGTGAATAGGTTAAGTTCATAATCTTTGCTAAAAACTTGAATGCTGGCTTTACATATTTACAACAACAAGAGAAAACAGAGTTTGTAAAAGTATTTCTTTATCACTTTCAGTTTGTCAATTGAATTGCTTGAGGACAAGCAAAGGTTTAAGCTTGGGGGAGTTGATACGTCTCCAACGTATCTACTTTTCCAAACACTTTTGCCCCTGTTTTGGCTCTAACTTGCATGATTTGAATGGAACTAACCCGGACTGACGCTGTTTTCAGCAGAATTGCCATGGTGTTATTTTTGTGCAGAAATAAAAGTTCTCGGAATGACCTGAAAATCAACGGAGAATATTTTTGGAATATATAAAAAATACCGGCGAAAGAATCAAGCCCAGGGGGCCCACACCCTATCCACGAGGGTGGGGACGCCGACCCCCCTAGGCACGCCCCCTGCCTCGTGGGCCCCATGGTTCTCCACCGACCTCTCCAACTCTATATATTCACGTTTGGGGCGAAAAAAATCAGAGAGAAGGATTCATCACGTTTTACGACATGAAGCCGCCGCCAAGCCCTAATCTCTCTCGGGAGGGCTGATCTGGAGTCCGTTCGGGGCTCCGAAGAGGGTAATCCGTCGCCATCGTCATCATCAACCTTCCTCCATCACCAATTTCATGATGCTCACCGCCGTGTGTGAGTAATTCCATCGTAGGCTTGTTGGACGGTGATGGGTTGGATGGGATTTATCATGTAATCGAGTTTGTTTTGTTATGTTCTGAGATTGATGTTGCTATGACTTTGCTATGCTTAATGCTTGTCACTAGGGCCCGAGTGCCATGATTTCAGATCGGAACCTATTATGTTTTCATGAATATATGTGAGTTCTTGATCCTATCTTGCAAGTCTATAGTCAACTATTATGTTCTATGACCCGTTAACCCTGAAGTGACAATAATCGGGATACTTTCCGGTGGTGACCGTAGTTTGAGGAGTTCATGTATTCACTAAGTGTTAATGCTTTGGTCCGGTACTCTATTAAAAGAGGCCTTAATATCTGTTAGTTTCCAATAGGACCCCACTATTATAGGAGGATAGGACAAAAGATGTCATGCAAGTTCTTTTCCATAAAGCACGTATGACTATATTCGGAATACATGCCTACATTACATTAATGAACTGGAGCTAGTTCTGTGTCACCCTATGTATAACCGTTGCATGAGGAATCGCATCCGACATAATTATCCATCACTGATCCAATCCCTACGAGCTTTTCACATATTGATCTTTGCTTATTTACTTTTTCGTTGCCACTATTATAATCACTACAAAACTGCTACCGCTACTTTTGCCACTGTTACCGTTACTTCCATACTACTTTGCTACTAAATACTTTGCTGCAGATATTAAGTTTTCCAGTTGTGGTTGAATTGACAACTTAGATGCTAATACTTGAGAATATTCTTTGGCTCCCCTTATGTCGAATCAATAAATTTGGGTTGAATACTGTACCCTCAAAAACTGTTGCGATCCCCTATACTTCTGGGTTATCACCCTCCTGCGCCCGCCGGGTACTACCCGCTGCCACCCGCGCCACCCCCTGATATGTCCATTTTGCATCATGTTTTCTTACTATTATTTATATTGTTTTAATCCATAATAATGCTTTTTGGAGTAATTCTAATGTCTTCTCTCTCATAATTTGCAAGCTACACACCAAGAGGGAGAATTCACGCAGCTGGAAATCTGGACCTGAAAAAGCTACGTCAGGCCACCTATTCTACACAACTCCAAATGAGTTGAAACTTCACGGAGATTTTTTATGGATTATTTAAGAAATACTGGAGCCAATAAACGCCAAAGGGGGGCCACCAGATGGGCACAACCCACCTGGGCGCGCCAGGCCCCCCTGGCGTGCCCTGGTGGGTTGTAGCCTCCTCGGCCCACCTACGGTGCCCATCTTTTGGTATATAAGTCATTTTGACCTAGAAAAAATCAGGAGAGAAGACTTTCAGGGCGGAGCGCCGCCGTCTCGAGGAGGAACTTGGGCAGGAGCACTTTTGCCCCCCGGCGGAGCGATTCTGCCGGGGGAACTTCCCTCCCGGAGGGGGAAATCATCGTCATCATCATCACCAACAACTCTCCCATCTTGGCGAGGGCAATCTCCATCAACATCTTCACCAGAACCATCTCATCTCAAACCCTAGTTCATCTCTTGTATTCAATCTTGTTACCGGAACTATAGATTATTTCTAGGGGGTGACTAGTAGTGTTGATTACATCTTGTAGTTGATTACTATATGGTTTATGTTCAGATCCATGTTGTTATTTAATACTCCTATGATCATGAGCATGTTTATTATTTGTGAGTAGTTACCTTTGTTCTTGACATCATGGGATAAATCATGTTGCAAGTAATCATGTGAATTTGATATGTGTTCAATATTTTGATGGTATGTATATTGTGATTCCCTTAGTGGTGTCATGTGAACGTCAACTACATGACACTTCACCATACTTGGGCCTAAGGGAATGCATTGTGGAGTAGTAAATAGATGGTGGGTTGTGAGAGTGACAGAAGCTTAAACCCCAGTTTATGCACTATTCCGTAAGGGACCGATTAGACCCAAAAGTTTAATGCTATGGTTAGAATTTATTATTAATATTTTTCTCGTAGTTGCGGATGCTTGTAAGAGGGTTAATCATAAGTAGGAGGTTTGTTCAAGTAAGAACAACACCTAAGCACCGGTCCACCCACATATCAAATCATCAAAGTAGCGAACACGAATTAAACCAACATGATGAAAGTGACTAGATGGATTTCCCGTGTACCCTCAAGAACGCTTTGCTTATCATAAGAAATTGTTTTGGCCTGTCCTTTGCCTCAAAAGGATTGGGCTACCTTGATGCATACTTATTGTTACTATATTTACTTGCTCGTTACAAATTATCTTGCTATCAAACTACTCGCTACTTACAATTTCAGCATTTGCAGACATTACCTTGTTGAATACCACTTGACATTTCCTTCTGCTCCTTGTTGGGTTCGACACTCTTACTTATCGAAAAGAACTACAATTGATCCCCTATATTTGTAGGTCATCACCCCAACCCCCCGCGCGCCTCCCCAGCAGCCGCAAGGTGGAGGGGGCCGGCGCAACTAACGGGGTGGCCGCCATTAGCAGCTGTTGCAGACCCAGGGCGCTGGGGGCACCCCGCTACAAGAAGCCTCCTCCGCCGTGGGCCGCCGGGCAAAACCCGTGGACGGGCGTCGTGCATGCCTACCCTATGCCCGTCCCGCGGGCTCCCTACACCAAGTTTTCTCGGTCCTCGCCCCATGGGACACCAGGCTTCCCTTGGCGCCCCCTACCAGCCAGCTAGCGCTGGCTACGATGCCCCCCTCGTGCCGGCCCCCCTCGATGGTTATGGCCCGCCCGCCAGGCGCCGCCCTACAAGGGCCAGTTGCCACCGCCGATACTTGCGCCGAGGGATCCCGCCCTCCAGGCCGCCCTGCACTATGCGCCCTCGCCGAGTAACTATGGCGGTGGAGGCGACTGGTACATGGACTCAGGTGCTATGATAACCCACAAGTATAGGGGATCGCAACAGTTTTCGAGGGTAGACTATTCAACCCAAATTTATAGATTCGACACAAGGGGAGCCAAAGAATATTTGAAGGTATTAGCAGCTGAGTAGTCAATTCAACCACACCTGGAGATTAATTATCTACATGAAGTAATCAGTAGCAAAGTAATATGATAGTTTTTATAGTAGTGACAGCAGCAACGGTAATAGTAATAGTGATAGCAGTAGTTTTGTAGCAAGTGTAACCGTGATGATAGCAGTAGTAAATTAGCAGAAACAATATAAGATAAATTCGTAGGCATTGGATGGGTGACTTGTTGGATGATATTCATCATGTGATAGTTATAACCTAGGGCGATACAGCACTAGCTCCAGTTCATCGATATAATGTAGGCATGCATTATGTAAATAGTCATACGTGCTTCATTAAAAGAACTTGCATGACATCTTTTGTCCTACCCTCCCGTGGCAGCGGGGTCCATATTGGAAACTAAGGGATATTAAGGCCTCCTTTTAATAGAGAACGGGAACAAAGCATTAACACATAGTGAATACATGAACTCCTCAAACTACAATCATCACCGGGAGTGGGCCTGGTTGTTGTCACTCTGGGGTTGCCGGATCATAACACGTAGTAGGTGACTGCTATAACTTGCAAGAACGGATCTAAAACATGGATATAATGATGAATTCATAAATGGTTCAGATCTGAGTTCATGGCACCCGGGCCCAAAGTGACAAGCATTAAGCACAGCAAAGTCATAGCAACATCAATCTAAGAACATAGTGGATACTAGGGATCAAGCCCTAACAAAACTAACTCGATTACATGATGAATCTCATCCAACTCCTTACCGACCAGCGAGCCTACGAAGGAATTACTCACTCCGGTGGGGAGCATCATGGTATTGGCGATGGAGATGGGTTGGTGATGACGAAGAACGAAGATCGATCCCCCTCTCTGGAACCCCAAACGACCTCCAGAGCTGTCCTCCCGAGGAAGAACAGGGCTCGGCGGCGGCTCCATCTAGTGGAACGCGATAATACTTTCTCACTCATTTTTCTGGAAATGTGTGATTCTGTAGTATCAGGGGAATCGTCTCCGGGGCCACCTGTAACGCCCTCGATGCAGCTATAGCTCCCACGTGTCGAGGCATGACTTAGAGACATAACCGCATTGAAAGAAATGTCGCAAGTTAGGCAATCATTACAACATCCCATGTAATATATGATAAAAGGGGGAGATACATAGTTGGCTTACACTCGCCACGTCACATCAAAGTACATAAATAACATCCATCATACAAACACTCATGGCCCGACTACGGCGCCAAAATGGAAAAGAACCCAACATGCGACAAGGCCCTGAATCGAACCCCAACTAGGCACCACTACTGATTATCGGGAAAGGAAACATAATAACGCTGGGAGTCCTCGTCGAACTCCCACTTGAGCTCGTACTCGTCACCTGGAGCGAAATCACCTGGACCTGCATCTGGAATTGTAGTATCTGTGAGCCACAGGGACTCAGCAATCTCGCACCCTCACGATCAAAACTATTTAAGCTTATAGGAATGGATGAGGCAAATATATGTGGAGCTGCAGCAAGCGACTAGCATATGTGGTGGCTATCTTATACGCAAAAGAGAGCGAGAAGAGGAGGCAAAGCACGAGCGAGAATCTAGAAGGACAACCTGCGCAAGCATAACTCCAACACCGTGTCCACTTCCCGGACTCCGTCGAGAAGAGGCCATCACGGTAACACACTCAGTTGATTCATTTTAATTAATTAAGGTTTATGTTATCTACAACCGGACATTAACAAATTCCCATCTGCCCATAACCGCGGGCACGGCTTTCGAAAGTTCAATCCCTGCAGGGGGGGTCCCAACTTAGCCCATGACAAGCTCTCACGGTCAACGAAGGAATAGACCTCCACCCGAGACACACCGATCAGACTCGGTAACCCGGTACAACAAGACAATTCGACAGGTTAAAACAAGACCAGCAACACCACCCGCTGTGCCGACAAATCCCGATAGGAGCTACACATATCTCGTTCTCAAGGCACACTGGATAAGCTAAGCGTACGGGAGCCAACGTAACCCAAGTTGCCGAGGGACGGCCCCGCACGGTGCTCTAGTTTGGGCCAACACTCAGAGGAGCACTGACCCGGGGGGGGGGGGGTAAAATAAGATGACCCTTGAGTCTCCAGAACCCAAGGGAAAGAAAAGGCTAGGTGGCAAATGGTAAGACCAATGTTGGGCATTGCTGGAAAAGCTTTAATCAAGGCGAACTATCAAGGGGTTCCCATTATAACCCAACCGCGTAAGGAACGCAAAATCCGGGAACATAACACCGATATGACGGAAACTAGGGCGGCAAGAGTGGAACAGAACACTAGGCGAGAGGCCGAGCCTTCCACCCTTTACCAAATATATAGATGCATTAAGATAACATAGCAATATAATGATATCCCAACAAGTAAATAAAAGATGTTCCAACAAGGAACGGCCTCCAATCTTCACCTGCAACTATCAACGCTATAAGAGGGGCTGAGCAAAGCGGTAACATAGCCAATCAACGGTTTGCTAGGACATGGTGGATTAGAGGTTCAACATGGCAATTGGGAGGCTGACAAGCAAAAGGTAGGCATCGTAGCATTGGCATAGCAAGAGCGAGCAAACTAGCATAGCAAAGATAGTAGTGATTTCGAGGGTATGATCATCTTGCCTGTACAGTTGTCAGAGTTGACTGGATCCTCACAAGCAAACTCAACGGGCTCCTCGGTAGCGAACTCGTCTCCCGGATCTACCAAACAAGACAAACAAGCAACAAGGATACAATCAACCACGTGCAAGACCAAGCAATATGCTGAAATGATGATATGCTATGCGGGATGCGATGCGGGATGCAAAATGCAAGATATGACAGGAAATGCATGAACCTGGCCTCAACTTGGAATTCCAAGGGTGCCACTGGATAGATGGGATGAAATCGCTTGAAAACGGTATAAAGATCATTGGAATCGGAGTTACGGTTTGGAAATGGCAAGCGTTTTAAGATATGACACCGGTCTGCGATTTACAGCAAGTAGGCATCTAAATGCAACAAAATGAACATGCTAAAGCCACCAAACATGACAACAAAATACATGGTAGGGATTCCCACAAGATGCTTAACAAAATACTAGCACTGAGCCACGGCCAAATCATCCATTAAGAGGTTCAAACAAGCATGGCAAAAACGCAAATGCAAAACAGATTCCAGACTTAGTGAAATTAACACTAGTCTGAAATTTCAGATCACGAAGCCCTCTTCGGAGCAGCAAAACAACATGGTACATGACCTGAACATGACAAGTAAGAACAGGGCATGGAGCTACTCAACAAGATTAACAAAAGTCCCAAAGTGACCTGGGGCCAAAAGGGTTCACAAAATATATTAACGGGCACACGAACATAGCTAAAACACAATCAGTTTTCAGACTTTGTGAAAACTGAGACATGCTGAAATATAACTCACGAAGGCATGTAAACGAGCTCGATGCACTCACCATGGTGCAAGTCACAGCAAGGAAAGCATACATCCATTAAGAAGGCACAAAATACAAGCTAGACATGGCAAGAACAATGGCATAGCATGCACGGATCAACTACAACAACGCCGGCAAAATCGCAAACGAGTTGACGATCTGCCCAGATTCACCACGAAGCAAAAGTAGAGCTCGATTGACTCAAGCTATGGTGCTCCATAATTGCAAAAAAAGACATGGATGGATAGAGCATAACATGATTAACAAAAACTCCTTTAATGATCATCCTCAAAAGAGGCACGGATCACTAGGAAACAAGCTGAACATATGGCATCATGAACTAAATAATCCCAGACTTAGTGAAAACTACTAAGTCCCTGAAAACAGATTTACCGGGTGCCTCACTTTGCAAGCTTGCACAAGTCACCACACACATCCTAAAAATGCATGGGTTGCACCTATGGAAATAAGACAAAATGCTTAACAAAACATATGAAGGACTCACAGGCATAGCATGCACACATTAATCATGGCAAAAATGACAAAAGTCTAAGATGAACTAGCAGATCTGACAATTAACTCACGAAGCCTCCTTCTAACAGCATTTTGGGCATCAAGATGAACTCAAATGAAAATGATGCAATGGGATGAAATGATGTACTCATCGAGGCGAAGATTTTGATATATAATATGTCCAAAACGGAGCAACGGATACAAAGTTACGGGCGGTCAAATTATGCATTAAAAAAATAGGGTTAGGGACGAAAAAGTCAACCGAGATGAATTTCTCAGATCTGGATCCAGATCCGCACGGTTCCCGATGCACGCCGGAGAACTCTGTAGCAGCTCGCCGGAGACTTGCCGGAAATGGCGGGGACGGTGGCCGGAGCAGCGGGGCGGCGCCGGGGCGGTGGTCCGGCTCACCGGAGAGGCGGCGCGCGGGGCAGCGGGGCGGCGCCGGCCCGCGGCGGCGAGGGGCGGCCGGAGCGGAGGCCGAGGTCGGGCGAGGTAGCGGCGGTGCCGGCCGGCGAGGGGAGCGGCGGCGCGGCGGATCGGCGTCGGAGGAGAAGGCGCGGGCGGCGGCGCGCGAAGAGACGGGCTCGGGGGCGGCTTTGGGCCTCCCGGGCCGGCTGGCGGCGGCGGCGGTTGGTGTGGCCGGCTGCCATGTGTCAGGCGGCGGGTGGCTGCGGGCGTCGGCGGACGTGTCCGGCTAGGCCCCGGACATGTCCGTCGGCGCAGATCTTTTTTTGAAGAACTAGGGTTTCGAGGGGGGAGGAGAGATCCGAAAATGGAGGGGGCTATTTATAGGCATAGAGGGAGCTAGGAGACTCCAAATGAGGTGCGGTTTTCGGCCACGCGATCTTGATCGAATGCTCTAGGACATGGAGCAGAGTTTGGTGGGTTTTGGGCCAAATTTGAGGGGTGTTGGGCTGCAACACACACGAGGCCTTTTCGGTCCCTCGGTTAACCGTTGGAGTATCAAACGAAGTCCAAATGGTACGAAACTTGACAGGCGGTCTACCGGTAGTAAACCAAGGCCGCTTGACAAGTATCAGTCCAATCCGGAAATGTTTAATCCCCACACACGAAAGAAAGCTAGAAATGGCCACCGGAGGAGAACGAAGCGCCGGAATGCAAAACGGACAACGGGGAAAATGCTCGGATGCATGAGATGAACACGTATGCAAATGCAATGCACATGATGACATGATATGAGATGCATGAAAAACGAAAACAACACACGGAGACAAAACCCGAACCCGAGGAAATAAATATAACTTAACGCCGGAAACGACAAGAGTTGGAGTACAAATAGGGAAAGTTACATCTGGGGCGTTACACCACCAGGTGGGTACAACCCACCTGGGTGCGCTAGGAGAGGGGGGCGTGCCCTGGTGGGTTGTGCCCACCCAGGGGCCCATCTCTGGCGGGTCTTGGCTCTAGAAATTATCTTTTATTGCATTAAAAAATCATCGCAAAGTTTCGTTTCATTTCAAGAACTTTTATTTCTCCACAAAAACAACACCATGGTAGTTCTGCTGAAAACAGCGTCAGCCCGGGGTTAGTTTCATCCAAATCATGCAAATTAGAGTCCAAAACAAGAGAAAAAGCGTGAGAAAAAATATATACGTTGGAGATGTATCAACTGCCCCAACCTTAAACCTTTGCTTGTCCTCAAGAAATTCAGTTGATAAACTGAAAGTGAGAAAGAAAAACTTTTACGAACTCTTTTGCTCTTGTTTGCATAAATAAGCTTAAACAACACCCAGGTTTTCAGCCAGCATTATAACTAACCATGTCGACAATAACACTTAAAGATTATAATGACTCATATCAATGACATAATCAGCTAGCGAGCAATAATAAGATATCTCAAACAGCAACATGTTGTCAAAACAACCATGATATAATATGACAATAGTGGTATCTCGCTAGCCCTTTCAGAGACCGCAAAACATAAATGCAGAGCACCTTCAAAGTTCAAGTAGCGACTAAACATTGTAATTCATGGTAGAAAAGATCCAGTCATGATGCACCCAACATTAGCTACACACAATGCATAAATCATGACAAATGTGCTCTCTCAGTTTTTGGTGCTTTGTTTTAGAAGGTGATGACACAACATAAAAGTAAATAGATAGTCCCTTCGTAGAGGGAAGCAGTGATTTGCAGAGGTGCAAGAGCTCAATTTTTAAAACAGAGGTAAATGATATTTTGAGACATGCACCCTTCTTATTCACTTCACGACCATCAGTTATGAACATCTTCCATGCTAAGCATGCTAGTGGCGGTTCCCAAGCGATAAAAATAAAGGTTTTGACTCCATTGGGAGTTTTTGTTTGATTGTTTAAGAGATGAACTCTTTTTCATTTTTTTCAGTTTGGGACTGGGCATCCCTATTACCGCCCATTTTCTCGTGCGATGGAGAGTGAATAAACACTCGACCTGAGAATAACCCGCTTAGCATGGAAGATATCAACCACCTCCTGTCGTTCCATGAACGATCCAGGCACACAAAAAGGATAATTTTTAGAAGTTTTTAGAGGTGGCACATGCAAATTTACTTAGGACGGCAGGGTAATACCGTATATAGGAAGGTATGGTGGACTCAGCTGGAATAACTTTGGGTTCAAGGTTTTTGATGTAAAAGCAGAGTTCCCACTTAGTACAGGCGAAGGCTAGAAATTAGATTGAGAAGCAGCCAGCTAGAGAGCAACAATGATCATCACCATGCATTATGCATAAGTTACATTGGACACTAGCATGAGTAGGATATGAACACCATGAACATAAATATCATAGAGGTTATGTTGGTTTTCATTCAACTACATGCATAAACATGTGCCAAGTCAATCCACTCGAACATTCAGAGGAGGATACCATATCATCATACTACTGTTGGAAATATGCCCTAGAGGCAATAATAAATTGATTATTATTATATTTCCTTGTTCATGATAATCGTTTATTATCCATGCTAGAATTGTATTGATAGGAAACTCAGATACATGTGTGGATACATAGACAACACCATGTCCCTAGTAAGCCTCTAGTTGACTAGTCGTTGATCAATAGATGGTCACGGTTTCCTGACCATGGACATTGGATGTCGTTGATAACGGGATCACATCATTAGGAGAATGATGTGATGGACAAGACCCAATCCTAAGCCTAGCACAAGATCATGTAGTTCGTATGCTAAAGCTTTTTTGATGTCAAGTATCATTTCCTTAGACCATGAGATTGTGCAACTCCCGGATACCGTAGGAGTGCTTTGGGTGTGCCAAACGTCACAACGTAACTGGGTGGCTATAAAGGTACACTACAGGTATCTCCGAAAGTGTCTGTTGGGTTGGCACGAATCGAGACTGGGATTTGTCACTCCGTGTAAACGGAGAGGTATCTCTGGGCCCACTCGTTAGGACATCATCATAATGTGCACAATGTGATCAAGGAGTTGATCACAGGATGATGTGTTACGGAACGAGTAAAGAGACTTGCCGGTAACGAGATTGAACAAGGTATC